>NC_090444.1:868467668-868788122 GCF_031143425.1 Pleurodeles waltl | reverse complement strand
TAGTCAGAGGGTGAAGTTTTTTGGCATAGTCATTTGGGCAACCACGGTGAGTACACGGTGCTCAATGCTAACACTTCTATCTTGTCATGTTGAGTAGGAGCAACTCATCTCACATACAGGGAGCTATGTTGATCAATGGCATATATTAACTACTGTTAGTAGGTAGTGCTGGTGTCACATGAGTGTCAGTGGCTGATCTGGGTGTGATCAGTGTAAAAGGTGAAGTACAGTCCCTGGCTATGAATAATGATTGCCAGAAGAGTCATCTACATGTCCAAGAGAGTGGGACAGAGTGAAGTGATTGATGGAATCTGAAGATGAATCCCTTCATACTACCAAATTAGAGTGAGACTATTCACTTCAAAGATGTTCATTAGTTCTTGGTTTTGTGGAGTCTGGAGTTGACTGTGTGCAGGATTCTCCATTGAAATTTAGACCAAAGTCTTGTACAGGACCTTCCCCTTACATACAATGAAGCAAGGTGGTTTGGTGTGTACTTTTGTGTGGGTGTTTCTGAAAGATGAACCACAGCGTCCAATACTGCACAAATTGCATGCAAGACAGTATAGCAGGCAGCTTGATGTGAACTGCTTTGTGAATGACAGAGTGCAGGATAGTGTGAGTTTTAGCAACAATTGACATGTCTTTGTCAGTGCTGCCCTGCAAGCAAATGGGTAGGGCAAATGCAGACATCCTTGCTATACGGCCAAATGGTCTCTGCAGTGGTGCCAAGAATCCATTTTTTCTATACTGCAGGCAGATGTAAAATGTGTAAAATGTGCCCACCCCATACTTGCAGTCACTCATTCAAGCACTGCAGCAAGCTGGTGAGTTGTGTTGTGTTGTGTTGTGTTGTGCGAAATTTACACAAATAGGTCCCTTAGCGAATACTGAGGTTGTGGGAAGAACGTACATGTTTTACCATGTGAAAAGCAACTATAGTGCAGCATAGCCATGCACATGTATAGAAACAGATGTTCCACATATCCCTGAGTACTTAAAAGTGAAAATACTGTCTGAATGTTACAGAAATCACTTATGTCATAATCATTTGTAAAATCCAATAGACACATCAATATATCTTTATAGAGGAACTAACACACACCTCCCAGAGATCAGCCTGCCAGTGATGTCCAACCTGTTGAGGACATCACCATGCCCCCATGGATGATGACACCTTTCAACAGCTTCTCAACTCTTTTGACAATTCCCCTCCAGAAATGGCAAGAGTAAGAGATGTTGTTGGGTCTCCAAATGATCCAAAACACATAGAACGTGGGTCATCAACCAATGACATTGCTGCTGTGGACTCTGAGGATCCCCAAATTGCTTTTCATTAGCAAGTGGTATCAGTCCAGCAGCAGATGGCTGATGAGGTCAGGGCGGGATTGGACTATACTGGACACTCTTGAGGGACTCCATAATTTTCTTAGCCCTCATAAGTGTTTGTCAGGCAGTCACAGATACCTACACTTGGCTCCAGGGGATTGCTGAGTCCCTAGCTGACATTGCTGGTGTCATGATACAGAAGGATCAACAAGATTTCTACATCTGACGCCATTGAAGTTATCAGGCCCAGTGGTGGCTGGTAATTTTAGGAGGGAGGGGGCGGGTGGGCGGGCAAGCACATCCATTCACAACACTCATCAACATTCAAACATACACGCAGGCACCAAACATTCATTTAAAAAACACACACAGACACTTACCTTCAGCTCAGAGGTCTCAGGAGGGTTGGGGCTGCTGTCTTCCCTCTCTGGCTGACCTTAGGGAAGCCAATGAGGGAAGGCAGAAGTCCCAACTTCGTCACAGAGTGGGATGGGGTCAGGGAGACTTCTGACCCCTCCCCACTCTGTGACGAGCTGTCACTGATTGACACTCGACCGGGGCGCTTCAGGGCATAAACCTGAAGTGCCCAGGTCGAAGTCAATTGGTGATGCTTCCCCTCATCACCGAGGGGAAGGGCCTGGAGGCACCTTTGCTGACCTGAGGAGGTCATGCCCATAGGAGCTGTGACCTCTTTAGCCCAGCAAAGTTCAGCTCAGGCAGCCAGGAGTCTGCGCAAATCACGCATGTCTCACTCCTGGCTACCTGATCTGAACATGAAGAGTGTCTGTCAGGCTGACCTTTGCTCAGCCTGACAGACACTCTTCATGAGGAGCAAAAGGTGGGGGGGCGTGGCCCCTTCGCCCTAAAGGACGGGCTGAGGCTGGTCAGGCTCCAGGGCAGAATCCAGACCCTGGAGGGCAAGTGAGACTCCTTCATAGCAACAATGAATGCCTTCAACAGCAACATTGTTTTTTATTGGCAAACCAGCAAACTCTTGCCAGGGACTACCATGCTGGCTTACTGACACTCGCAAATGTCATTGGGAATATGTGAGTCACATCTTCAGTCTCTAATGTGTGTGTGCCTGCCATTCAAACCATACAACATCCAGGGAAGGCCGAACATGTATCAGAGGAGGAAGATGTGCATTTCCACATTTTTTTAAGGAGACCATCCCAAATGAACATCTATGACTGCCCCAGGCCAGTTTTAAAATCTGTCCTGTATTGGACAACATAACACCGCTTGTGAACCCAGGACAGTGCTCTCTGTTTGTTCAGTAGTGATTTTATCCACTTGGGACCTTAAATCTAAAGCAACACCCTCTAATGGCAATGTTCTCCTCCTTATTGAAGCCATTACACAAATGTAATTCTTTTATTCCGCTGGGAAAATGAATTTCTACTAGACCCAATAATTGTCTTTTTGTAACTATGTACTTTTGGTACTTTATGAGGCCAAACCAACTCACATGATGTAATAGGAGGTTAGGAACCTCTAATAGATAATATATACAATGCTTTTTCATTACCATATTGAGTTTTATATGGTTGTGCCCCAAAGGTCTACAAACATATTGGATTTACAAACATCAATGTGACTTTTGTGAACGTGAAGAAGATTGAGCTAATCTTATTTTGACATGGTGCCTTTGTATGTGCATATACACCAATTCCATCCATTTCAAAATCCTGATTAGTAATGTGTACTTTAGCAATGTCTTATCAGAATTTTTCAACAATACGATTTTCTGGATAGATACGTAGTGAGGACACATCGACAAACTACACACAATTCCACATATACATGGGATGTTAAAAGCGTGTGAGGCCAATGTCAAGTCAACAATAATGTAGCAATGTGAAGTGTACTACATTATTTACTAACTAGTAAACATGACTATTCTACAAAATAATACTAAACAGCACCAAAGTCTTGATTGTTGTACCTATACTAGCAGATTGCTATGCCCATCATCGACGTGTCTTCGCATTGTACCTGTGCCACAGAAGGATGCACAAGAGCAAAGTAATAGTGTAAATTAGGGTATCCTAGACATGCAAGTGCACCTTGCCTCTCCTGTCTAAATTCATGTGTTGAGTAATTGAACCCCGGCTCAAATACATATCTGCTGTTACTCTGTCACATAAGCATTACATGTCTTGATTGTGAGTGCATCCACATTTCTGATCATTTGATCATACAATTTTTCCATTGGTGGGACACCAGTTGGTCTTCCTAAATGACACATCTCACCAGGGGAGGGGTCAATGTGAGACATATGCTGATAAAAATATTAGGTTGTTTGTTTATAAATGAGGTGCAAGATGTGGAACACAAAGCATGCAGAAAATTGATTTGACATGGCCATTAACCAGGCATGTGCAACTTCATGACCAAAGAAATTCCACACAACAATGCAGACATTCTTACACAATGCTGAAAGAGGGTATACTGTTTGTGCTCTACAGTAATTAATGTCACAATGCAGGTAGTGAGCAGCATTCTGAAGCAAAACATGTAATTAAACACTTACATAGCCACTCACTTTATCAAAGGTTGCTTCAGTAGGTTAATACTTGTGTTAACCTACATAATTTTTGTGTCTCAGGTATGGAAATGGGTCCCTAAAGAAATCAAATCTGAGGACAAATTACAGTTGTCCATAGGCTTTTGTGAAAGCAGTATGTGCATACTAATACATCAGGTCAACTGTTACATCATGTGTCCAAGTTACCTAACAACAACTTTTCTAAATTAAATGATAACCAACTAGAGAACAATTAAAAAAATACTTAGGCCCTCATTATGACATTGGTGGTAAATGCCGCCTACTGCCACGCTGACGGCCGCCAACATACCGCCACAGTGGCGAATATCGGTTAACCATATTATGACACACACACATACCAATCCGACAGAATACAGCCACATACACAAATCCGCCAGGCCAAAGGTAAGTGATAAAGTGGCGGTCCCAAAACCCATACCGTTATGCCAACAAAACAAAGCCGACCACATTATGACCCACGAATCACCACGGAGGACATTCAACGGCGGTAAACAATTGGCGGTACTTCCACACTCAGAATGGACACCCATATACAAAATAGCACCGCATTGACCAATACTAAAAACACACACCTGACACTCTGTAGGAAAGTACCATCTTGCCTGGCATGTTACCCCCATTTTTCACTGTATATATGTTGTTTTAGTTGTATGTGTCACTGGGACCCTGGTAACCCAGGGCCCCAGTGCTCATAAGTGTGCCTGAATGTGTTACCTGTGTAGTGACTAACTGTCTCACTGAGGCTCTGCTAATCAGAACCTCAGTGGTTATGCTCTCTCATTTCTTTCCAAATTGTCACTGACAGGCTAGTGACCATTTTTTACCAATTTACATTGGCTTACTGGAACACCCTTATAATTCCCTAGTATATGGTACTGAGGTACCCAGGGTATTGGGGTTCCAGGAGATCCCTATGGGCTGCAGCATTTCTTTTGCCACCCATAGGGAGCTCTGACAATTCTTACACAGGCCTGCCACTGCAGCCTGAGTGAAATAACGTCCACGTTATTTCACAGCCATTTTACACTGCACTTAAGTAACTTATAAGTCACCTATATGTCTAACCTTTACCTGGTAAAGGTTAGGTGCAAAGTTACTTAGTGTGAGGGCACCCTGGCACTAGCCAAGGTGCCCCCACATTGTTCAGAGCCAATTCACTGAACTTTGTGAGTGCGGGGACACCATTACACGCGTGCACTACATATAGGTCACTACCTATATGTAGCTTCACCATGGTAACTCCGAATATGGCCATGTAACATGTCTATGATCATGGAATTGCCCCCTCTATGCCATCCTGGCATTGTTGGTACAATTCCATGATCCCAGTGGTCTGTAGCACAGACCCTGGTACTGCCAGACTGCCCTTCCTGGGGTTTCACTGCAGCTGCTGCTGCTGCCAACCCCTCAGACAGGCAGCTGCCCTCCTGGGGTCCAGCCAGGCCTGGCCCAGGATGGCAGAACAAAGAACTTCCTCTGAGAGAGGGTGTGACACCCTCTCCCTTTGGAAAATGGTGTGAAGGCAGGGGAGGAGTAGCCTCCCCCAGCCTCTGGAAATGCTTTGTTGGGCACAGATGTGCCCAATTCTGCATAAGCCAGTCTACACCGGTTCAGGGACCCCTTAGCCCCTGCTCTGGCACGAAACTGGACAAAGGAAAGGGGAGTGACCACTCCCCTGACCTGCACCTCCCCTGGGAGGTGTCCAGAGCTCCTCCAGTGTGCTCCAGACCTCTGCCATCTTGGAAACAGAGGTGCTGCTGGCACACTGGACTGCTCTGAGTGGCCAGTGCCACCAAGTGACGTCAGAGACTCCTGCTGATAGGCTCCTTCAGGTGTTAGTAGCCTTTCCTCTCTCCTAGGTAGCCAAACCCTCTTTTCTGGCTATTTAGGGTCTCTGTCTCTGGGGAAACTGTAGATAACGAATGCATGAGCTCAGCCGAGTTCCTCTGCATCTCTCTCTTCACCTTCTGATAAGGAATCGACCGCTGACCGCGCCGGAAGCCTGCAAACCTGCAACATAGTAGCAAAGACGACTACTGCAACTCTGTAACGCTGATCCTGCCGCCTTCTCGACTGTTTTCCTGCTTGTGCATGCTGTGGGGGTAGCCTGCCTCCTCTCTGCACCAGAAGCTCCGAAGAAATCTCCCGTGGGTCGACGGAATCTTCCCCCTGCAACCGCAGGCACCAAAAAGCTGCATTACCGGTCCCTTGGGTCTCCTCTCAGCACGACGAGCGAGGTCCCTCGAATCCAGCGACGCTGTCCAAGTGACCCCCACAGTCCAGTGACTCTTCAGCCCAAGTTTGGTGGAGGTAAGTCCTTGCCTCACCTCGCTGGGCTGCATTGCTGGGAACCGCGACTCTGCAGCTACTCCGGCCCCTGTGCACTTCCGGCGGAAATCCTTCATGCACAGCCCAGCCTGGGTCCAAGGCACTCTAACCTGCATTGCACGACTTTCTAAGTTGGTCTCCGGCGACGTGGGACTCCTTTGTGCAACTTCGGTGAGCACCGTTTCACGCATCCTCGTAGTGCCTGTTTCTGGCACTTCTCCGGGTGCTACCTGCTTCAGTGAAGGCTCTTTGTCTTGCTCGACGTCCCCTCTCTCTGCAGGTCCAATTTGCGACCTCCTGGTCTCTCCTGGGCCCCAGCAGCGTCCAAAAACGCCAAACGCACGATTTGCCTGTAGCAAGGCTTGTTGGCGTCCTTCCGGCAGGAAAATACTTCTGCACGACTCTCCAAGGCGAGAGGGATCCGTCCACCAAAGGGAAAGTCTCTAGCCCTTTTCGTTCCTGCAGAAACCTCAGCTTCTTCTGTCCAGTTGAAGCTTCTTTGCACCCGCAGCTGGCATTTCCTGGGCATCTGCCCATCTCCGACTTGCTTGTGACTTTTGGACTTGCTCCCCTTGTTCCACAGGTACCCTAGATTGGAAATCCACAGTTGTTACATTGCTGGTTTGTGTCTTTCCTGCATTATTCCTCTAACACGACTCTTTTGTCCTTAGGGGAACTTTAGTGCACTTTGCACTCACTTTTCAGGGTCTTGGGGAGGGTTATTTTGCTAACTCTCACTATTTTCTAATAGTCCCAGCGACCCTCTACAAGGTCACATAGGTTTGGGGTCCATTCGTGGTTCGCATTCCACTTCTGGAGTATATGGTTTGTGTTGCCCCTATCCCTATGTTTCCCCATTGCATCCTATTGTAACTATACATTGTTTGCACTGTTTTCTAAGACTATACTGCATATTTTTGCTATTGTGTATATATATCTTGTGTATATTTCCTATCCTCTCACTGAGGGTACACTCTAAGATACTTTGGCATATTGTCATAAAAATAAAGTACCTTTATTTTTAGTATAACTGTGTATTGTGTTTTCTTATGATATTGTGCATATGACACTAAGTGGTACTGTAGTAGCTTCACACGTCTCCTAGTTCAGCCTAAGCTGCTCTGCTAAGCTACCATTATCTATCAGCCTAAGCTGCTAGACACCCTATACACTAATAAGGGATAACTGGGCCTGGTGCAAGGTGCAAGTACCCCTTGGTACTCACTACAAGCCAGTCCAGCCTCCTACATTGGTTGTGCAGTGGTGGGATAAGTGCTTGAGACTACTTACCACACTTGTCATTGTACTTTTCATAAGAGAAAAATATACAAAACAAGGTCAGTGTATATACACATAGCCAAAAAGTTTTGCATTTCCTCTTTTCACTCTTTTCTAAGTGCTGAAAAGTACTCCTAAACTTTCAAAAAGTTCTTAAAAGTTTTTTGTTAAAAAAATTTCTGTCTTTCCAAAAAGTTCTGAAAACTTTTTTCTCTTTTTCTATCACTTTAACTCTCTCTAAAAAATGTCTGGTACAGGCCAAAATGTTGAACTGTCCAAAATTGCATATGATCACCTTAGCTGGAAAGGAGCATGGAGTCTCTGCATAGAGAGAGGTTTGAGTGTAGGGAAGAATCCTTCCTTAGAACTGTTAATTAATATGCTTAGAGTACAGGATAAGGCCATAAGTGCCCAATCTGGTGAAAAAGTAGCTAATGGTTCTCAATCTGATCCAGGGACTCCCCCAGGAAAAGGTTCAGGAAAGAAACTTCTCAGCCTGCCCATTACTAGACAGTCTAGCATAGTTGGTACAGAGGTTGAATCACACCATACTGATGGTGTGCTCTCACATTATGCTGGTAGCCAAGCTGTTAGGGTGCCCTCTGTAAGGGACAGGTCTCCTTCTGTTCATTCCCATCATACCTCTGTATCTAGAAATGTCCCTCCCACCCACCCTGATGACAGATTGTTAGAAAGGGAGCTCAATAGATTGAGAGTGGAACAAACCAGACTGAAGCTCAAGAAGCAACAGCTGGATTTGGATAGACAGTCTTTAGAATTAGAGAAGGAAAGACAGAAGTTGGGTTTAGATACCCATGGTGGCAGCAGCAGTATTCCCCATAGTCATCCTGCAAAAGAGCATGATTCCAGGAATCTGCACAAGATAGTTCCCCCTTATAAGGAGGGGGATGACATTAACAAGTGGTTTGCTGCACTTGAGAGGGCCTGTGCTGTACAGGATGTCCCTCAAAAGCAGTGGGCTGCTATCCTATGGCTATCATTTAGTGGAAAAGGTAGGGATAGGCTCCTTACTGTAAAAGAAAATGATGCCAATAATTTCCAAGTTCTTAAGAATGCACTCCTGGATGGTTATGGCTTAACCACTGAACAGTACAGGATAAAGTTCAGAGAGACCAAAAAGGAGTCTTCACAAGACTGGGTTGATTTCATTGACCAGGCAGTGAAGGCCTTGGAGGGGTGGTTACATGGCAGTAAAGTTACTGATTATGACAGCCTGTATAACTTAATCCTGAGAGAGCATATTCTTAATAATTGTGTGTCTGATTTGTTGCACCAGTACTTGGTGGACTCTGATCTGACCTCTCCCCAAGAATTGGGAAAGAAGGCAGACAAATGGGTCAGAACAAGAGTGAACAGAAAAGTTCATACAGGGGGTGACAAAGATGGCAACAAAAAGAAGGATGGTAAGTCTTCTGACAAGGGTGGGGACAAATCTAAAAATGAGTCTTCATCAGGCCCACAAAAACACTCTGGTGGGGGTGGTGGGTCCAAATCCTCCTTTAATCAGAACAAGGAAAAGAAACCATGGTGCTATTTATGTAAAATAAAAGGCCATTGGACAACAGATCCCAGTTGTCCAAAGAAAGGCACCACAGCTCCTACCACTACAACCCCTACTGCTACACCTAGTGTCCCTACTAATAGCAGTGGTGGTGGGAGCAAACCTACTAATAGCCAATCCAAGGGAGTAGCTGGGCTCACTTTTGGTAATTTAGTTGGGGTTGGTCTGATTAGGGAGACCACAGAGGCTACTTTAGTCTCCGAAGGGGCCATTGATTTAGCCACTTTGGTTGCTTGCCCCCATAACTTGGAGAAGTACAAGCAACTAACCCTAATAAATGGTGTTGAGGTCCAGGCCTACAGGGACACAGGTGCCAGTGTCACAATGGTGATTGAGAAACTGGTGCACCCTGAACAGCACATACTTGGACACCAGTACCAAGTAACCGATGCTCACAACATAACACAAAGCCACCCCATGGCTGTTGTAAATCTCAACTGGGGGGGGGGTAACTGGTCCAAAGAAAGTTGTGGTAGCTTCAGATTTACCTGTAGACTGTCTATTAGGGAATGATTTGGAGACATCAGCTTGGTCAGATGTGAAGTTGGAGGCCCATGCAGCAATGCTGGGCATCCCAGGGCATATTTTTGCTTTGACAAGGGCTCAGGCCAAAAAGCAAAAAGGACAGGGAAGCTTGGATCCTGGAACAATGGACCAAGTGCTCCCTAAAGCTAGGGCTAGTAGAAGCAAACCACTTCCTACTATCCCTCCCTCTACAGTGGATTCAACTTCTGAGGAAGAAGAATTCCCTCCCTGTGCAGAACCTACACCAGAGGAGCTGGAAGCAGACACTGCTGAGCTTTTGGGTGAAGGGGGGCCTGCCAGGGAGGAGCTGAGTGTGGCACAGCAAACCTGTCCCACATTAGAGGGTCTCAGACAGCAAGCTGTCAAACAAGCTAATGGGGATGTCAGTGACTCTCACAGAGTTTACTGGGAGGACAACCTCTTGTACACTGAGCATAGGGATCCTAAACCTGGAGCTGCCAGGAGATTAGTGATTCCTCAGGAGTACAGAAAGTTCCTCCTAACACTGGCACATGACATTCCCTTAGCTGAGCACCTGGGTCAAATGAAAACTTGGGACAGATTGGTACCATTGTTTCATTGGCCTAGGATGTCTGAGGACACAAAGGAATTTTGTAAGTCCTGTGAAACCTGTCAAGCCAGTGGCAAGACAGGTGGCACTCCAAAGGCACCCCTTATCCCACTGCCTGTGGTTGGGGTTCCCTTTGAAAGGGTAGGGGTTGACATAGTTGGCCCCCTTGACCCTCCTACTGCTTCAGGCAATAGGTTTATCTTAGTGGTAGTGGACCATGCCACAAGATATCCTGAAGCTATTCCTTTAAGGACCACTACAGCTCCTGCAGTGGCAAAGGCCCTCCTGGGAATATTTTCCAGGGTGGGCTTCCCAAAGGAAGTAGTATCAGACAGAGGAAGCAATTTCATGTCTGCATACTTAAAGGCCATGTGGAAGGAGTGTGGTGTAACTTACAAGTTCACAACACCCTATCATCCACAAACAAATGGACTGGTGGAGAGATTTAATAAAACTCTCAAAGGCATGATTATGGGTCTCCCTGAAAAACTCCGCAGGAGATGGGATATCCTTCTACCATGCCTCCTTTTTGCCTACAGGGAGGTACCCCAGAAAGGAGTGGGCTTCAGCCCCTTTGAACTTCTTTTTGGACACCCTGTTAGGGGTCCACTCACACTTGTAAAGGAGGGTTGGGAACAACCTTTAAAAGCTCCTAAGCAGGATATTGTGGATTATGTACTTGGCCTCAGATCAAGGATGGCTGAGTACATGAAAAAGGCCAGTAAAAACCTTCAGGCCAGCCAAGAGCTCCAGAAGCAATGGCATGATCAGAAGGCTGTTTTGGTTCAGTACCAACCAGGGCAGAAAGTGTGGGTCTTGGAGCCTGTGGCCCCAAGAGCACTCCAAGATAAATGGAGTGGACCACACACAATTGTTGAAAAGAAGGGTGAAGTCACCTACTTGGTTGACTTAGGCACTGCCAGGAGTCCCCTTAGGGTGCTCCATGTCAACCGCCTGAAACCCTACTATGACAGGGCTGATCTCACCCTGCTCATGGCAACAGATGAGGGACAGGAAGAAGACAGTGATCCTCTACCTGATCTCTTCTCTTCCACAGAACAAGATGCTCTTGTGGAATGTGTAGTTTTGGCTGATTGTCTTACTGCTGAGCAGAAAGATAATTGCATAAATCTCCTAGGACAATTTTCAGAACTCTTCTCTATTGTGCCAGGCACCACTTCTTGGTGTGAGCACACTATAGATACTGGAGACAGTTTACCTGTCAAAAGTAAGATCTATAGGCAGCCTGACCATGTCAGGGACTGCATAAAGCAAGAAGTTCAGAAAATATTGGAACTAGGAGTGGTTGAGCACTCTGACAGTCCATGGGCTTCTCCTGTGGTACTGGTACCAAAACCCAATTCTAAAGATGGAAAGAAAGAAATGCGGTTTTGTGTAGACTATAGAGGTCTCAACTTGGTAACCAAAACTGATGCTCACCCTATACCCAGGGCAGATGAGCTCATAGATACACTGGCATCTGCCAAGTATCTAAGCACTTTTGATTTGACTGCAGGGTATTGGCAGATCAAATTGTCAGAAGATGCTAAACCTAAGACTGCATTTTGTACCATTGGAGGACATTACCAGTTTACTGTAATGCCTTTTGGTTTGAAAAATGCACCTGCCACTTTTCAGAGGTTGGTGAACACAGTCCTGCAAGGGCTGGAAGCTTTCAGTGCAGCATATTTGGACGATATAGCTGTCTTTAGCTCCAGCTGGGATGATCACCTGGTCCACCTATGGAAAGTTTTGGAGGCCCTGCAAAAGGCAGGCCTCACTATCAAGGCTTCAAAGTGCCAGATAGGGCAGGGTAAGGTGGTTTATCTGGGACACCTTGTTGGTGGGGAACAGATTGCACCACTTCAGGGGAAAATCCAAACAATTATTGATTGGGTTCCCCCTACCACTCAGACTCAGGTGAGAGCCTTCCTAGGCCTCACTGGGTATTACAGGAGGTTCATTAAGAACTATGGCTCCATTGCAGCCCCTCTTAATGACCTCACTTCCAAGAAAATGCCTAAAAAGGTATTATGGACAGCAAGCTGTCAGAAAGCTTTTGAGGAGCTGAAGCAGGCCATGTGCTCTGCACCTGTCCTGAAAAGCCCTTGTTACTCTAAAAAATTCTATGTCCAAACTGATGCATCTGAATTAGGAGAAGGGGCAGTCCTATCACAACTTAATTCTGAGGGCCAGGATCAACCTGTTGCTTTTATTAGTAGAAGGTTGACCCCTAGAGAAAAGCGTTGGTCTGCCATTGAGAGGGAGGCCTTTGCTGTGGTCTGGGCTCTGAAGAAGTTGACGCCATACCTGTTTGGCACTCACTTCATTGTTCAGACTGACCACAAACCTCTACTTTGGCTAAAACAAATGAAAGGTGAAAATCCTAAATTGTTGAGGTGGTCCATATCCCTACAGGGAATGGACTATACAGTGGAACATAGACCTGGGAGTAGCCACTCCAATGCAGATGGACTCTCCAGATATTTCCACTTAGACAATGAAGACTCATCAGGTAATGGCTAGTCTTATTGTCCTTCGTTTGGGGGGGGGTTGTGTAGGAAAGTACCATCTTGCCTGGCATGTTACCCCCATTTTTCACTGTATATATGTTGTTTTAGTTGTATGTGTCACTGGGACCCTGGTAACCCAGGGCCCCAGTGCTCATAAGTGTGCCTGAATGTGTTACCTGTGTAGTGACTAACTGTCTCACTGAGGCTCTGCTAATCTGAACCTCAGTGGTTATGCTCTCTCATTTCTTTCCAAATTGTCACTGACAGGCTAGTGACCATTTTTTACCAATTTACATTGGCTTACTGGAACACCCTTATAATTCCCTAGTATATGGTACTGAGGTACCCAGGGTATTGGGGTTCCAGGAGATCCCTATGGGCTGCAGCATTTCTTTTGCCACCCATAGGGAGCTCTGACAATTCTTACACAGGCCTGCCACTGCAGCCTGAGTGAAATAACGTCCACGTTATTTCACAGCCATTTTACACTGCACTTAAGTAACTTATAAGTCACCTATATGTCTAACCTTTACCTGGTAAAGGTTAGGTGCAAAGTTACTTAGTGTGAGGGCACCCTGGCACTAGCCAAGGTGCCCCCACATTGTTCAGAGCCAATTCACTGAACTTTGTGAGTGCGGGGACACCATTACACGCGTGCACTACATATAGGTCACTACCTATATGTAGCTTCACCATGGTAACTCCGAATATGGCCATGTAACATGTCTATGATCATGGAATTGCCCCCTCTATGCCATCCTGGCATTGTTGGTACAATTCCATGATCCCAGTGGTCTGTAGCACAGACCCTGGTACTGCCAGACTGCCCTTCCTGGGGTTTCACTGCAGCTGCTGCTGCTGCCAACCCCTCAGACAGGCAGCTGCCCTCCTGGGGTCCAGCCAGGCCTGGCCCAGGATGGCAGAACAAAGAACTTCCTCTGAGAGAGGGTGTGACACCCTCTCCCTTTGGAAAATGGTGTGAAGGCAGGGGAGGAGTAGCCTCCCCCAGACTCTGGAAATGCTTTGTTGGGCACAGATGTGCCCAATTCTGCATAAGCCAGTCTACACCGGTTCAGGGACCCCTTAGCCCCTGCTCTGGCGCGAAACTGGACAAAGGAAAGGGGAGTGACCACTCCCCTGACCTGCACCTCCCCTGGGAGGTGTCCAGAGCTCCTCCAGTGTGCTCCAGACCTCTGCCATCTTGGAAACAGAGGTGCTGCTGGCACACTGGACTGCTCTGAGTGGCCAGTGCCACCAGGTGACGTCAGAGACTCCTGCTGATAGGCTCCTTCAGGTGTTAGTAGCCTTTCCTCTCTCCTAGGTAGCCAAACCCTCTTTTCTGGCTATTTAGGGTCTCTGTCTCTGGGGAAACTGTAGATAACGAATGCATGAGCTCAGCCGAGTTCCTCTGCATCTCTCTCTTCACCTTCTGATAAGGAATCGACCGCTGACCGCGCCGGAAGCCTGCAAACCTGCAACATAGTAGCAAAGACGACTACTGCAACTCTGTAACGCTGATCCTGCCGCCTTATCGACTGTTTTCCTGCTTGTGCATGCTGTGGGGGTAGCCTGCCTCCTCTCTGCACCAGAAGCTCCGAAGAAATCTCCCGTGGGTCGACGGAATCTTCCCCCTGCAACCGCAGGCACCAAAAAGCTGCATTACCGGTCCCTTGGGTCTCCTCTCAGCACGACGAGCGAGGTCCCTCGAATCCAGCGACGCTGTCCAAGTGACCCCCACAGTCCAGTGACTCTTCAGCCCAAGTTTGGTGGAGGTAAGTCCTTGCCTCACCTCGCTGGGCTGCATTGCTGGGAACCGCGACTCTGCAGCTACTCCGGCCCCTGTGCACTTCCGGCGGAAATCCTTCGTGCACAGCCCAGCCTGGGTCCACGGCACTCTAACCTGCATTGCACGACTTTCTAAGTTGGTCTCCGGCGACGTGGGACTCCTTTGTGCAACTTCGGGTGAGCACCATTTCACGCATCCTCGTAGTGCCTGTTTCTGGCACTTCTCCAGGTGCTACCTGCTTCAGTGAGGGCTCTTTGTCTTGCTCGACGTCCCCTCTCTCTGCAGGTCCAATTTGCGACCTCCTGGTCCCTCCTGGGCCCCAGCAGCGTCCAAAAACGCCAAACGCACGATTTGCGTGTAGCAAGGCTTGTTGGCGTCCTTCCGGCGGGAAAACACTTTTGCACGACTCTCCAAGGCGAGAGAGATACGTCCACCAAAGGGGAAGTCTCTAGCCCTTTTCGTTCCTGCAGAAACCTCAGCTTCTTCTGTCCAGTTGAAGCTTCTTTGCACCCGCAGCTGGCATTTCTTGGGCATCTGCCCATCTCCGACTTGCTTGTGACTTTTGGACTTGGTCCCCTTGTTCCACAGGTACTCTAGATTGGAAATCCACAGTTGTTGCATTGCTGGTTTGTGTCTTTCCTGCATTATTCCTCTAACACGACTCTTTTGTCCTTAGGGGAACTTTAGTGCACTTTGCACTCACTTTTCAGGGTCTTGGGGAGGGTTATTTTGCTAACTCTCACTATTTTCTAATAGTCCCAGCGACCCTCTACAAGGTCACATAGGTTTGGGGTCCATTCGTGGTTCGCATTCCACTTCTGGAGTATATGGTTTGTGTTGCCCCTATCCCTATGTTTCCCCATTGCATCCTATTGTAACTATACATTGTTTGCACTGTTTTCTAAGACTATACTGCATATTTTTGCTATTGTGTATATATATCTTGTGTATATTTCCTATCCTCTCACTGAGGGTACACTCTAAGATACTTTGGCATATTGTCATAAAAATAAAGTACCTTTATTTTTAGTATAACTGTGTATTGTGTTTTCTTATGATATTGTGCATATGACACTAAGTGGTACTGTAGTAGCTTCACACGTCTCCTAGTTCAGCCTAAGCTGCTCTGCTAAGCTACCATTATCTATCAGCCTAAGCTGCTAGACACCCTATACACTAATAAGGGATAACTGGGCCTGGTGCAAGGTGCAAGTACCCCTTGGTACTCACTACAAGCCAGTCCAGCCTCCTACACACTCATACACACACCACACCCTCACCACTATAAAACATCCACCCACATTACCCACAACCCTTTACAAGTACAAATCATAGCCACCAGACTTACACCAAGACCACGTAGACAACTAGGCACATACCACTTACACCCAGACATCCCTCATGCACCCCACATTACATACCCTATCACATTACAGAACACACTCTCACCAACCCACACAACACCCATGGCACCACAAAGGCACCCCTGTTTCACTGAGGAGGATTTAAGGGTCATGGTGGAAGAAATTGTCAGGGTAGAGTCACAGCTCTTTGGAGCACAGGTACAGCAGATATCCATTGCAAGTATGTTCCATTGCAGCAAGGCACCAGCTCACCATACAGAGGACTGGCGGTGGACCTCCACCTCCTCCCCCACAGCTCACTGCATGGGAGGAGAAAGTACTGGCAATACTGCATCTTCAGGAACTCGCTGGAGTAGCCAGAGGACTGGTCACTGGTAAGTCAATATTTACTACTTATCAGCCCCCATACCTGCATGACATCCCACACCCTCACACCCTCACTCCCATCACTCTCCTTCATCCCACACACTGCACCTACACATATGACTAACCACAATGCCAAGCCCTGCATGGACAGCCCTCCCAGCCCTGCATGGACACCCACCACTAAAGCATGCACAGCATAGGGAAACTAACATTCCCACAATACATCACCATACACAATCAAAAGGTGGCATGGCAACACCAACGATAGAGGGGAAACCAAGGATGTACACATGTCATACACATGAGCATAATACATCACTTACATCCCCACAGGTACCCCAGCCAATGTCATTGGAGAGGAGGTGCCACGACTAACCAGTCCCCCAACAGAAGATGCCCCGAGTGATGACAGTAACTCTAGACTTCTGGATCTTGATGACCTACCTGGCCCATCAGGGACCACTGGACAGCTGATTACCCAAGCCCACTCACGGACCACAACAGAGCCTCCCCCATCAGGATCCAACACCAGAGTACCCACCCAGCATACCCACACCTCTGTCCCCAGGACACATAAATCAGCAGTGAGCCCATCTGTACAGGGACCACAGGCCAGACCTCGCCCCCAAGACAGTCAGGGACCTGGGATCAGTAGGTACACTGTTCAGGGGACAGAGGCACAGGCCAACAGGGACACTGGGAGGACTGCCAGGGGGAGGACAGGACCAGGTAACCAACCCTCAAGGAGGTACTCTCCGAGATCCTGGGAGCCTACCAATATTCCCAGGACACGATGGGCCAGATCCTTGACAATGTGCAGGAGAACAGGCGGCTGCAGGAGGGACAGTATCAGGGAGGACTTGCAGGCCATTAACACCACCCTGATCTCCATAGCAGGGGTGCTGGCAGACATGGCCAACATCATGAGGGAGGCAACAGTCCACCAACGGGCCCCTACCACTAGCCAGTCCATTGACCAGCCCTCCACGTTTGCTGCTCCTAGTGGGCAGGAGGCCCCACCACAGGAACTACAGGCCATCAGCATCCCTCCCCATGCAGAAAGTGAACCACCCCGCAAACGTTCCCTGCGACCCAGACAGAAGCCAGAAACACTTGCAAGACCACCGCCAGGAAATGATACTCTCCGGATTGTCCCCCTTGTGTCCCACTCAGTCACCTTGTCCACTTTGAACTGCTGTTGCTCCCCTTCCTATGACCACTTTGACACTGCACCTTTGTTACAAACAGGTTGGAACAATACCCTCGACTTTCCTCCATCATCACCCTATTCCATTGCACATTTCCCTCAATTTCTTATCACTAAAATAAACACCCTTGCACACAACTCAAATACTTGTATGTCATGTGTTGAAAAAGTGTATTGATGGAAACATCCGTTACAAATGAACTGTACATTGTGATAGCATAGCAATAATGAGCTGTATCTGGCTGTAGTCGGCACATCAGTACACAGTTGGCATAGCACCAACATCCGTAAAATGACAAACCATAGTTGACAGTGAGTAGAGGTAAAAGGTAGGTAATGCCATCAAGGCCCAGCCACACAGAATACAACAGTAGTCATAGAAATGTGAAGTTGCACTGTCTCACCTGTGTTTCATTGGAAGTACTGATGGATAACTGATGTTCTGTTGTCCTCATCCTCATCTTCAACCTCTTCATTCTCACTGTCATCAGGGTCTACTGCAGCCACAGGGATATCTCCTGTCTCCTCCTCCTGCAGAAAAGGTACATGGCACCTGAGTGCAAGGTTTTGCAACATGCAGCATGCCATTACTATCTGGCAGACCTTCTCGGGTGAGTAGCACAGGGAGCCACCTGTCAGATGGAGGCACCTGAATCTGGACTTCAGGAGGCCTAAGGTTCTTTCGATGATCCGTCTGGATTGGCCAGGTGAATGAACAGGTGCACAGGAATCGAAAGAGTTTCCACTCCATGAATGTGCAGATGGTGTGCCTGGCAGACCAGTACACCTCCCACGTCAATGCTAAATATTCAGAGTCAGTGCATGATGCCTTTGTCTTGAGGAATAGCAGGATCCCAAATGTGATGGCCTAATTACAGAGGCTCAGGGTATGGCTTATATTTGAGCCTTGGTCCCCACCCAGTGTATGTTGGTGTATGCTCTGCTGTTAGCCAAATATTATAGTGTGTGGCTTAATGTTGTCCCTCAATACTTGCAGGTGGCTCTGGCTACCCAAACCTATCGTGGTTGCAGACCCCTGTGAGGAATGCCAGGACAAGGGCTGAAGAACGTTATAATGAGGCACATGGATGAACCAGAAGGATAATTGAGAGGGCCTTCGGCCTCCTGAAGGCCAGGTTTAGGTGCCTCCATCTGACAGGTGTTCTACTCACCCGAGAAGGTCTGCCAGATAGCAGTGGCATGCTGCATGTTGCACAACCTGGCCCTCAGATGCCATGTACCTTTTCTGCAGGAGACTGGAGATTCCCCTGTGGAAGCAATGGACCCTGAGGACAGTGAGGATGAGGAGGCAGAGGATGAGGATGTGGATAACAGAACATCAGTAATCCATCAGTACTTCCAATTGCACACAGGTGAGACAGTGCAACTTCACATTTCTATAACTATTGTTGTATTCTGGGTGGCATTGGCATGCTGGCATTACCCACTTGTTTCCTCTACTTACTGTCACCTATGGATTATCATTTTACAGATGTTGGTGATGGCAACAAAGTCATGAAGTGATCACAACAGCCAGCAACAGGTCATTCATTTAATGCTCTCACTATGTACAGTTCATTTGCAATGGATGTAGCTGTTTCAATCAATACAAATTTGCAAAACATGAAAAACTAGTAGTTGAGTTTTATAAAAGGGTATTTATTGTAGTGCTAATATATTGAGGTAAAACTGCAATGAAATAGGGTGATGATGGAGGAAAGTCCAGGGTATTGTTCCAGTCTGTTTGTAGCACAGGTGCAGTGTCCAGTGGTCCCTGATGGGCCAGGTAGGTCCTCCAGATCCAGAAGTCCAGAGTTACTGTCATCACTGGGGGCATCTTCTGATAGGGGACTGGATAGTGGTCGCACCTCCTCTCCACTGACATTGGCTGGGGTACCTGTGGGGATGTAAATGATACATTATGCTTCAAGTGTATGACATTTGGACTTCTGTAGCTTCCACTCTATGGTTGGTGTTGCCCTGCCAGCTTTTGCTTGTGTATGGTGATGTATTGTGGGATTGTTAGTTTCTCTATGCTGTGCATGCTTTAGTGATGGGTCTCCATGCAGGGCTGAGAGGGCTGTCCATGCACTGGTATGGCATGCAGGGCTTGGCATTGTTTTTTTTTTTAAACCATATTTTATTGTGCTTTTAAATTTTACTTGCAAATATACAGTCTTCGAGTGGTCTCGATTATTCAGTTACAAACAAGTCATATGGCTACAATGATTCTCAATTCAATGGTCATATATTATTAGAATTTACTTGGAACAACACTTTAACATCCCACCCATTTTTCCACCCGTATTCCCTCCCTAGCGAGCTCTATGATGTGTTTAAGGTTTCTTGGGTTCTGTGCATAACCAGACAATCTAACGACAGAATCCTCATGTGTGGATTGAGCTCCCCCGATGGAATATTCAGTTCTGGGTTTCGGCCTACAAGGTCTCAAGCAAAATCCCCCACCCCTCTGCCACTTCTGGAGATCCGATTCTGCGTCTGGCTTCTCAGTGCATAACAGTCCCTTTGCTATTCGCCCATTTAGATAGTTCAGTCTTCCAATGGGACGCTCTGGGCCCCCTTGGGTTTTTCCAAGATGACGCGATCTCTCACCTGGCCAAAGAAAGAGCCAAGTCCTGGAACCTGTTGAAGACATTAGTGTTAGCGTGGTGTGGAAACCAATGTAAGAGACAGTGACCCATAGTACGGGGTATTGTTTTTTCTAACAGTCGCGATAAGGTGAGGAGTACCTCGGTTTAGTAGTGGTCCAGGATGGGACAGTCCCAGAACATATGCCTGAATTCTGCCCCTATCAAACCACATCTGGGGCAACCTTCTGTTACTTTCCCAAAGTATTTGTTAATATGTGCTGGCGTCAGGTATGCTTGGTGGAGCACATAGAAGTTTATGAGTTTGAATCTGGCATTTCGTGTTGCTCTGGGAAGCCCCTTTAGGATACGCTCCCACTCCTCTTCCGGAATATCTAGGCCTAGGTCTTTTTCCCACGTTTGTTTAAGTAGGGTCAGGGGGGCAGTTCTGTCTGCTCGTAATAGGTCATAGAGAGTCGAAACTGCCTCTTGTGTACCAGTTGCAGAAGTCAAGTAAGTACATATAGCCTGAGTTGTGGGTTCCCCCATCTCTTCTGCCAGTGTCTGCGGATGCAGGCCACCAGTGCCCCATGTAGCAAAAAATGTCACCCCGGTATTCCAAATTCTGCCCTAAGGGCCTCAAAAGGAATTAGCTCTCCGTCCTTAAAAAGGTCCCCCACTTTTAAGATCCCGCCTCGGCCCAGTACTTAAGTTCCTTCCACGAGCCCCGGTGTGGGAGGGCTCGTAATGACAAAAGGGGTCATTCTGGGGAATATGGGAACCTCACCCCAATTTTGCGTAAAAAAGACCCCCAGCACTGAGTCAGGATTTTCAATTCCAGAGGGTCATCTTTACCATCCCCAGGGTTTCTCAGTAAGACCTCAAACAATCTGAGCTCTGTGGGCGTAAATGCTTTCACAGCTGACCCCCCTTCTGCTCTATTCGACCTCCATTGCGCTAACCACTGAAGTTGAGCCGCTAAGTAATAAGATTCAAAATCTGGTAACGCTAGGCCGCCGTCTGAAGTTTGTCGCTGAAGTTTGGATAGGGCCACTCTCCTCCTTCCCTTTCCCCATATAAAAGATGTTATTGTCGTTTCTAGTTCTTTAAAGATTATTCTGCGAATCCAAATTGGCAACACCACGAAGTGATACAGTATCCTTGGGAGTATGATCATCTTAAGAATTGCTATTCTCCCTATCACTGATAGTGGTAAGGTCTGCCAGAATGATATGCAGGTTTTTATAGAACGTATGGAGCTACCAATGTTGCCCTCCAGAATATCCTGCGGTTCGTGATAGATTCTTACACCCAAATAAGGGAGCCCAGTCGGGATCCATCGGACTAGTTCTAAGTCCGGTGGGGGAACCCGGGGTCCCCCCAATGGAAACAAACCAGTTTTGGCCCAATTTACCTTTAGACCCGAGCATTCCTCAAACCGGGATAACAAACGCTGTGCCCAAGGTCGATCTCTCTGGATGGCTTCTAAAAATATTAACAGGTCGTCTGCATAGAGGGCAATACAATGTCTTTTGCCTCCTGCCATTATTCCCGGACCTCCTCCTCCCGCCCTAGTAGCTGCTGCTAAGGGTTCCAACGCTAGGGCAAAAAGAAGCAGAGACAATGGGCAGCCCTGTCTAGTTCCTCGTTCTACCCCATAGCTTCTGGAGATCTTCTGGCCCGTGCGCACTCTAGCCCTGGGTTTAGTATACAAGAGTTTCACCCAGGAGATCTAGTCAGACCCTATTTTCAGACATGCCATTACTGTGTAAAGGAACTCCCAGTCCAAACTGTCAAACGCTTTCTCAATGTCTACTGCCAATACTCCGGTGTGAGTGGACCCAGCTGCCTGGTCTCTCATAATGGCAAGGAGTCTACAAATATTGCTGGCAGTGCTGCGCCCTGGGATGAAGCCCGATTGGTCAGGGTGTATCAATGTGGTCATAAATGGGAGCAGTCTGGTTGCTAAAATTTTACAGAGAATTTTATAATCAAGGTTTAACATAGATAATGGCATGTAAGCTCCCACCTCTGCTGCATTTTTACCAGGTTTGAGGAGAGGAATTATAATCGCCTCCCGGGCCGTAGTTGGTAGCTCGCCCTGTTCTTTGGCCGTTTTATATAGGATTTCTAGACGTGGTGAGAGTATGTCTGTGTAGGCGGCGTAAAATTCAATAGGGAGGCCATCTGTCCCAGGGGATTTCCCTCTAGCCAGGCTTTTAATGGCCTCATTGATTTCTCTTTGTGTGATGGGCCCATCTAGTAGTGCCTGTGCATCAGGCGGTAATGAGCTCATTTGCAGACCCGCTAGATAGTCCATTATGGTTCCCAAGGGGCGATCAGTTCTATTCTTGTATAGGTGTTCATAATAGGATGCAAAACGTGCATTAATATGTTCTTGTCCGTATAGTTGAGCCCCCTGTTCTGTGGTTATATCTACTGTGACTGGGGACCTGTTGGACCGTGATACTACCCATGCAAGTAGACGGCCCGCCTTGTCTCTCTCCCCATGCACACAGGCGAGGTAACTTCTAAAATCAAAGCATCGGAGGCGTTCTGTACAATCTGCTAGTTCCGCCCTAAGTTCTAAAATGTATTTCTGCAGTTGTGGGTTCTCAGGTCGGTCTCTCTCGGCTTCCCTCAGTTTATCTTCAGCACGTTCTGTGTCCCTTAGTAGGGTCCTACGCACCCCCACTGCACCTGCTATGCTTCTCCCCATCTCCCCCTTTTCACCACTTTAAAAGCATCCCATTAATTCAAGGGGTTACAGCAGATGCGTCATTTTCTTCAAAGAACTGAGTCATGTGCTGCCGCAACTCCCCCCGAAAGAGCGGGTCCTCAAGGGTGTCAGGTTTTAGCCTCCAAGTGGGGATGCTGGGGATAGGAGACCCCCATCTTCTTGATAATAGTAGGGAGTTATAATCAGATAATGTGCGGGTTAAATATTCTGTATTGTATATCTGGGGAAATACTTCTGAGGTACAGAGGAATGCATCTAGTCTAACATGCAACTCATGTAGCTGAGAAAAGAATGAGTAATCCCTTTCGTCTGGGTGTAGCCTACGCCAAGCGTCGATCAGCCCCCAGTTCCTTTGCCAGGTCGAGAAATGACGAGACGCTCTCGTTAGTGGCGAGTCATGTTGAGGTGGATGTGATCTGTCCAGGATAGGGTCCCCCACACAATTGAAATCTCCCCCCAGTATGACTGAGGACTGCAAGTAAGGGGCCAATATTCCTTATATGCTTGTAAAAAATTCTCCCTGGTCAGTGTTGGGAGCATATATATTAATCAGTGTAAGGTCCCTACCCTCCAGTCGGCCCCAAACTGCCACAAACCTGCCTTCAGGGTCTAAGAGGCTATCCAGCATCTGAAAAGGGACCCCAGCTCGGATCCAGATTAAAGTACCCCTAGGAAATGCATAATAAGAAGTAAAATATGCCTGACCTCGCCATCTCTTTTGTAATGCCTTTCCCTCTGCCTGTGTCAGATGAGTTTCTTGGAGCATTGCAATTTGAATTCCCCTGCGTTTTAGGATTTTTTTTTTTTTATATCTCTTGGCCATCGAATGCATGCCCCTTACGTTCCACAAGAGATATTTATATGATTTTAGCATTATCATTTTGAAGACTTTCCCCCTCCCCTTGGTCCAGCATCACTCCTCCGGTATTACCACATTCTCCATCCACTTTAATAGAGTCCCACGTTTGCGCTATTCTCATAGTGAAATCTGATAGATGCTCAGTTATGCCCACCCATAAATCTCAACAATCAACAACCCAACTCCCCCTCCCCGGGACAAAAGTAGGAACTTCTCTCGCCCAAACCAAAATGGATATAACCAGAGTGTCAAAGATGGGGGTGTGCTCTTATCTTGAATCCAAAGTGCACTGAGACACCATCTCCCTGTCTCAGGGTAAGTAGCATGCTGGGTTGATAGTTTTCTTGTTTTCCTGCAAGTTCGGCCATTGATGTGCTGTGGGGTCAGGAGTCGATCTCAGACTAAGACTTTGCCATCCCTTTAGTTGAAGTGCCTTTTCGCTCTTGAGTATTACAGATTCTCTTCAGCGGTTTCCGAGAGTGTCTCCTCAGATGATGCAGTCCGAAGTGCCAGGTGTCACATTGGGGCCGATCCTGTCTGACGAATGCGACAGCTCCGATTCCGCCTCGGATCCTGACTGCTCATGGTCGTCTTGTGTCAGTTTATAAGAGCCCGTCTCCGGACTCCCCAGGGAAGCAGCCGCCTCCATCGCTTTTTGTCTCTCTTTCAGCATTTCTGTCGGAGATGGTGTACCCACCCCTGAGGCCCTGCTGCGGTTGGTTTTCTTCTGTCGTTCCGATTGGGAGGATTCATGGCTGAGTGGACTGTCTTCCTGTGGATGCATGTCGATCCATTGCCAGGTCTCTTCGGCTGTATTGAAAAATTGTATGCCTGTTTTGGTCACTACTCTCAGCCTTGCAGGAAACATCATTCCATATTGAATCCCCATTTTGCAGAGTTTTTGTTTGGCATCCCTAAAGGAAGCTCTCTGTTTCTGTACTTCCTTGGAGAAATCTGGGAAGATGCGGACCACCTGGTTTTCAAGTATGCTGTCTCCTCTTTTCCTGCTCTGGCTAAGTAGGTAGTCTCGGTCCCTGTAGCGAAGTAGTTTAGCTATGATTGGGCACGGGGGAGCCCCCGGAGGAGGTAGGCGAGCCGGGACTCGGTGCACTCTCTCAATTGCGAATAAGGGAGACAGGCCGTCCTCAGCAACCTCTTCCCTCAGCCAGCGCTCAAGAAACTCCACCAGATTCGATTTTTCGGCACGTTCCGGCAGTCCGATCACCCGAATGTTGTTTCGGCGAGATCGGTTTTCCGCGTCTTCTGCGCGTAGCTCCAGTGCCCGGATTCGTTTTTCCATTTGTTGTGTTGCTTTGGTACTGCCTTTAATCTCAGGGCGTAATTCTTCAAGTTTCTTGTCTGTAGTGGTCACTTTCTCAGCCAGACGGCGGTGATCATCCCTGAGCACTGTGAAATCAGAGGACAGCGCATCTATTTTTCCTTCCAGCACCGCCCGGGATGCCGAGAAAGCTGAAAGGATATCTTGAAGAGTAGGTTCTCCTCCCCGCCCCTCGAGGATGGGGTCCGTGGAGTCCCCCAGAGCAGTCATCTCTCTCAGGGATGGTCCATTTTTAGTTTCAGGGTCTTTTTTCTTGCCCGTTCTTCCCATCGTACGTGCTTTTCAATGTCTACACTGTAGGAAGCTCTGCTCAGATTTCTTAGGACCTTTTCACTCAAAGGATCTGGGTATGCTGTTTGCGGCGCTATTCCTCTTTTTCCAGTAAATCCCTGCCCCCCAAAACTTTATGGGAGGTCTCTAGCTGTACCTCGGTCGACTCTCCGCACAGGGCGGCTGTGTTCCAACCGCTGCCATGATCCACCGCAACAGGGCAGCAGATGTGCCCCGTTCGCCTTCTCTCTTAATCGCCTGTAGTACCGCCTTGTTAGCTGAAAGATAGGGTCTAAGGGGCCTTTTTCATTCCTGCATGCACAGGACTGAAGTTGCAATTCTTATATTTAAGAGTTTCGCTGAAGGGTTCCTCCAGGGGCCAAGGGGTGGCTTGGTGTCCACTTGCTTTAAGTGTTCGTTCTCCATTAGTTGTCTGTTGCTCAATGTTGTTCTGATGCAGTTCCTGGCTCTCAGAAGGTTCTGCAACCTTCCTTTTGTGACAAGTAGGGCATATGTTTCCCGTACAATTCTCGGCAGTTCTTAAAATAACTGTGGGGTAAAGCTGCTATTTTGAGTTTACTGAGCTAATGCCTCGTTCACATGCGGCAATTTCGGTCCAGGCTCCAGATCACGGTGTCGGCCGCGGTCCAGCCGCCCTTTCCAGCTCGAGCCGCTTGGATCCCAGCAACCGCTGGAGTCATTCGGGAGTCCCCCCAGTGTGGGAACTCTCCACTGGTTCAGCCCCGTAGGAGTACCACGTATTTCCAGGCATTCGGGCAGCCCGGGGATCCTTCACTCCCGGCAGCCCCTGGACTCACCACCTCAGTTTCCGAGCCTCTGGGTGTTTCTCGTTGCTGCTAGCGGCGCCGATGTGATGTTCAAGATGGCAGCCGCCATCTTGGATTGCTCGCGGCCCGGGGTCGCTCAGGTTGAATAAATCTAAAAGTCGATTGTCAGGTGAAGATAGCCTCCGGTACTGCGGCCGCTGGGTTCCCCAAGCCTTCAGTCCCACTGTAAGCCGTTTTGTTGGGACCACGCAGGTTTGAACACCCCGAGACGGGGAGTAAGAGACAGGAGCCTCACGGAGAGGTTGCTACCGTCATGGCGTCCAGTCACGCCCCTCCAGGGCTTGGCATTGTTGTTAGTCATATGTGTCGGTGCAGTGTGTGGTATGGTGTGGAGTTATGAGAGTGAGGGTGAAGGGTTGTGATGGCATGCAGGTATGGGTGTGAAAAGTAGTAAATGTTGACCTACCAGTATCCAGTCCACTGGCATTCTCCGCCATAGCTCCATCTTCCTTGCTATAGAAATCTGCTGTACCTGTGCTTCAAAGAGCTGTGGTTCTACCCTGACAATTCCCTCCACCATTACCCTTAACTCCTCCTCAGTGAAAGGGGGGTGCCTTTGTGGTGCCATGGGTGTTGTGTGATGTGTGTTGGTGAGGGTGTGTTGGGTGATGTGGTAGGGTGTGTGATGTGGAGTGTGTGAGGGGTGTATGGGTGTCTGTGGTGGGTGTGTCTAGTTGTCTCTGTGCTCTTCTCAGGCTCCTGGCAGTAATCGTTGTTTATGAAGGGTTGTGGGTATTGTGGGTCTGTGGTTTATAGTGCTGTGGGTGAGTGGTTATAGTGTGTGTATGGTTGTCAGGTGTGTGTCTTTAGTATTGGCCAATGTGGTGTTGTTTTGTATGTGGGTGTCCATTCTGAGAGGGACGGTATGTTCCGCCAATTGTTTACCTCCATTGAATGTCCACCGTGGTGAATCGTGGGTCATAATGTGGTGGGCGTTGTTTTGTTGGTGTAACGGTATGGGTTTTTGGACTGCCACTTTAACACTGACCTTTGGTTTGGCGGATTTGTGTATGTGGCTGAATTCTGTATGATTGGTGTGTATGTGTCATAATAGGGTGAACGGATATCCTCCACTGCGGCTGTCAGCTTGGTGGTAAGTGGGATTTACTGCGAGTGTCATAATGAAGGCCACAGTATCTTGTATGACGATGATTTTCACCAGTTTAGTATAAGGAAAATATACATTCCGTTATGTATCAACATTAATGTAGATGAAGCAGTGCTCCCACAGTGAACAAATATATATAGCCATAGAACAAGACACTGAACCAATCCAATGTTATACGGTTCCTACAAGGTTAAAAGGACAGTGTGTATAACAACAAGAACTTCAGAATACAGAGACTTAGGCCCTGATATATGGGCTATGTGGCGCATGGCAGTGCAGCAAGTTACCTTGCTGCTCTGCCCTGCATCACAGGGAAAGGGCAGGAATACACAGCATTTATCCAAAATGGAACCTTCCAGTACTCCTCTGCATTGGCAGACTTTTGGTTGCCTTGCACAAATGCAGGCAACCTTGCACCATGGTGCAAGGATGTCTGCATTGAATGCAGGATTGTTTTTGTACAGGAGAGGGTACCTTTCTGCACAAAGACAACCCTGAAAGGCCTTTTCCTCTTTCTATGTGTGCTACATGTGCTGCTGTAGGAGGCTGGCCTGGTTTGTAGTGAGTACCAAGGGTACTTACACTCTGCACCAGGTCCAGGTATCCCTTATTAGTGTAGAAGAGGTGTCTAGCAGCTTAGGCTGATAGAAAAGGGTAGCTTAGCAGAGCAGCTTAGGCTGAACTAGGAGACATGCAAAGCTCCCACTATACCACTAGTGTCATATGCACAATATCATAAGAAAACACAATACACAGATATACTAAAAATAAAGGTACTTTATTTTTATGACAATATGCCAAAAGTATCTCAGTGAGTACCCTCAGTATGAGGATAGCAAATATACACAAGATATATGTACACAATACCAAAAATATGCAGTAATAGCAATAGAAAGCAATGCAAGAAATGTACAGTCACAATAGATTGCAATGAGAGCACATAGGTATAGGGGCAACACAAACCATATACTCTAGAAGTGGAATGCGAACCACGACCGGACCCCAAACCTATGTGAGCTTGTAGAGGGTCGCTGGGACTGTAAAAAACAGTGAGGGTTAGAAAAATAGCCCACCCCAAGACCCTGAAAAGTAGGTGTAAAGTGCACCTAAGTTCCCCAGAGAGCACAGAAGTCGTGATAGGGGAATTCTGCAAGGAAGACCAACACCAGCAATGCAACAACAATGGATTTCCAGACGAAAGTACCTGTGGAACAAGGGGACCAAGTCCAAGAGTCACGATCAAGTCGGGAGTGGGCAGATGCCCAGGAAATGCCAGCTGAGGTTGCAAAGAAGCTGCCACTGGATGGTAGAAGCTGTGGATTCTGCAAGAATGAAGAGGACTAGGAACTTCCCCTTTGGAGGATGGATGTCCCACATTGTGAAGAAGCTTGCAGAGGTGTTCCCATGCAGAAAGACTGCAAACAAGCCTTGCTAGCTGCAAGGGTCGCGGTTAGGGTTTTTGGATGCTGCTGTGGCCCAGGAGGGACCAGGATGTCGCCAATTGCGTGAGGAGACAGAGGGGGCACCCAGCAAGACAAGGAGCCCTCTCAGGAGCAGGCAGCATCCGCGGAAGTGCCAGAACAGGCACTACAAAGAAGAGTGAACCAGAGCTCACCCGAAGTCACAAAAGAAGGTCCCACGACGTCGGAGGACAACTCAGGAGGTCGTGCACTGCAGGTTAGAGTGTCGGGGACCCAGGCTTGGCTGTGCACAAAGGAAATCCTGGAAGAGTGCACAGGAGCCGGAGCAGCTGCAAATCACGCGGTACCCAGCAATGCAGTCTAGCGTGGTGAGGCAAGGACTTACCTCCACCAAACTTGGAGTGAAGAGTCACTGGACTGTGGGAGTCACTTGGACAGAGTTGCTGAGTTCCAGGGACCATGCTCGTCATGCTGAGAGGGGACCCAGAGGACCGGTGATGCAGTCTTTTGGTGCCTGCGGTTGCAGGGGGAAGATTCCGTCGACCCACTGGAGATTTCTTCGGAGCTTCTAGTGCAGAGAGGAGGCAGACTACCCCCACAGCATGCACCACCAGGAAAACAGTCGAGAAGGTGGCTGGATCAGCGATACAAGATTGCAGTAGTCGTCTTTGCTACTTTGTTGCGGTTTTGCAGGCGTCCAGAGCAGTCAGCAGTCGATTCCTTGGCAGAAGGTGAAGAGAGAGATGCAGAGGAACTCTGATGAGCTCTTGCATTCGTTATCTAAGGAATTCCCCAAAGCAGAGACCCTAAATAGCCAGAAAAGGAGGTTTGGCTTCTTAGGAAGGAGGATAGGCTAGCAACACAGGTAAGAGCCTATCAGAAGGAGTCTCTGACGTCACCTGCTGGCACTGGCCACTCAGAGCAGTCCAGTGTGCCAGCAGCACCTCTGTTTCCAAGATGGCAGAGGTCTGGAGCACACTGGAGGAGCTCTGAGCACCTCCCAGGGGAGGTGCAGGTCAGGGGAGTGGACACTCCCCTTTCCTTTGTCCAGTTTCGCGCCAGAGCAGGGCTGGGGGGATCCCTGAACCGGTGTAGACTGGCTTATGCAGAGATGGGCACCATCTGTGCCCATCAAAGCATTTCCAGAGGCTGGGGGAGGCTTCTCCTCCCCAGCCCTGTCACCTTTTTCCAAAGAGAGAGGGTGTAACACCCTCCCTCTGAGGAAGTCCTTTGTTCTGCCTTCCTGGGCCAAGCCTGGCTAGACCCCAGGAGGGCAGAAACCTGTCTGAGGGGTTGGCAGCAGCAGCAGCTGCAGTGAAACCCCGGGAAAGGTAGGTTGGCAGTACCCGGGTCTGTGCTAGAGACTTGGGGGATCATGGAATTGTCTCCCCAATGCCAGAATTGCATTGGGGTGACAATTCCATGATCTTAGACATGTTACATGGCCATGTTCGGAGTTACCATTGTGACGCTGTACATAGGTAGTGACCCATGTACAGTGCACGCGTGTAATGGTGTCCCCGCACTCACAATTCCGGGGAATTTGCCCTGAACAATGTGGGGGCACCTTGGCTAGTGCCAGGGTGCCCACACACTAAGGGGGTGATTCTAACTTCGGCGGGCGGCGGAGGCCGCCTGCCAAAGTTCCCCCACCAAAATACCGCTCCGCTGAGGGTATTTTGGGATTTGCCCTGGGCTGGTGGGCGGCTGCCAAAAGGCCGCCCGCCAGCCCAGGGCAAATCAACCTTCCCACGAGGACGCCGGCTCAGAATTGAGCCGGCGTAGTGGGAAGGTGCGACGGGTGCAGTGGCACCCGTCGCGTATTTCAGTGTCTGCATAGCAGACACTGAAATACTTTGTGGGGCCCTCTTACGGGGGCCCCTTGGCACCCCCTACCGCCATCCTGTTCCTGGCGGGAGACCCGCCAGGAACAGGATGGCGGTAGAGGGTGTCAGAATCCCCATGGCGGCGGAGCGCGCTCCGCCGCCATGGAGGATTCTGCAGGGCAGCGGGAAACCGGCGGGAGACCGCCGGTTTCCCGCATCTGATCGCGGCCGAACCGCCGCGGTCAGAATGCCCTGCGGGGCACCGCCGGTCTGTCGGCGGTGCTCCCGCCGACCCTGGCCCCGGCGGTCTCTGACCGCCGGGGTCAGAATGACCCCCTAAGTATCTTAGCACCCAACCTTTACCAGGTAAAGGTTAGACATATAGGTGACTTATAAGTTACTTAAGTGCAGTGGTAAATGGCTGTGAAATAACGTGGACGTTATTTCACTCAGGCTGCAGTGGCAGGCCTGTGTAAGAATTGTCAGAGCTCCCTATGGGTGGCAAAAGAAATGCTGCAGCCCATAGGGATCTCCTAGAACCCCAATACCCTGGGTACCTCAGTACCATATACTAGGGAATTATAACGGTGTTCCAGTATGCCAATGTGAATTGGTGAAATTGGTCACTAGCCTGTTAGTGACAATTTAGAAAGTAATGAGAGAGCATAACCACTGAGGTTCTGGTTAGCAGAGCCTCAGTGAGACAGTTAGTCATCACACAGGGAACACATACAGGATACACTTAAGAGCACTAGGGCCCTGGCTGGCAGGGCCCCAGTGACACATACAACTAAAACAACATATATACAGTGAAATATGGGGGTAACATGCCAGGCAAGATGGTACTTTCCTACAGTTGCATTCTGCAACACACACAGAAAGAGGAAAAAACAAGCAGACATAAAGATATTTCTCCTTGTTGCGTCTCTCCTGGGGAGGCAAATCTTTTTGGCACATTCCCAGGTTTGCAATTTCTTGTAAATCTGGGAATACATCAAAAGCCATGGACATTGTGTGAGAACACCTACACCTTACCCATGGAAACACATCCCTAGTGCAGAGTAATGTAATGCAGTGATTTGCTCTGCATTACATTACTTGAGATTTATGAAGTTACACAGGGCCATTCAAAGTGGTCTTGTGTGGCTTCAAAAATCTCACTTAAAGTTTGCGTCGCTCTTGCACCACATTGCATGATCCAAGAGTGACAAGCAGGACATAAATATGTTTAGGTGTATATATATAATCAGTAATTGTTGGTTTGTTTTAGCTAAGTCGTAGTACCACTTCCAAACCCCTAAATAGACCAGGGTAATAGATGTTGATGTAACCTCAAACATGACACTCTGATTCCCAAGAAATATAGGGAAACATAAATACCCTTTTGTTTGGTCACTCTTACATGCCCAAGGTAAACACAAAAAGGTATGAAAATGCATTTTCAAACATTTATTGAAATGATCCTAGTCTTGCCAAGAAAACATGAGCTGTGATTACTAGAAAGATGAGACGTTACCGTAATCTGCATTGTTAGAATGGTAAACAATATAAACAATTCAAACTTGTTAATTGTTACTAATGTTGGCTCACTTTTATCTGTATCTAATACTATACTAAAGAGAGCATAGAGGGAGTGCCCACTGCCAGATCAGTTGGGAAAGTCTAACCACCATAAATTGGTCTTAGAGGTAAGGAAGCCAGTCTAAGGAACATATTTAGGAGATCTGATGCAATCCTGCATTGCAGCAGTGCTATGTCAAAAAAATATGTGTTGTGTTGGTGCATTTTCTTGCCCCATGGATGTGCCGTATTTATGGGATGGTGCGCCATCAGCAAAGAACAAAGATGCGCCACAAATTCTGATGCAATGGTGTTGGGAATGCCACAAGGTGCTACGATGCAAGTACTCCCTATGTCACACAAAGCTGATTTGTGAGTCATAAAGCACCTTTACATGCCAAAAGTCAGTATTACATGATGCAGGAGTGCCAGGAGTGCTTTGTGTCACTGAAGGCCATGAACAAATTATGCATTCTACCCAGAATTCCTCACAGAGTACTGACACCCATGTAGGGACCCTCAGGGAGCCAGGAGGCTAACAACTCCAACCCAGAAGACTTGCCAGCATCCCTGTGTAGGAGGAAGAGGAAGTCCAACTTCAGTGAGGAAGAGAACCAGATATTACTTAGCGAGGTCACAAAATCATCTACTTTGCACAAGCAAAGAGGACCATACTAGAGTGCAAGAAGAGGTGGCATTATTGTAAGCGTAAGAACAAACAAAAACTGGCCAGGAATCTTAAAGTAGCCATCAGGACTGGAGGAGGACTTGATGTCACGGAAGCGTTTGATTCATTGAAGGAGCAGGTGGCATCTCTTATTCCAACAGAGTTGGTAGCTGGAGTGGAAGGGCTGTGCAGTACTGAATAGGAGGACCAGGGACAACTACAACATGATTTAATACAAGGGACCATATATTAGCAAACTGACATGCAGGCAAATCCAGAAACACACTTTACTGCACTATTCTGTGCTATGCTGTGCTGCGTTGCACTACGCTGAAGCATAAAAAGGAAAGGCCAAATCATCCTGCACATTACTGTTCTTTTCATGGGTGGGCAGTACCTACTTTACCATCCCAGTCCAGCCCTGCCAGTTTTCACAGGTCCACCTGTGATGCGTCACCCCAATCAAGCGATTACCTGTCAAAACAGGGACTTGTACTGTCATTTAACCCTTCACAAAGTAGGACTAGAAGTTACAGAATACACAGTAAAAAAACAGAACTGGAGTAACACATCATGCATGTACCTGGGAAACCTGGCAGATAACCAGGGCCAATGCAGGCCCCTTGTACCATCATGCAATTATGCCTGTGTGAAGACCAAGTAGCCCAAAGTGTGCTGTAATGTAAAAATAGTCATTGTGTCTATGTAGATAGTCAATGTGTCACTAAAAAGGGTCTCCAGGTGCTGAGGAGGTAAATGCACCAGCATGCAATTATGCCTGTGTTGGGCAGCGTACAGTGTACTGTAATGTAAAAGTAGTCACTGTATCCACGTAGAGGGTCAATGTGTCACCAAAGATAGTCTTCAGGCATTGATGAGGCTGCAAGTAGTATCACTCAAATAACCATGTGTACCATTACTGGTGTAAATCCATATTTGACACAGATGACCTTATGTGCTGGTGGAGATTGGCCCTAATGTAGGCTGCCATATAAGAAAACACCCTACCTCCTGGCATGATCATATGGATATTGGGAATATGGGTAAGGGAAAGTGATGCACAGTAAAGGGCCATGATTGTTCGGTGTAAGCGCATATGGTGTCTGAGCTCGGTGGATCCCTGGTAGAGTTTAATTTGTAGGTGGGTGGCTGAGCATTTTGAACTGCCAGTATGTGTAAATGGTGAGGCAATGTTTATTTCTGAAATGACGTATGATGTGTGTGCTGCAAGGTGGGCGATGTATTAGTCTGGCAATGGTGTGTTGGATATTTTGCCTCATGTGTAGCACGTGTGCAGAGGTGTTGTAGTAGAGGTCAATGGTGTATTACAGTCCACATGTGATGATGGGCTGGGTGATGGTTGTATTGGTGTCAGGAGAGAGCCATGTGTACAAATGTCTGTCACTGCAAATAAAGTGAAAGCGGGGTGAGGTGATTGTGCCAGTTTGAAGTTTCATGGTGAGGTAGGTGTCAAGGATGATGGACAGGTGTCTGTGGTAGTCAGAGGGTGAAGTTTTTTGGCATAGTCATTTGGGCAACCACAGTGAGTACATGGTGCTCTATGCTAACACTTCTATCTTGGCATGTTGAGTAGGAGCAAGTCATCTCACATACAGGGAGTCGTGTTGATCAATGGCATATATTAACTACTGTTAGTAGGTAGTGTTGGTGTCACATGAGTGTCAGTGGCTGATCTGGGTGTGATCAGTGTAAAAGGTGAAGTACAGTCCCTGGCTCTGAATAATGATTGCCAGAAGAGTCATCTACATGTCCAAGAGAGTGGGACAGAGTGAAGTGATTTGATGGAATCTGGAAATGAATCCCTTCATACTACTAAATTAGAGTGAGACTATTCACTTCAAAGATGTTCATTAGTTCTTGGTTTTGTGGAGTCTGGAGTTGACTGTGTGCATGATTCTCCATTGAAATTTAGAGCAAAGTCTTGTACAGGACCTTCCCCTTACATACAATGAAGCAAGGTGGTTTGATGTGTACTTTTGTGTGGGTGTTTCTGAAAGATGAACCAAAGGGTCCAATACTGCACAAATTGCATGCAAGACAGTACAGCAGGCAGCTTGATTTGTAGTGCTTTGTGAATGACAGAGTGCAGGATAGTGTGAGTTTTAACAACAATTTACATGTCTTTGTTAGTGCTGCCCCTGCAAGCAAATGGCTAGGGCAAATGCAGACATTCTTGCTATACGGCCAACTGGTCTCTGCAGTGGTGCCAAGAATCCAATTTTTCTATACTGCAGGCAGATGTAAAATGTGTAAAGTGTGCCCACCCCATGCTTGCAGTCACTCATTCAAGCAGTGCAGCAAGCTGGTGAGTTGTGGTGTGTGAAATTTACACAAATAGGTCCCCTAGCAAATACTGAGGCTGTGGGAGGAACCTACATGTTTTACCATGTGAAAAGCAACAATAGTGCAGCATAGCCATGTACATGTATAGAAACAGATGTTCCACATATCCCTGAGTACTTAAAAGTGAAAATACTGTCTGAATGTTACAGAAATCACTTATGTCATAATCATTTGTAAAATCCAATAGGCACATCAATATATCTTTATGGAGGAACTAACACACACCTCCCAGAGATCAGCCTGTCTATGATGTCCAACCTGTTGAGGACATCACCATGCCCCCATGGATGATGACACCTTTCAACAGCTTCTCAGCTCTTTTGACAATTCCCCTCCAGGAATGGCAAGAGTAAGAGATATTGTTGGCTCGCCAGATAATCCAAAACACATAGAACATGGGTCATCAACCAATGACATTGCTGCTGTGGACTCTGAGGATCCCCAAATTGCTTTTCAATGGCAAGTGGTATCAGTCCAGCAGCAGATGGCTGATGAGGTCAGGGACTATACTGGACACTCTTGAGGGAGTCCATAGGTTTCTTAGCCCTTGTAAGTGTTTGTCAGGCAGTCACAGATACATACACTTGGCTCCAGGGGATTGCTGAGTCCCTAGCTGACATTGCTGGTGTCATGATACAGAAGGATCAACAAGATTTCTACATCTGACGCCATTGAAGTTATCAGGCCCAGTGGTGGCTGGTAATTTTAGGAGGGAGGGGGCGGGTGGGCGGGCAAGCACATCCATTCACAACACTCATCAACATTCAAACATACACGCAGGCACCAAACATTCATTTAAAAAACACACACAGACACTTACCTTCAGCTCAGAGGTCTCAGGAGGGTTGGGGCTGCTGTCTTCCCTCTCTGGCTGACCTTAGGGCAGCCAATGAGGGAAGGCAGAAGTCCCAACTTCGTCACAGAGTGGGATGGGGTCAGGGAGACTTCTGACCCCTCCCCACTCTGTGACGAGCTGTCACTGATTGACACTCACCCTGGGCGCTTCAGGACATAAACCTGAAGTGCCCAGGTTGAAGTCAATTGATGATGCTTCCCCTCATCACCGAGGGGAAGGGCCTGGAAGCACCTTTGCTGACCTGAGGAGGTCATGCCCATAGGAGCTGTGACCTCTTCAGCCCAGCAAAGTTCAGCTCAGGCAGCCAGGAGTCTGCGCAAATCACGCATGTCTCACTCCTGACTACCTGATCTTTTTTTTATTTTTATTTTTATTTTTATATATATTCTATATATATCTGTTTTTTCGTTCTTTCATTCTTAACTCATCTTTCTACTTTCGTCAATCTTTTTATCTTCATACATTCCGTCTCTATCATTCATCACTGTATACTTGGTTGTCTGACTTTAATTCACTACTTTTGTTTTCACCCTCACTTTTATATCTAGTCTTGCTCCTACTTTATGTATTATTTTGCATTATCTTATACTCTGGTACATTAATACCTTTTGGAAAACTAAATGTAGTGCTTCCTGACATTAATTTGACTGACCCCTCAAGCCGTGAACCGGATTGAAATACCATCTTCAGACAGGCACTTATCGCGCCGCTACGTGAGTTCCAGGGCCGTGGAACTCCAATATGGCGCCGATATAAGTCCGCAATATCACACTAATAGGTAGCAGACTAGCCCAGTACTATACTTCCATTAATCACGCTATTTAAACAGACGAGAGCCGCGGCCGCTGACGTTCATTAACTCTCGGAGAGCCTATCGGTAAATTGGTGAGTGTTTCCCGAGCTATTCTTAGACCCGTGTTTACTCCTTGACCATTTCACTTACGGTAAAGTCCTTTTGGACTGTTTCCGAAGTACGATGTGAATTTTCATTAGATTAGAGCAGTGCTAGTGTTTTTTGTTACCATCTCTCACCACTACTTATGAGTGTAACCATAATTATTATTCCTATTGGCGCAGGACTTGTCTTTTGAAGTTGTATTAGCCTGAAAGTCCGGCAGAGACTATCAAATATCAGAGACCAGTGCAAAACATCTCTAGTCTCAGCAGGTAAATATAAGCATCTATACTCGTGTCACAAAGTCTGTACTTAGCAATAAATTTTAGAATCAATATTAATATTATTACAACCTCGTACAGACCGCCTGTCAGATATTCTTATTAGCTATGTATCGCACATACTTTAGTACTTATATTTACTTTCTTTTTTGTCCTTATAGCTAGACCAACCTTCTCTGTCACACTAGATGTGACCATGCCCATATTAAGGATCGGAACCACTAAGTGATTACAGTATTGTCTGAATTACCAACACAAGACAATCTAAGTAAGCCAGTAAATATTTGTTGAATAGAACTAATTGCACAATATGCATGGATGCACGCTTCCACAGATATGGGAAAAAAGCTCTAAGTACTATCACATGGAGCACCACCTCTATAACATCCTAAAATGTAATATTATATATATTTTAATCATTTGACTAATTAATATAATCAACATTAGTACTGACAACCACTTACTTTGATCTTTACACCTTTATTCTTAGGGGTCCTTCTAGTTATTATTATTTTTTCTGCTTTTCTATTTTTCTATTTTTCTATCTCTCTATTCCTTTCATCTTTATTTTTAATTTTCATCTTCACTCTAAATCTCAAGGTTTATTGCTCTTAGACTTTTCCTTTAAACATAGACACGTTTATTACTTACTTTTAGGCGTAAACATTTATTTTTGTATACGTAAACAAAAAGAGATAAATTGGAGGATAGCTAACAATATCATGAAAGCATATAATCCTCCATTTCCCTTTTTCACTAGATGACATGACTATGTGACTTCAACACACCAAATATCTAATGTTCGATCAACTAAAGTGAGAACCTGGCTGCTAGAATCCGACCTTGTCGTTCTTTATTAAAGGGAATGGCCCTGAGGAAGGTGACCTATAACCATTAGGAACACCGAAACGCGCGTAGGCCGTCAGTTCCCACAGCATATCCTTGCTGTAGAGACACCACCTTGATCCGCTCTCTTTCTAACATAGATTATCTCTGTATTAGATTATCATTGATACATATTTATTCATTTACTTATCGAGTATTGTCTTCATATGTGTGTATCTATTGTACCTTTCAAGTATTAGTGTATTAATGTTGTCATATGTGTAAGAAACTAATATATATATTTTTTTGATTTGATTATATTATTAATTGTTGTCTAGTCTGATTGTGGTGTGTTTGTACTAGAATATTAATGTTGTATTAATTTACATTGTTATATTTCATTATTATTATTTGTTTATTATTGTATTCTATTAAAGCTTTCTTTGTTGTGATCTTGTCCCCAGTATCCCCCTGTCATTATTTGATTCTGTTTAGCAGTCCGGCATCACTTCCCTTAATGATTTTAACTCATCAGTCTCTACTTATCAGTCCCTATAGGGTTTTATTTCTGAAGATTAATTGATCTTCAGTCAATATATCATTACTGTAGCTCACGCTGTAGTTTTTTCCTACCTACATTTTTCCCTGATTGAGCTACTAGCATTCTCTTGGGGAATCCCCTTATAGTTTTTCACTGAACATGAAGAGTGTCTGTCAGGCTGATCTTTGCTCAGCCTGACAGACACTCATCATGAGGGGCAAAAGATGGGGGGGCGTGGCCCCTTTGCCCTAAAGGACGGGCTGAGGCTGGTCAGGCTCCAAGGCAGAATCCAGACCCTGGAGGGCAAGTGAGGCTCCTTCATAGCAACAATGAATGCCTTCAACAGCAACATTGTTTTTTTATTGGCAAACCAGCAAACTCTTGCCAGGGACTACCATGCTGACTTACTGACACTCGCAAATGTCATTGGGAATATGTGATTCACATCTTCAGCCTCTAATGTGTGTGTGCCTGCTATTCAAACCATACAACATCCAGTGGAGGCCGAACATGTATCAGAGGAGGAAGATGTGCATTTCCACATTTTTTGAAGGAGACCATCCCAATGAACATTTATGACTGCCCCGGGCCAGTTTTAAAATCTGTCCTGTATTGGACATCATAACATCCTCTTGTGAACCCAGGACAGTGCTCTCTGTTTGTTCAGCAGTACTTTTATCCACTTGAGACCTTAAATCTAAAGCAACACCCTCTAATGGCAATGTTCTCTTCCTTATTGAAGCCATGACACAAATGTAATTCTTTTATTCCACTGGGAGAATGAATTGCTACTAGACCCAATAATTTTCTTTTTGTAACTATGTACATATGGTACTTTATGAGGCCAAACCAACTCACATGATGTACTGGGAGGTTAGGAACCTCTAATAGATAATATATACATTGCTTTTTCATTACCATATTGAGTTTTATATGGTTGTGCCCCAAAGGTCTACAAACATATTGGATTTATAAACATCAATGTGACTTTTGTGAACGTGAAGAAGATTGAGCTAAACTTATTTGACATGGTGCCTTTGTATGTGCACATACACCAATTCCATCCATTTCAAAATCCTGATTAGTAATGTGTACTTTAGCAATGTCATATCAGAATGTTTCAACAATACGATTTTCTGGATAGATACGTAGTGAGGACACAAATCGACAAACTACACACAACAATTCCACATACACATGGGATGTTAAAAGCGTGTGAGGCTAATGTCAAGTCAACAATAATGTAGCAATGTGAAGAGTACTACATTATTTACTAACTAGTAAACATCACTATTCTACAAAATAATACTAAACAACACCAAAGTCTTGATTGTTGTACCTATACTAGCAGATTTCTATGTCCATCATCGACGTGTCTTTGCATTGTACCTGTGCCACAGAAGGATGCACAAGAGCAAAGTAATACTGTAAATTAGGGTACCCTAGACATGCAAGTGCACCTTGCCTCTCCTGTCTAAATTCATGTGTTGAGTAATTGAACCCCGGCTCAAATACATATCTACTGTTACTCTGTCACATAGGCATTACATGTCTTGATTGTGAGTGCATCCACATATCTGATCATTTGATCATACAATTTTTCCGTTGGTGGGATACCAGTGGGTCTGCCTAAATGACACATCTCACCAGGGGAGGGGTCAATGTGAGACATATGCTGATAAAAATATTAGGTTGTTTGTATATATGTGAGGTGCATGATGTGGAACACAAAGCATGCAGGAAATTGATTTGACATTGACATTGACCAGGCATGTGCAACTTCATGACCAAAGAAATTCCACACAACAATGCAGACATTCTTACACAATGCTGAAAGAGGGTATACTGTTTGTGCTCTGCAGTAATTAATGTCACAATGCAGGTAGTGAGCAGCATTCTGAAGCAAAACGTGTAATTAAACACTTACATGGCCACTCACTTTATCAAAGGTTGCTACAATAGGTTAATAGTTGTGTTAACCTACATCATTTTTGTGTCTCAAGTATGGAAATGGGTCCCTAAAGAAATCAAATCTGAGGACATATTACAGTTGTCCATAGGCTTTTGTGAAAGCAGTATGTGCATACTAATACATCAGGTCAACTGTTACATCATTTATCCAAGTTACCTAACAACATCTTTTCTAAATTAAATGACAACCAACTAGAGAACAATGAAAAAAATACTTAGGCCCTCATTATGACATTGGTGGTAAATGCCGCCTACTGCCACGCTGACGGCCGCCAACATACCGCCACAGTGGTGAATATCCGTTAACCATATTATGACACACATACATACCAATCCGACAGAATACAGCCACATACACAAATCCGCCAGACCAAAGGTAAGTGATAAAGTGGCGGTCCCAAAACCCATACCGTTATGCCAACAAAACAAAGCCCACCACATTATGACCCACGAATCACCACGGAGGACATTCAACGGCGGTAAACAATTGGCGGTACATACCGCCACACTCAGAATGGACACCCATGTACAAAACAGCACCACATTGACCAATACTAAAAACACATACCTGACACTCATACACACACCACACCCTCACCCCTATAAAACACCCATCCACATTAGCCACAACCCTATACGAGTACAAATCATAGCCACCAGACTTACCCCAAGACCACATAGACAACTAGGCACACACCACTTACACCCAGACATCCCTCATGCCCCCCACATTACACACCCTATCACATTACAGAACACACTCTCACCAACACACACCACACAACACCCATGGCACCACAAAGGCACCCCCGTTTCACTGAGGAGGATTTAAGGGTCATGGTGGAAGAAATTGTCAGGGTAGAGTCACAGCTCTTTGGAGCACACGTACAGCAGATATCCATTGCAAGGAAGATGGAGCTATGGTGGAGAATCGTGGATCGGGTGAATGCCGTGGGACGTCCCAAGAGCAAAGGACAACATCAGGAAGAGGTGGAATGAACTACTGGGGAACGTATGTTCCATTGCAGCAAGGCACCAGCTCACCATACAGAGGACTGGCGGTGGACCTCCACCTCCTTCCCCACAGCTCACTGCATGGGAGGAGAAAGTACTGGCAATACTGCATCTTCAGGAACTTGCTGGAGCAGCCAGAGGACTGGTCACTGGTAAGTCAATATTTACTACTTATCACCCCCCCATACCTGCATGACATCTCACACCCTCACTCCCATCACTCTCCTCCATCCCACACACTGCACCTACACATATGACTAACCACAATGCCAAGCCCTGCATGGACAGCCCTCCCAGCCCTGCATGGACACCCATCACTAAAGCATGCACAGCATAGGGAAACTAACATTCCCACAATACATCACCATACACAATCAAAAGGTGGCATGGCAACACCAACGATAGAGGGGAAGCCAAGGATGTACATATGTCATACGCATGAGCATAATACATCACTTACATCCCCACAGGTACCCCAGCCAATGTCAGTGGAGAGGAGGTGCCACGACTAACCAGTCCCCGAACAGAAGATGCCTCCAGTGATGACAGTAACTCTGGACTTCTGGATCTTGATGACCTACCTGGCCCATCAGGGACCACTGGACAGCCGATTACCCAAGCCCACTCACAGACCACCACAGAGCCTTTCCCATCAGGATCTAACACCACAGTACCCACCCAGCATACCCACACCTCTGTCCCCAGGACACATAAAACAGCAGTGAGCCCACCTGTACAGGAACCACAGGCCACACCTCGCCCCAAAGACAGTCAGGAACCTGGGATCAGTAGGTACACTGTTCAGGGGACAGAGGCACAGACCAACAGGGACACTGGGAGGACTTCTGTGCACCAGGGGGAGGACAGGACCAGGTAACCCTCAAGGAGGCACTCTCCGAGATCCTGGGAGCCTACCAATATTCCTAGGACATGATGGGCCAGATCCTTTACAACGTGCAGGAGAACAGGCGACTGCAGGAGGGACAGTATCAGGGAGGACTTGCAGGCCATTAACACCACCCTGATCTCCATAGCAGGGGTGCTGGCAGACATGGCCAACATCATGAGGGAGGCAACAGTCCACCAACAGGCCCCTAACACTAGCTAGTCCATTGACAAGCCCTCCACTTCTGCTGCTGCTAGTGGGCAGGAGGCCCCACCATAGGACCTACAGGCCATCAGCATCCCTCCCCGTGCAGAAAGTGAACCACCCCGCAAACATTCCCTGCGACCTAGACAGAAGCCAGAGACACTTGCAAGACCACCACCAGGAAATGATGCTCTCCTGATTGTCCCCCTTGTGTCCCACTCAGTCACCTTTCCCACTTTGAACTGCTGTTGCTCCCCTTCCTATGACCACTTGGACACTGCACCTTTGTTACAAACAGGCTGGAACAATACCCTCGACTTTCCTCCATCATCACCCTATTCCATTGCACATTTCCCTCAATTTCTTATCAGTAAATAAACACCCTTGCACACAACTCAATTACATGTATGTCATGTGTTGAAAAAGTGAATTAATGGAAACATCCGTTGCAAATGAACTGTACGTTGTGATAGCATAGCAATAATGACCTGTATCTGGCTGTAATCAGCACATCAGTACACAGTTGTCATAGCACAAACATCTGTAAAATGTCAAACTATAGTTGACAGTGAGTAGAGGTAAAAGGTAGGTAATGCCATCATGGCCCAGCCACACAGAATACAACAGTAGTCATCGAAATGTGAAGTTGCACTCTCTCACCTGTGTTTCATTGGAAGTACTGATGGATAACTGATGTTCTCTTGTCCTCATCCTCATCTTCAGCCTCTTCATTCTCACTGTCATCAGGGTCTACTGCAGCCACAGGGATATCTCCTGTCTCCTCCTCCTGAAGAAAAGGTACGAGCTGGGCCATGTGGGTGCCAATGGTGATCGAAATAGGTATGGTGGGCCATTTGTGTGACTGCTTGGACTGTTTGTTTAATGCTGTTCTCCTGTCTGTATTGCCTCTGCAGGTCAGCGCCCATCAAAAGAAGGGAATATGGCATGCCATTGCCAAGGGCGTGCGGATCCTAGGGGTCTATGGCAGGTGGAGCACCCACTGTCAGAAACAGTGGGAGGACCTGAAACTCTGGCAAGGAAGACCGCGGAGGCCCAGCTGGGGATGGCCTCCCAACAAGGAAGGGGTGCGCATCGGAACCTGACCCCTCATTCTGGCGGTGGCCTAACCTGAGCTGGATGGGCGCTTGAGGGCAGCAAAGCAGCCATAAGAGGGTGAGTACAGTGGGTATCATTACATATTTTGGCTGGCGTGGTGGTATCCGGGTGTTGGATGTGTGTTAGTGGATGCCCATAAGGCCAGGCCAGACATTGCAGTGTGGGTCATCTGATGGGTAATGGGTCTATGGCAAATAAAGGGTTACCTAGCTTGTTTGCAGTACATTTCAGGCAGGGCATTGTGGGTCCCAGGAGTGCTGCAGTTGGCGGGTGTGGTGCTCATCTTGCCTTAGTGACTAGCCATATCCTTGGTAGTGCAATGCATAGTGCTTAAGCCTGTTACCTGTGTATGACTGCGATGTGTATGCCAAATGAGGTGTTGGTGCAGTCATTGACCCAATGTATCCTTTGTTTCTCTCCCCCTCTTTCTTGTTTTGTCATCCTGTCCTTGTGTACATTAGCATCATCTGGCGGAGGAGCAGGGGCACCGGCGACAGAGGGAGCTGCATCTCACAGGACCCAGGAGGCAGAATCCACCAACACCAAGGGAACCAGTGGGATGTAGGGTGAGGGGAGCACCACATGGAGACTGAAGGGGACAACACAGACTCTGATATTTCCTGCTATGGGAGCTCCATGGTGGTGGCGGACACCCCTGTGACCACCCCAGCTGCAGGAACAGCCACCACCCAATACCAGCACTGCCCTCCCAGCAGCCCCTCAGCGAGGTTCCTGTGCCCGCTCACTCTGGAGGGTGGGCATCTCCTTCACCCCAGGCACCTCCGGCCCTGCCCCAGTGAGCCCTGATGCCCTGAGTGAGAAGGCTATTGTTCTCCTGAGATCCATCTTTGTAGGGCAGTCAACCATTGTGGATGCCATCCAGGGGTTGGCATCCCAGATGCAGCAATACAATGCATTCCTTGAATGCTTTCATGGTGGATTTGTGGCCCAACAGAGATCGATTCAGGCTCTGCCTCCTCTCTAATGGCAGCCATTGTACCTGTTTCTACCATCCCCCTCCGACTCCCACTTCCCAGTCCTATTCTCCCCAACCCCAACCCATCCCAGGCACACATACAGATGAGCATGCACACACGACAACACCCAAGAGTGGCACAGGCAAACACAGGCACCGCACTTCGTACCACAACCACTCATGCATATAGTTGCAGACACTCCTCCACTGTCCTCCCTCCTCCTCCTCCACCACCTCCCTGCCAGTCACGCCCACACTCACCCCTGCATGCACTACATCAACATCCACTATCAGCATCACCACACCCAGCAGAACACACACCTCACTGGCAGACACCTCCACAACAGCCATGCACAAGTCCTCTCCCCCACTGTCTGTCCCCCCTCCTAAAGGACACAAACAGAAGCACTCCACCTCACATCATCATACAGCCCGTGCACCTGCACCCAGGTCCAGCAGACATACACCTCCAACAACCACTCCCTCAACCTCCAATCCCATTGCTCCTCCCTCCTACTGCCCCAACATCCCTAAAAAGCTTTTTCTTTCCCAATTTGACCTCTTCCCTACCCCTCTCCCCGTCCTGCATGTATGGGCAGGGCTCCAAAGACACAGCCCAGCACCTCAGTCAAACAGTCCATGGGGACAGTGGTAGCACCACCTCCTCATGCTGGTAAGGATAACAGACCTAAAACACTGAAGTGGAAGGAGCCAGCACCACCAGGGATGAAAGGGAAGGGGCCTGCACCCGCGGTGAGGAAGGGGAAGGTGCCTGCACCAGCTGTGAAGAAGGGAAAGGAGCCTGCACCACCAGGCAGAGAGGGGAAGAGCCCATCCACCGACCCATGAACAGGAGGAGACGAGGCACTCTACACCAGCGGAAACTCTCAGGCTAACAACACTACCAGATGCCACGCGGCCCCCACCGCCAGCTGTGGATGTGTAGCCATCAGTGAGTGCAGGGGCTGCCCAGGGGCCTCCTTCAACAACCACCGCCATGCAGCCATCAGTGTGTGCAGGGGCTGCCCAGGAGCCTCCTCCAACAACCACCACCATGCAGCCATCACTGAGTGCAGGGACTGCCCAGGAACCTCCTCCAACCACCACCACAATGCAGTCATCACCGCCGGCGGGCACCATGACGTCCACCCTCCAGGGGCTAATGTGCGGGCTGCCCCCTCCAGAACCAGTGGGCAAGACACCCACGCCAGAGACTGTGGCCTTGCACTCCCCAGGACAAAGCAATGGGCATGTTGCCCCCTCCAGAACCAGTGGGCTTGTTCTTGCATCTGGCTGAGGTGCCCCCAACCCCGTGAGGTACTTGCAGATTTGCAATCTGATGCCCCTGCAGTGTACTATCTGGATATGGTCAGGATTCGAGTTGGGCCTTAGACTTTGGCCCGTCGCCAAGTGGGCCCTTCGAACATTGGACTGGCAGTGTCCCTTTGTGCACATATGTACATATCTATACATTGACAAATCGATTTATACATTTTGATTTTGATCTGATTACAATCGCTTTAGTCCATTCCTGTTGTCCTTGCATTATTCTGCCGTTTTTCAGGGTCAAATTGTTTTTCATGTGCAGCTGGTTGTGTGTGTGTCAGTGTGTCGTGCATGTGTGTGTCACTCTCATTTTCCTCCCACCCTCCCTTGTGTGCTAGGTGGCTGTACTCACCGTCAGCAGCCACGTTGGTGTTCCAGGTAGAGCATAACGTAGAAGATCATTGGAAAGACTTCGGTTCCATGGCGGCGTTCTTCTTCCCTGTGTCTCCAATGGTGAGTCCTTTGTCCTCAGTGATGCGTTTCCACCAGGCTTTTGATGGCGTTGGTACTGTCCCGGAATAGGTGGCGGAGTGATGTGTCTTAATATGGTGGGCGGTACTTTGACTTCCGCCTGGCCGTTGTTGACCACTGCCATGGTGAGTGTTGTTTTTGCCCTGGCGGTTGGTGTGGTACATTGGCTGTCTATGGGAGTTTTCACCCCCATGGTCAAAAGTTGGCAGTACTTATCGCCAGCCTGTTGGCGGTATTACCGCCACTTCATCACTCACCGCCAGGGTCATAATGAGGGCCTTAATGTGTTAAATAACTATGAGATATAAAAAGTACCGAAGCTTACCTAACTAACAAACATTAACACTATCCTATACTAACCCAACTAATCTAAACTTAGCTTAAGCACTATGCACACGACAAATTAAATATCAACCCCACAGTCCCTTGAATACCCATACAGTACAATACAAACAGCAACTACATCCTAAACATATAGGGGCATATTTAAGAGCCCCTAGCGCCATCTAGTGATACAGCATCAATTTTTTGACACTAATGTGGCGTTAGATTGCCAAAATGCTGTGTCATATTTACAAAGTGATGCAATGCATGCATTGCACCACTTTGTAACCCCTTGCACAACATTATGCCTGTGCCAGGCATAATGTATGCAAGGGAGGCTTTCTCCTTTTAGGGGGGATAATAAAATGGCGCATTATTAACACCTGTGCAGAGCAGGTGTTGAAAGGAGGCTCCCTTTGTTTTCAATGGGCCTCAAGGTGCTTTAAGATTAGAGCCAAAATGTTTACGCTATTCCGCAAAGCGCCAAAGGAGCGTCAAAACTTTTCCCGAACTACCGCCATGTTGCACAAATGTTAAATACGGTGCACACATGGTGGCATTAGAAAGGGCGCTAAGGGTCACAGGAAAAGTGGTGCTACATTTAATACAGCACCATTTTTCTTAAATATGCCCCATACCACCTATTCATGTAATCACACACAAAAATATATGTTTTGTATTTTTTTGTTCTATATATTTTTTATCCACACAACATTAACCCCCACCCACGTGAAACCATAATGCTAATAAAAACACTTAAAAAATTCTACCTACAAAAATATTGATTAACTAACACTTAACTACACTAAATCTTCACCTATACTATCCTTTAACTAACTCTATGCTTACTAGCCATATTTAATAATAAAAAAAACTTGGAGAAGGAATGGTAAGAGGAAGAAAGTCATATTTGGCTTGAAATAGGTTCCAGTGCCTCCTGGCATGTTAAACAAATCTCATGAATGCTGGCCTGCTCCCTTTCTATTCCAGCCATCCTCCTGTTCAAGCTCTGCAATTGTCTGACTAACAGATAATTGAATGCAGATGATGTTTCCTGGTTGGGCATCCTTGACTGTGTGTGTGGCATGTGAGATACACTTGAAGGACCCTCTGTGGCCTGTGTGCTGATATGCAGCTGCTGTCTGTCACCCTCAGATTGTGGTGGTGCTGTATTTTGTTTGTTTGTGACTTGTTTCCACTATTGCAGAGCCCACTTGCCTTTGTTCTTTGGTATATGTGACACATATAAAGTCTACATGTAAAAGTAGACACATATTACATCAAGTTGCAAACATTCATGCTGTTTCCAAAAGTTGCCTGCCAATGTTATGCTATCATAAGTGCAAGTCCAGATCGACACCAAATGTTGAGATAGAGATGTGGAAAATACACCATCAGTGCAAAGATGTCTCCTAATACAAAATTTAAAACTGACTCAAACGAGGTCAGTGTAGGTGTACAATATATAAGAATAGTGACAATATGATAACAAGCATGAGTGATTCTCAGTCATGATGATGTGTCATCAGAAAATTGTAGACATGGTCCAGATATGTATACTTTTAGTGTTAGTCAAGCATCATGCAAGGGGGGCAACCTTGGTCACAAGTATATGAGAGCGGTAATAAGCTAATCAAGTACAGCTAGTGTGTTTCTGCATTGCACAACTCATGTCGAGTTACACAAGACTGCTGACTTGACTTACTTTCCATTAGGTAGACACTCCATAGACGGAGGGTGTGTGTCTCCCTCCTGCAAGATTTAAATATTGAACACTTCACTTATTTAGCCTCGGGCAAATACATTGAATTATGACATAAAGCACCTGGTATACAGTTGTACCAAAACATGACAAACTTCACATAAATACTTTTCTGTACATTCATTCTTCCTGGGCTAAATTTATCAGCGCACAAATAAAATATGAAAAAGCATCTCAGGAGTGTATGTATGCATGTTGGAGTACTCATCTGTACAAGAACTATGGGCCTCATTTATGAGGCACAAGCAGCAGACTGCACTATTGGAGTGTCATTTCTTTTTACCCTCCAGTGGTGCAGTGTGCCTGCCCATATTTACAAGGCCATGCAAAGCCACCTTGCATGGCTTTTTATGGCCTCGTAAATCTGGACCCTTTTCATGCATAACACTGCATGAAAGGGGCGTTCCATGGGTGTTGCTTGGGGTGTTCCCATGCAACACCCATGGAACCCAAAGGAATGTGAGGCATTCCCAGATTTACAAGTCTGGGAATGCATCAGATTCCTCCGTCACCTCAGGTGTGGCGTAAGAATGTCGCAACTGGCAAAAATATCTTTATTTTTCCTTGTTTTTTTTCCTCTTTCTCTTGCATAATGCCACACAATTTTCAACAGTTTGATTCCATAATACCTTAATGTTTAAACTTGGTAACACTGTCTATGTATTGTTTGCACCTCATTAGCAGCAGCTTCATACTCAAATATGAAAATAGGCAACAGAACCATGCCCAGACAAGATTTGCTAAGGTTATTCCACTTTACTGCAACATTTGTTGAAACATTGTGACGTTTATGCCATTTGTGGTATGACCAAATTATTTATGTTGAACATCTGCAGATTTAGCGCCAGATGATGGTTCATGTTTCAAATGCACCAAAACTATAAATATGCAACCACGACCACCAATGTAAAAACGCATAAATCCTGTGGGCCTGCTTATATTGTCTCTACATTCATGATAACATGCTTCCTTTTCAATTCTAATTGATTCAGTGGACACAGTCAATTGTGCAGGCACACTGACTTTAATTTAGTTTCAGGTGATAAATACCTCCGAGTAAACATCACAATGTTACAACTATCATGGATCACACACACACACACACACGTCCTAGAGCTACAACCTTTTACTATATACACTTACAAGTTGCATTTGGATACTGGAAGCTGTCCACATCTCCTCAGGTGAATGAGACATGCCCACCTACAAGACAAAGATTTAGACATTGCATTTTAAATAGTGCAACTACACACAGTTATATCTCTACATTAAAGGCAATGGTATCCCAGTGTATTTACAAAATTCTGCACTCTTGACACACATATGTACACATTTTATGAATATGGGATGCAGCTAGTTACCTTGCAGGGCCGAGCTGGCTGGATGTTGAAGGTCAGAGGTATCTAACATCACATATATGATGCATGCTACAGGTACGTGATGTATTAAATACTGCTGGCCAGCATCATCTTGGGCCCTCTTGCACCATGACACAAGGGTGAAACCATTGGCCCTAGGCAGAACAAAGTTGGCCTGCAATGTGAAAGGACAGGTATACACCTTATGTAACATAATACAGAACATATCAGACTTTCCATAGAGCTGGGACACAAAGTGCTGACTTGTGCCAATGAATGCAACCTTGCAACATGGTGCAAGGGTGCATGGCTTGTAAGCAGGTTTGTATTGTTTTGTACTAGAAGGGGCATTTTCATCTATCTACATGTGCTGCATAATGCAGCACATATAGAAGGTTCTAAAAAGGAAATTAAACATATATTTCCACTGTATCCATCACCTGAGGAGGTGTTGCATTTTTGAAGCATTCTCTGGTCTATCACATCTGTTAAATCTGCGACTGCTTCAAAATCCACGTGTTTAATGTGAACAACCATGCACAACCCATAGGGTATAGCAAAACAAAGCAATTAGCCGTGCTTTGCTTTACACTGGACTTATGAAGCCACTCCGAGGCACACAAAATGGCCTTGTGTTGCTTAAGAACCTGCACTTTAAGTTTTGTGATGCACTTGAAGTAAGTTGCATGGTGCAAAATCAACCTACTGCATTAACAATTCAGCCCCTTTGGTGTTTAAGTTTTGCTTGACTGACATAGGAACATTACTACATGCAGATGGTACATAAATACATACAGGGTCTTCAATCTCCAACTCTAGCATGTCCAATAGATCAGACTTGTGCTACAGCATCAGCCCAATTATGCTTCAGCTGGGAGACGGTGCGATCTCCTCCAAAGACCTGACACATGAGCCAACACACCCACTTCCATCGGCCATTCCTGTCCTTTAGGGGGTAACTCTCTCCCAGAAGTCACAATGTGGGGCAGGTAGTGCATGGTGAGCCAAATTCAGCCCCCACCCTCTCCCTCTGTATAATTCTTTAATCTACCCTTCCCAACATAACCCTATCGCTCCTTAACAGACTAAACCCCAAAAGAAAACCCCTTAAACTAATCACTAGGCCTAATGATCCAAAACCCCTACATTTACAAACACCCAGCAGTACAAAGAGAAATACTAATGTAATTGACTACACAAACACACAAAAAGTACACAATTAACAGAAGATAGGGACAGACCAGACCCGACTAGACCACAAACTGCATAGACTCTGTAAAAAAACCACTCTCTCTACTGCACGAATAGCCAACTCCTACTAACAGACTGTAACAGAAAGTGAAATTAGCTTTCATACTTTCTAGTATGCAGTCTGCCACACCAATTGCATAATTTCCTTGGTGTAAGCAGCATGTTTTTTAACATGTGTTGATTTTTCTGACGCATTGGTAGGCAAATGTATTTTGTGTGATGGATGCACTGCACAATAGCACTTCTGCAGCTATGCTAAGTCTCACGCAATGACTGTGATGAGCAGGTTCCAAATTGTGCAACAGGGCCAAAGTGCAGGTCCTGAACCACGTAACCGGGCCAATGTGTGGGTTCCGAACCATGCAAAAGGACTGGTGCCCATATTGTGACATGTGTAGCAGGACCGATGAGTGAATTCTGACGTGCGCAGCAGGGCGTATGCATGGGATGCACAGTAGAAGCATGGCTTCTACTGGAGCAAACATCTTAGGTCCACTTACATTGCTCCAGGACTGGAGTGGCACCAATAGCATGGCACACTGACAGATGACAGAGTTCAGGGTTATATGTATATTCAAGTGATGCAGGGCAGAGCAGCAGGTCACCTTGCTATGCTGCACTGCATCACAGGGAAAGGACAAAAATGCCCCAAATTTATTTTAATACAGTACATTCATACATATGTGCCTCTGTTGCATGCAGGATTGTTTTGATGCAGGAACGGGCACCTTCCTGCACCAAAACAATCCCATGAGTAATATTCCTTTATCTATGTGTACTGCAGGATGCAGCACACATATAAGAGGAGGTAATGAGGAAAAATGAAGATATTTCTCCTCTTTACGACTCTCCTGGGAGAACATCGCATTTGGCACATTGCCAGGTTTACCGGTGCTGGTAACTCTGCATCAAAATCCTTGGTTGATTTGCTCTGTGTTGCTATACTCCAGACTTACGTACCCCTCAAGGCCATGCAAAGTGGCCTTGAGAAGCTTAGTAAATTTAATTTGGGGTCTGCATCGCTCCTGCACCACATTGTGTGATTCTAACGCAACGCCAACCACCTCATAAGCATACCACTCAGTGTGCACACACAGTTCTGTACTACAATCCATTTGTAATCTATTACAGTTTGTCACTTGGAACACACACTACCAGCACACACACACTGACCATGTGCACACTGTGCCACATTTCAACATATGTATTGTGTATGTCATGCAATGTGCACATGATTTAATCACACACACATCAAGTTCAACATGATGCTAAGTTGTGAGTGAAACACACTGCAACATAACTTTAGAAGAGGTGACTAAGTAAGTAACCCGCACTGAAGAGACCCAGGGTTCAATGGTCCTGTTAACTACTACTGATCAATACACAGTATGGTGCAACTCTACGTTTGCTCTGTTTCACTCATGGCAAAGGCAGTGGCTTATATCAACTATGATATTAGGTTTTTGGGTGGCCCTCCTGGTCCGACCAGTCTGAATTCCATTACACAGGCCTCTCTCAAGGCACACATGCATATTCCATGTTACCCTATGGAAAAAGACCAGCATTAGTGATCCATACAGTACAGTTGAGCACTCAGGCCAGGGGTACACCAATCTTCTAATGCAGGGTAAATTTCCTACTCAAAAACAACATTGTACCATATTTAAATACAATCTGTATGTCCAAAACCATTTGTGGTAACTTCTTGACATACCTGCTTCACACATTAAACAACTCTGTCTTCCTGGAGTTATTTGATGGTTGGTGTTAGACCTGACACCCTTAGGGTGATCATCCCCCAACCTTTTGCCTGCCTTCCTCCACTTTTCTGACACTGCTTATCCTGGTTTTAAGACTCTATGCACTTTACCACTGCTAACCAGTGCTAAAGTACGTATGCTCTCTCCCTAAACATGGTAACATTAGTTCATGCTCAAAATGCATATTTGATTTACTTATAAGTCCCCAGTAAAGTGCACTACTTGTGCCCAGGGCCTGTAGATTGAATGCTACTAGTGGGCCTGAGGCACTGGTTGTGCCAACCACATAAGTAGCCCCTTAACCATATCTCAGGCCTGCCATTGCAAGGCCTCTGTGTGCAGTTTCACTGCCACTTCGACTTGGCATTTAAAAATACTTGTCAAGCCTTAAACTCCCCTTTTTCTACATATAAGTCACCCCCTAAGGGAGGCCCTAGGTAACCCACAGGGCAGGGTGCTACATAGTTAAAAGGCAGGACATGTACATGTGTGTTTTATATGTTCTGGTAGTGTAAGACTCCTAAATTTGTTTTCACAATACTGTGAGGCCTGCTTCTTTCATAGACTATCATTAGGGCTACCCTCATATACTGTTTGAGTGGTAGATTCTGAACAGAAAGGGGTAACAATGTCATATTAAGTGTGGCCAGAATGGTAATACAAAATCCTGCTTAATGGTGAGGTTGGATTTTATGATATTATTTTAGAAATGCCACTTTTAGAAAGTGAGCATTTCTCTGCACTTAAAATCTACCTATGCCTTACAGCCTGTCTTCAAACCACATCTGGCTAGGCTGGTTATCAGCTCCCGTGTGCATTTCACCAAGACATCCACAAACATAGGATACTCAGTCACACCTGCACTCATCTGCATACTGAATGGATCTTCCTGGGCTGGGAGGGTGGAGGGCCTGACACTTACATTTCAAAGGCTAGAGGCCTGCCCTCACACTATGGACTGCCAAACCTCCTACTGGGACCCTGGCAGACAGACCTGTACTGAAAGGGGTCCTTGTATACTTCAAAACCATTCTTTGAAGTCTCCCCCACTTCAAAGGCATTTGTGGGTATATAAACTGGGTCCCTGACCCCACCAAATCAGACACTTCTGGACCTGAACCTGCAACCTGTCAAGAGGAACTGCCTGGCTGCCCAAAGGACTCACCTGGACTGCTTTGCTGTGAAGGACAGCAGCCCTGCTGCCATACTGCCCTCTGACTTTGCTGAGAAGGGCTCTCCAAGGGCTTGGATTGAGCTTGCCTCCTGTTTTCGGAAGTCTCAGGGCCAAAAAGACTTAGGCCCTCATTCTGACCTTGGCGGGCGGCGGAGGCCGCCCGCCAAAGTCCCGCCGTCAGGTTACCGTTCCGCGGTCGAAAGACCGCGGCGGTAATTCTGACTTTCCCGCTGGGCTGGCGGGCGGTCGCCTTCAGACCGCCAGCCAGCCCAGCGGGAAAGAGGCTTCCACGATGAAGCCGGCTCGGAATCGAGCCGGCGGAGTGGAAGCTGTGCGACGGGTGCAGTTGCACCCGTCGCGTATTTCACTGTCTGCGCAGCAGACAGTGAAATACATGTAGGGGCCCTCTTACGGGGGCCCCTGCAATGCCCATGCCAGTGGCATGGGCACTGCAGGGGCCCCCAGGGGCCCCGCGACCCCCCCTACCGCCATCCGGATCTCGGCGGTCCGACCGCCGGGATCTGGATGGCGGTAGGGGGGGTCGGAATCCCCGCGGCGGTGCTGCAAGCTGCGCCGGCGCGGAGGATTCAATGGGGCCGCGGTACACTGGCGGGACCCCGCCAGTGGTGCCGGTCCGACCGCGGCTTTACCGCCGCGGTCGGAATCCCCATTGGAGCACCGCCGGCCTGTCGGCGGTGCTCCCGCGGTCCTCCGCCCTGGCGGTCAAAGACCGCCAGGGTCAGAATGACCACCTTAATCACTTCAAGGAACTCCTTGTGCGCCAAAAATTGATGCACAGCCTGCCGGAAATGATGCACAGCCTGCCCTGCGATGAGAAAATCACCGCACAGCCGAACCGGAACAACGCACTTGATTTCCCGAGCGAAGATTGACGCAGTGCCTGCGTTGTGACAGGAAATTCGATGCACAGCACTACCAGATCAACACACAGCTGCACCGGAATGACACAGCCCAACTTCCTAAGTGCAGTATCGACACAGCACCTGCTGTGCAACAGAAACTTTGGCGCAGCACCTACCGGATCAACGCTACATCTGTGACCTCGTCCCGCATGCCCACGATGTCCATGCATCGTCCCTGGCCGTAAAAGAGAAACCTGCGTCACAGTGAGGAACCAAGACTGCGTGCCGGAAATTGACGCAAAACCCCTTGCAGGGTGGAAAGAAACGATGCATCGTCTGTGCCGTTCCAGAAATTCAGAAGCACACCTTTTTTTTCCTGCATATCCTCCTCTGCAGTTGCCATGCATGTAACTTTTGACGTAAACCAGGTACTTTGTGAACACAAGAGACAACTGTTGATTTCTATGATTTAAGACTCTTTTTATTCTTGCAAAAGTGATATCTCACTTGTGCTTTTTAAATCTTTATCGTTTGACCTTAATTTAACCAGATAAATATTTTACATTTTTCTAAACCTGTGTGGTGTACTTTTGTGGTGTTTTCACTGTGTTACTGTATGATTTATTGCACAAATACTTTAAACATTGCCTTCTAAGTTAATCCTGACTGCTAAGTGCCAAGTTATTAGAGGGTGGGCACAGGATAATTTGGATTGTGTGTGACTTACCCTGACTAGGAGTGTGGTCCCTATTTGGACAAGGGTGTATACCTCTGCCAACTAGAGACCCCATTTCTGACAGTCAGCAAACATCTCCCTTGTCTTACTTTTCAGAAAAATGCCACACAATGAAACTTCACTGCTACTTTATCTGCTTATTATGTTTAGTTACAGGCCTTTTTGAGCCTCCTTGCATTGCAAAGCGTGGTAAATGTGTATTGTATCAAGTGTGGACAAATGTAGTCTTAATATCAATCAGTCCTTGAAAGGTGTTCCATGTGTGATGTTCCCCACACAAGCATTAATGTATTATTTACAAAATACATTTTTACATTCACACCTGAGACAAGGCCTTTGTCCATGACAGCTGTTACCCATGATCTATGATGCTATGCTGGGACATTTGCTCCTATAAAGCACTGCCATTCTGAATGCTAGTCCATACGTGAGACACACTAGAATTAGGAATTTGCCTCAGGTACTGATTTTTTGGCAAGTTTGTGATTCATCATGCACTGACTAACACATGAAACACACATTGATGCTGCAGAACACAGCAAGACGACTTCTAGTGCTGCACTGTACTGCTTAAGAGCGGGAGTATAGGAATTACCCATATCTATTTCTAGATATTTTTCAACCTTGCCCTGTCCTATTCATGCAGTGCACTGAATCACATTGGCTTGCTGCATTGTTTTTTCATAGTTGGAGATATGGCCCCATGTTTATCAACAGATCAGAAATCAGGATGCATACATGTTGAGGACTATGGTGGTCATTCTGACCTCGGCGGTAAAAGGCGCCTACCGCCGGTCAGAAATCCTCCATAATCCCGCCGCGGTCGCGGAAACCCGCCACGGTCATTCTGACCCGCAGAAGGCAAACCTCCGAAAATCCGACCGCCACAACAGACCGCCAGACCAGCGGTCGGCGGAAAGGTGGAGGTGACCAAACCTCCACCGCCACGCCAACAGAAATACGCCCATGCCATTACGACCCACGAATCCACGCGGCGGTCATTCAAACGCGGTATTCCATTGGCGGGACACACCGGCGCGGTCAGAATACACACAAACGAACAAAACTCACCCACATTGGACGATTTGAATCCCACACACCTGATACACATACACACACCACTCCCACACACACAATACAATATAAAACACCCATCCACATCACCCACAAACCCCTACGCTTAAAAATTCGTAAAGAAGACAAGAGCGAGACACCAGCATCCAAAACATAACAGCCACAGCCACTCAACACCATCACCCACACACTATCCACACACAAAACAACACACACCACCACACTCAACTCACTTAAATACACATACTCCACCCCACACATCATACACACCACCCCATGGCACCCCAAAGACAACCCCGCTTCACAGACGAAGAACTCAGGGTCATGGTGGAGGAAATCGTTCGGGTAGAGCCCCAGCTGTTCGGCACACAGATACAATACACCAGCATTGCCCGGAGGACGGAGCTATGGCAGAGGATTGTCGACAGGGTGAACGCAGTGGGACAGCACCCCAGAAATCGGGAAGACATCAGGAAGCGATGGAACGACCTACGGGGGAAGGTGCGTTCCATGGTATCCAGGCACAACATCGCCGTGCAGAAGACTGGCGGAGGACCCCCACCTCAACCCCCACAATTCACATCATGGGAGGAGGAAGTCTTGAACATCCTGCATCCTGACGGCCTCGCAGGAGTCGGCGGAGGAATGGATACTGGTAAGTTGAAGCTTCAATACTGCTTCCCCCCCACCTGCATGCCAAATCATACCCCAACCCTCACCCCCATCCTCGAACCCCACCCTCACCCCCACCCCCACCACCATCCTCACCCCCACCACCATCCTCACCCCCACCCTCACCCCCACCACCATCCTCACCCCCACCACCATCCTCACCCCCACCCCCAGCACACCTATTCCCCGCCAATGTCTCACCATCACAACCCACACATCCCAAAACCTAGGCCTGCATGCGTCCACTAAGAATGGACACCCATCACCAAAGCATGCCCAATGCATATACACATCCCCCCCACAAGCCACCCTCACCAAAGCCCCCACACACGAATGCCAGCACTTGGGGACACGGGAACCCACAGATACACCCATATGCCACACATTGAAACTATAACCATACCTCTATACCCCTGCAGGACCCGACCGTCAACACACCGCGGCGGAGGGGCCAGAATTATCCACACCCCCCACCCAAGAGGCCGTCAGCGATGACAGCAGCTCTGTCGATCTGGACACCGATGACCAGCCCGGACCATCGGGGACCTCTGGACAGTCGGTTCCCCTCACACAGGCACAGGCCACTATAGACCCTAACCCCTCTGGGAACACCAGCACAGCTCCCACCCAGCGGGCCCATGCCTCTGTCTCCAGGGCGCGTCAATCTGCGGTGTGTCTACCACTACAGGGCACCCAGGATAACCCACCACCCCAACAACAACAGGGACCTGGGGGCAGTGGTAGTGGGCACACCGGCCAGGGGGCAGAGGCCCAGGGAAACAGGGCAACTCGGCGGGCAGCTGTGCGACAGGGGGGGGAGGAGAGGCCCAGGGAACCCACTCTCCACGAGGTCCTCACCACCATCATGGGAGCATACAACCGCTCCCAGGAGACGATGGCGACGGTACTGGCCCGGTTCCAGGAGATCCAGGTGCTGCAGGAGGAACACTATCGGGGGTACAGGGAGGACATCAGAGCCATCAACACCACCCTGGTTACCATGGTAGGGCTGCTGCAGGACCTCGTAAACAGCAGGGCGGACACTGAACAACACCCAAGGGCCCCTGCCACTAGCCTGGACCAAGAACAGCCATCCACCTCCGCCGGCGCTAGTGGACAGGAGGCCCCCGCACAGCAGCAGCCCACCAGACCCCCACCTCCTGCAGGAGAAGAACCACCCCGCAAGAGGGCCCTGAGATCTCGCAAGACAGAGTAGGATGTCAAGACCCCCGCCAGCAATGGATACCACCTGATGTCATCCCACTGTCCCACATTGTCACCCTGTCCATCCTTGAACTGCCCATGCTCCATCTCTCCACAGGCCTCTGGACAATGCACCTGTGTGACTGTTACTCTGGACTCTGCCATGGACATTCCTTCACCATAGCCCCCACCCACTTGAAACCACCCATCCCATTTTGAGCACTTCAATAAACACCTATTTTGCACCAAAATATCAGGAGTCTGGCTGTGATTTCAATAGATTGTAATTGACATGACAGTGCAAATATGTCCTTGTACATGGTGAAGTCAACAAACAGCTGCCACAAAGCTGTAGTCCATGGGGAAACGAAGCACAGGACTCGTAGTGGGGACCCCAGATCTGAAATAGGGAGGGAAAAGCCAAAACTCAGTCATCATACACTGGGGCAAATAGACAGGCAGCAGAGATGCTGCAGAGTAGTTAACATTTACTAAATTATCTTTGAAATGTTACCTGTGTCCTATTGGAAGTACTGTTCAATGATTCTGTCCCTGTTGTCTGTTTCAGCCCCGTCGTCTTCCTCCTCGTCACTCTCCTCAGGTTCCACCGCTGCCACAACACCACCGTCTCGACCATCCTCCTGCAGGAAAGGCACCTGGCGGCGCAAAGCCAGGTTGTGAAGCATGCAGCAGGCCACGATGATGTGACACACCTTCTTAGGTGAGTACATTAGGGATCCACCGGTCATATGCAGGCACCTAAACCTGGCCTTTAGGAGGCCAAAGGTGCGTTCGATCACCCTCCTAGTACGCCCATGGGCCTCATTGTACCGTTCCTCTGCCCTGGTCCGGGGATTCCTTACTGGGGTCAGTAGCCACGACAGGTTGGGGTACCCAGAGTCCCCCACTAGCCATACACGGTGTCTCTGTAGCTGTTCCATCACGTAAGGGATGCTGCTATTCCTGAGGATGTAGGCGTCATGCACTGACCCTGGGAATTTGGCATTTACATGCGAGATGTACTGGTCAGCCAAACACACCACCTGGATGTTCATTGAATGGTAACTTTTTCTGTTCCTGTACACCTGCTCCCTGTCTCTTGGAGGAACCAAAGCCACATGGGTCCCATCAATGGCACCCATTACGTTGGGAATATGTCCAAGGGCGTAGAAATCACCCTTCACTGTAGCCAATTCGCCCACCTCAGGGAAAATGATGTAGTTCCTCACGGATTTCATCAGGGCAGACAACACTCTGGATAACACCTTCGAAAACATGGGCTGAGACATCCCGGAAGCAATTCCCACGGTTGTCTGAAATGACCCACTTGCCAAGAAATGTAGTACTGACATGACCTGCACCAGAGGGGGAATCCCTGTGGGTTGGCGGATGGGGGACATCAGGTCGGGCTCCAGCTGGGCACACAGTTCATGGATAGTGGCACGGTTAAGACGGTAGGTCAGGATAATGTGGCGTTCTTCCATTGTCGACAGGTCCACCAGCGGTCGGTACACGGGAGGATTCATCCGTCTCCTCGCCCAACCCAGCGGACGGTGCCTAGGAAGGACAACATGGAGCACACAGTCAGGCAACCCACAGGTACGTACTCACAGCTAGCACAGTATACGATTCTCTATGCAGTGAATGGCGTGTCTGAGTGGCTATGCAAGGCCTAGGCCTGTGTGACGCAGTTGAAATTGAGCCATGTGGGCCCTGGAAATGGCGGCTGCCTGACCTGTGAAGTGTGACAATGGGATGTGAGGTCAATGCGCTGGCGTGGCACACCGCGGCGGGCGGCGGGCGAAGACCGCGGCGCGAAGCCGCATTGGTTAACATTGAAGCCTATGGGTTTCAGGAGCCAATGGCGAAGGGCGCCGGCGGTGGCGGGACGCACCGCCGCGGTACGCACCGCCGCGGACGTGACCGCCATTTTCTATCTACTTATCCACTTGCGACTTGAACTTTCACAGGAGAGGACCTATACTGCAAGTGTTGCTGTGACCTCGGTCTGGAAGGGACAATGGCTGCTGCGACTGGGGAAAGGGCCCCTGCCTTCACTGGAGAGGAGTTGGAGAAACTTGTGGATGGGGTCCTCCCCCAGTATGCGCTACTCTACGGTCCTCCAGACCAACAAGTGAGTTTAATTCAATATGGATTTGGGGCCACTGGCTGGCTTGGGGGCCTGGCGGGGATGGGGGGCATGTTGGGGCTGGCGGGGGGCCTGGCGGGGGGCCTGGCAGGGATGGGGGGCATGTTGGGCATGGCGGGGGGCATGGCGGGGATGGGGGGCATGTTGGGCCTGGCGGGGGGCCTGGCGGGGATGGGGGGCATGTTGGGCCTGGCGGGGGGCCTGGCGGGGATGGGGGGCATGTTGGGCCTGGCGGGGGGCCTGGCGGGGATGGGGGGCATGTTGGGCATGGCGGGGGGCATGGCGGGGGGCCTGGCGGGGATGGGGGGCATGTTGGGCCTGGCGGGGATGGGGGGCATGTTGGGGCTGGCGGGGTGCCTGGCGGGGGGCCTGGCGGGGATGGGGGGCATGTTGGGCATGGCGGGGGGCATGGCGGGGATGGGGGGCATGTTGGGCCTGGCGGGGGGCCTGGCGGGGATGGGGGCATGTTGGGCCTGGCGGGGGGCCTGGCGGGGATGGGGGGCATGTTGGGCATGGCGGGGGGCCTGGCGGGGATGGGGGGCATGTTGGGCATGGCGGGGGCATGGCGGGGGCCTGGCGGGGATGGGGGGCATGTTGGGCATGGCGGGGGGCCTGGCGGGGGGCCTGGCGGGGATGGGGGGCGTTGGGCCACTGGAAAGGAAAATGCTGAGTAACTTGAACGTGGTATTTCTCCCTCCCTGTACGTGTCACATAGATCCGCGCCCATGAGAAGATCGGGATTTGGCGTGCCATCGCCAAGGAAGTCCGGGCCCTGGGGGTCCACCATCGACGGGGCACCCACTGCCGCAAGAGGTGGGAGGACATCCGCCGCGGGACCAAGAAGACCGCCGAGTCTCTGCTGGGGATGGCCTCCCAACGTAGGCGGGGTGCCTGCCGTCAACTGAGCCCCCTGATGTTCCGGATCCTGGCGGTGGCCTACCCTGATTTGGATGGGCGCGTGAGGGCAGCACAGCAGACACAAGGGGGTGAGTACAAGCATTATCTACTCTGTTGTCGCGCAGTGGAGGTGTCTGGGTGGGGGAGGAGGGCTGGGGTTCCCCCTAGGCCAGGGCGATATCTGTAGGCTGGGCACCCCCGTAAGCCCCTGTGTCCCCAGCCACCACCCTCAGTAGTTTGTCAGTACAGCCATCCCTGGGCCGTGTCATCCATGGGTGCAGTTGTCAACTCTAGGCGTGTAGGGCATGTTCCACGGAATGCGTAGCGTACCCCAAGTGCGCAACTTAGTGCAGGGGGCATCTGTGTCTGTCATGTCCGCTAACTGTACCGGAGATCCATGTACTCAATATCCCTTTATTTCTCTCTCCCCCCCCTTTTTGTTTGTCTTTCTGTGCTTGTGTGCATCAGCATCATCAGGCGGAGGAGAAGTGGCATCGGGGCAGGAGGGAGCTGCATCTCACATGGCCCAGGAGGGCCATGCCACAGAGTCAGACTGGACCAGTGAGACGGAGGGCGAGGGGAGCTCCACGACGGGGACGACTGGAGCCTGCAGCGACACGGACACGTCCTCGGAAGGGGGCTCCCTTGCGGGGGTGGCACCATCCGTGCCCCCCGCCATTACAGGTACAGCCGCCACCCAGCGCACCATCTCCGCCCTCCCAGCAGCCCCTCCGCGTTCGCCCCGTGCCCGCTCTGGCAGGAAGCCGGGCACCTCCTTCGCCCCAGGCACCTCAGGCCCTGCCCCTGTTACCCCCGCTGCCCTCAGTGAGGAGGTCATTGACCTCCTCCGAACGCTCATTGTTGGGCAGACTACCCTTTTGAATGCCATCCAGGGGGTGGAGAGGGAGGTTCATCGCAGCAATGCGTACCTGGAGGGCATTCATTCGGGTCAGGCTGCCCATCAGCGATCGTTCCAGGCTCTGGCCTCAGCACTGACGGCAGACATTGTCCCTGTCTCCTGCCTGCCTCTACTAACTCCCTCCTCCCAGTCTCCTGTTCCTCTGCCTGTCCCACCCACACCATCAGACCAGCCTGCACACACCTCAACACCCAAGAGAAGCTCATCCAAACATAAGCACCACAGATCACGCAGACATTCACACACGCAACATTCCGATGCAGACATGCCAACAGTCACTACCACCTCTGTGACCCCCACCTCCTCGTCTCCCTCCTCCCTCCCTGTGACGTCTACACTCACACCTCCATTCACCTCACCATCAGCCAGTGTTTCCATCACCAGCACACCCTCCACTCCAGTCCGCACACGTGCAGTCACCACCCCCACTGCCATTTACACGTCCCCTGTGTCCTCTCCCACTGTGTCTGTCACCCCCTCTTCCACACCACACAAACGCAGCCACCCACCCACCCAACAGCCATCCACCTCACGACAGCCTATCCCTCCTGCACCTGCACCCAAAGACAGCAAACGTGACTCACCTACAACCACATCCTCTCCCTCCACTCCCATTCCCACTGTACCTACCACTCTCCATTGTCCCAAGAAGCTCTTCCTCGCCACTACTAACTTCTTTCCTGACCCTGAGCCCCCCCCTCCTTCTCGTCGGGGTAAGAAGAGCACCTCAGCCACCACCAGCCCTGCAGCCCCCTTGACAAGGGTGCAGGGGTATTGGAGCCCGCCAGCCCGCATGTCTGGATCTTCGCCCAGCAGCAAGGGGACAGCCAGCCCACCCCCTGGGAAGAGGAGCAGAAGGCGGAAGGGGCGCCGCAGGAGCCCGCCTTCTACATCCCCCCCGGACACCACCCAGAGACAGTCACCAGCCACAGCTCCAAAGGGAGGAAAGGGCCACAGGCCGACGACTAAGGAGGGCAAGGGCAGCAAGTTGGAGAGGTCAGGCAGCAGACCTGCTGCCCAGGAGGAGCCCACAACCCCCATAGCCGCTGCCCCGGGAGGAACCGGCACAGCTGCCCCGGGAGAGCCCACCAGCCCCATAGCCGCTGCCCAGGGAGGACCCAGCCCAGCTGGCCAGGAGGGCCCCACCACCCACAGCCCAGGTGGGCAGTGAAGGAGCACCATCCCCGCTGCCCAGGAGGGCACCACCAGGCATTTAGCAGTTGGCCATAGACCGTCCGCCGTCTCAAGAACCGCTGAACTGGGCCCCGCCGTCTCAAGAACCGCTGAACTGGGCCCTTCAAGGCAAGAACCGCTGAACTGGGCCCCGCCGTCTCAAGAACCGCTGAACTGGGCCCCGCCGTCTCATGAACCGCTGAACTGGGCCCCGCCGTCTCATGAACCGCTGAACTGGGCCCTTCAGGGCAAGAACCGCTGGCCCTTTGGCAGACGTGGCAGGGCAGGATCTATCTCGGGCAGGGCTGCAGGATGTCCTCTGGCCAACTTGCCTCCTCCAGTGGCAGTGGGGTCTGTTATGGACTGTATGGACTGTGGCTTTGCTCTCCCCAGGATGGCCCAGTGGGCAGGCCACCCACTGTATGGACTGTATGGACTGTGGCTTTGCTCTCCCCAGGATGGCCCAGTGGGCAGGCCACCCACTGTATGGACTGTTTGGACTGTGGCTTTGCTCTCCCCAGGATGGCCCAGTGGGCAGGCCACCCACTGTATGGACTGTATGGACTGTGGCTTTGCTCTCCCCAGGATGGCCCAGTGGGCAGGCCACCCACTGTATGGACTGTATGGACTGTGGCTTTGCTCTCCCCAGGATGGCCCAGTGGGCAGGCCACCCACTGTATGGACTGTATGGACTGTGGCTTTGCTCTCCCCAGGATGGCCCAGTGGGCAGGCCACCCACTGTATGGACTGTATGGACTGTGGCTTTGCTCTCCCCAGGATGGCCCAGTGGGCAGGCCACCCACTGTATGGACTGTATGGACTGTGGCTTTGCTCTCCCCAGGATGGCCCAGTGGTCATGGAGTCCCCTCGTGGATCTGGCGTCGTGTACTCAAGTGGCTGAGGTGCCCCCCCTTCCCTTCCCCCTGAGGTGCCTGTCCTATTTTCTTTCTGATGCCCCTGCAGTGTTCTCTCCGTGGAGTTCTTGTCGTGGGACTGGGCCTTGCCCCTTTGCACAGGACCCCTGTGATCCACGGACAGTGGTTGGACTACATTTAGTAGCTGTATATATTTTGTACATAGTTTATTTATTTATTGGGATTAATGGTGTACATATTTCAATATATCTGCCCGTTTATGATCTCTTCTTTTGGTCTTTGCATTATTTCGGAGGGGGGTGGTTTGTGGGTTGTGACAGTGATCTGTGGGAATGCATTGATGTGTGTGTTGTAGTGGGTGTGGGTGGGTGGGTGTGTGCCGGTAATCTTTTCCCTCCCCTGTGTCGTAGGTGCAGTACTCACCGATGTCTTCCGCGCCGCCGGGCGTGCTCCTGGTATATGAAGAGGAATAGGAGTGCGGGGATGACCTGTAACTCTGGCTCCATACTGCCGGAATCTCGCGTGGAGTGCGTAGAGGTGAGCGTTTTCCCGTTCGTAGTCTGTTTCCGCCGTGTTCTTATCGGCGGTGCTCCCGCCCCGGAAAAGGTGGCAGATTGGTGGGTCGTAATAGGGTGGGCGGTACTTTGTCTGCCGCCGGGCTGTTGGCGGGAACCGCCGCGCTGTTTGTTTGTACCGCTGTGGCGGTCGGAGTGTTAAGTTGGCGGGCTGTGTTGGCGGTTCCCGCCAGGGTCAGAATTGCATATTTTAGTCCGCCGGCCTGTTGGCGGCTTGGCCGCCGCTTTATCACCGACCGCCAGGGTCAGAATGAGGGCCTATATCTAGTTGGGAAGATGTGAGTGAATGGATCTGTATCTTGCCATTCATACCTACACAACACAATGAATGAGTTCCAAACCATATTTGTTGTATGATAAGTTGACATATTTCCTGCCAGTATTGCCATCATTTGGGATTCATTATTCAAAAAATTTGCAACTATTTGGTCCCATCTCTGCCAACCTGCCATTGTGTATTGTATTTGTGCATTATTGTCTGCATCCTCTTTCACTTCCTGTTGAATTTATGGGTCATAGTCCCACTGCACTTTTGTTTTAAAGTAGATATTATGCAATATTGCACACACAAGGGTGACTTGACACACCATAATTGGCAAGTATAAGGGTCTTTCACCTGATATTTTCAGGCAGCGGAAGCAAGACTTTAAGACCCCAAACATTCTTTCAACTACATTCCTGGTCTTTGTCAGAGCACAGTTAAATCTGTTTTTCAAACTTCTTCTGTGAATTGTTGAATGTGACCATAAGCCAAGGCTGCTATCCATATCCTTGGTCACCGGAAAGGTAGACCATACAAACAATCAATGATTTTGTACATTGTTACATAGACATTACTTAACAAGTGTGTTATGTATGCAAGCAAACTCAAACACATGTATTTCAATTTTAACAGATGTGGTAGGTACTGTTGACCATTGCTTTACACATGTATATTTAACTTCTTTGTGCCATTGCACTTATTGTATATTTTGTGAAACATAGAACACATGTACATGTTGACTTTTAAGTTTAGGCTGTAGATTACTATGATAATTTTGAAATATATTCTTATTGAAGTGATGTTGTTTGTACTCAAGATGTCTGCAAAATTTCAAATGTATGAACACATTCTCTTGCGTACATTCAGACCTATCTAGATTGTGTCATGAATGATACTCACATATACATTTCCCATTCTGTCACCTACGATGTCCTTGTACGTGACATTTGCACAGCCTTTGTTTGTTTAATTGATTTAGCATGGCTATTTGCTTAGTAAATGTAAGTCAGTATTGCGTGATGCAGGAGTGCTTTGCATCACTGAAGTGCATGAAAAAAAATCTATTCTACCCAGAAACACTTCAAAATAGTGGCAACCATGCAAGGAACCTCAGGGAGCCAAGAGGGTAACAATCCAACCCAGAGGACTTGCCAGCATCCCTGGGGAACAAGAAGAGGAAGTCTAACTTTATTGAGGAGGATTAGCAGATATTAATAAGTAAGATGGCAAAAAATTAACATCTCCTTTTTTTCACCTCAAAATCGCCTTTAGGGAGGAAGGAGGCCATTTGGCAATCCTTAGTGGACAATATCAACTGCTTTACACAAGCAAAGAGAACAATACTGGAGTGCAAGAAGATGTGGGATGATAATAAGCGCAGGACCAAAGAAAGCCATGAGAACCAGAAGGGGACCTGATGTCCCCTTCTGGTTCTCCAGCTGAATCTCCTCCCACCACAGAGACCTACACTGGCTCCCAGTCAACAAGTGCATCACATACAAACTCTTGATCCACATCTTCAAGGCACTGTACAACATAGGACCTGCATACCTCAACCATTGTCTCACCTTCTATGTACCCAACAGATGTCACCTTCCTCGCAGCTCGTCCTTGCAGCTGTTCCCAAGTTCCAGAAAAGTACAGCAGGAGGATGATCCTTCTCCTACCTAGCAGCCCTGACATGGAACACACTTCCCCTCAAACTCAGGCAGACCGCATCACTTAAGCAGTTCAGGAAGGACCTCAAGACCTGACCCTTCGACTAAGCAGCACTCCTACATTCAGTACCTTGAGACCCTATGGGTGATTAGCCACGCTTTACAAATCCATGATTGCTGACCAGGAGGAGTTGGAGTCATTGAAGGAGCAGGTGGTATCCCTCATCCCAACAGAGTTGGTAGCTGGAATGTAAGGGCAGGACAGTGCTGAAGTGAAGGACCAGGATCAACTAGCGGGTGAGTTAAAACAAGAGACCATATATTAGCAATCTGACATGCAGGCCATGCAGCAACACACTTTGCTGCACTGTGTTGTGCTGCGCAGCACTGTGTGAGACCGAAAAGGCAGAAATGTCCCACATGTCAATTCATCCTGCACATCACTGTCCTTGTCATGGGCAGTACCTATTTTACCAGCCCAATCCAGCACTGCCAAGTTTCACAGGTACATGTGTGATGTGCTGCACCAGTCAAGGGATTACCTGTCAACCCAGAAAATTGTACTGTCCTTTAGCCCTTATAAATGTTAGATGAGGCAATGTAAACTCCCAAGGTGATGTGTGTGCTGCAAGGTAGGCTGAGTAATAATCTGGCAATTGTATATTAGACATTTTACCTCATGTGTGGCCGTGTGCAGAGATGCTCTAGTAGAGGTCATTGGTGTATTTCAGTCAACATGTAATGATGGGCTGGATAATGATTGTACAGGACTCAGGAGGGAGCCATATATGTAGATACGTCTGCCAATGCAAATAAAGTGAAAGCAGGTAGAGGGGATTGTGCCAATTTGAAGTTTCATGGTGAGGTAGGTGTCCGGAATGATGGGCTGGTGTCTGTGGTGGTTGGATAGTGTGTGGTGTGGGCCTAGCCAAATGGGCAATAAGGGTATGTCAATACTTCTATCTTGTCATGTTGTGTGTGAGAAACTCATTTCACATACAATTACCCATGTTGATTATTGGAATATATTTACTACTGTTGGTGGTGTTGGTGTCTCATGAGTGTTAGTGTCTAATCCAGGTGTCATCAGTGTAAGAGATGAAGTAAAGTCCTTGGGTCTGAATGATGACTGCCAGAAGAGCCATCTATATGTCCAAGAGAGTGTGGCAGAGAGAAGTTATTTAATGGAGTCTGGAGATTAATCCATTTTGTTCTGAGGGAATGAATTGAGCCTGAGCTGTTGCATACTACCAAATGTAAAGGAGGCTCTCCACTTTGCTGGTGTTCCTAGTTCTTAATTTTGTGGAGTCTTGAGTTGACTGTCTGTGTTGTAAAACTACAGGATTCTACATTCAAATTTGGATTAAGGCCTTGTACAAAGACCTTCCCTTTATATGCAGTGCAGCAAGGTGGCTTTATGTGTACTTTTGTGTAGATGTTTCTGAAAGATAAACCCTAAGGACGAATACTGCAACATTTGTAAGCAAGACAGTACATCAAGGCAGCTTGGTGTGTAGTTTTGTGTGAATGGCAGATAACAGGATTGTATGAGTTGAAATAACAATTGACATGTCTTTGTCAGTGCTGCCCGGCAACATATAGCTAGAGAAAGCTCCCTTGCCACATGGTTGAATGGTCTCTGCATCAGTGCCAAGAAGTACATTTTGCTACTTTGCAGGCAGACAGCAAAAACGTGTAAAATGTGCCTCATATTTGCACTCACTCATTTGAGGTAGGGAAGCAAGCTGGTGATCTGTGATGGATTGTGCAAAATTTATACGAGTAGGTACCCTTGCGAATACTGAGGTTGGGTGAAGAACGTACGTTTTGCCATGTAAAAAGCAACTATAGTACAACAGGGCCATTTACACTTGTAGAAACATAAGCTCCACATGCCCCTTTGTACTTGATAGTGAAGAAACATACTTTCTGAATGTTACAGAAATCACTTATGCCATAATCAATTATGAAATCCTCTAAACATATAAAGATATCTTTACAGGAGAACAATAACACCTCCTGTGTATCAGCCTGTCTGTGATACCCAACCTGTTGAGGACACCATCGTGCCATCCATGGATGATGACACCTTCCATAGCTCCTGGACTCTTTTGACAATTCTCCTCTGTAAATGGCAAGTGTAGACAAAGTTGTTGGGTCTCCAGATGAACTGGCACACACAGAACATGGACCATCAATCAATGAAATTACTGCTGAGGACTCTGAGGACCCCCAAGTTGCTTTTCTACACCCTGTGGTAGGAGTCTGGGTGTGGATGGAAACTATAGTGGGCACTCTTGAGGGAGTCCATAGGTGTCCATAGGTGTCTTACCCATAATAAGGTTTTGTCAGATGCCATCATAGACACCTACACTTGGCTCCATGGGATTGAAGGGTCCCTAGCTGACATCACCCATGTAATATTGCTGAAGGAACAATAATACCAGTCTTCTACATCTGACACCAGTGAAGTTCTCAGGCAGCTGGGAATATTAATTTCTCCATGCTATCTTTGGAGACCAAGTTAGACTCCTTCATAGCAACAATGAGTGCCTTCCACAGCAGCATTGTTGCTTTGTTGCTAAACCAGCAAACACCTGCCAGAGACTACGATGCTGCCTTAGTGGCACTCACAAATGTCACTGGGACATGGGAGTCACATTCTAGGCCTCTGTTGTGTGTGTGCCTCCCATTCAAACCTGAAAAACGCCCAGGGGAGGCCGAACATGAATCAGGGTAGGAAGATGTGGCTTTCCCCAGTTTTTTAAACAGAACGTTCAAATGCCCATAGCCAGTTTACAACTCTGCCCCATATTGGACATCATGCCACTGTTATGTGGTTCCTATTTTGGTAATAAAACTGCGTGTTTAAAACGGCAGCACCACAGAGTGTGGGAGACTGAATGAAACCCATAGTGCATGGCCAATATTGGCCTAACTCCTGGTTAGCTTTCAGTGTCTCACCCAAACCTCCAAGCCTGTCAGTATGAAAGGTGATTTGGGGCAACTTGAACCCAACAATCTGGCTCCTCAGGGAAGCTATGGAAACAGATCATTCCCCTTTCACTCGGTTACTCATGCATGCCAAGGCAAAAAACTAAATGCAAAATGGATTTCAATGAGTTTACTGAAAAAGTTGCATTATAGTGTAAAAAGCATGTGCTGTCATATTAAGGCAGATGAAACAGAGCATAGTAATCAACATTACAGCCAGAGTGAAGTAGATGAACAACCCCACCAAGTTGTGTGATTCTAGAGAGTGTAGATGTTTCTACCAAAACCGTATGTCTGAATCTGAGAGCATAGTGATTTGAAGCCCAATGCGTGGCCTGAGCTAAGAGATTAGCCCCAGCTCCAAACCAGAATATAATAGCAGGAGTCTACCTGTTGTCTGGATGGCTCATGGGAAGCTGAAGAATTAGTGCTAGGATCAGCAAAGCCGTCTGTTGTATAGTACACATCCTAAGACGGTCAGGACTGGCATGCCCTTTACCGTCCTTGGACCTATGTGTCGTTTATGTAATCTGTACAGTGTTCAAAAAACAGCTCTGAGGTCATGCTGTGTCTCAAGGATAGAAACTGCCTCCTGGGCTGGCAGTACAAGTTAGCATATCATGTACGGAACATGGCAGCCTTGGATAAAGGTGAAGATTACATGTACAATGGCTGATCAAATGAGCAGCATGAACCCTGCCTTCCTAGAAGAGGCAGCTGATAAAATATATAAAACAATTGCTAAAATCAGGCTTACTTAAAAAATATATGTAAAACCTAAATAAGATGTGTGCAAATGTAAAAAAGGCACAAACGGGGGAACAAAGCTAAGCTAGGGGTGCCCAACCCGGGTACTAAAGGGTCCTTAAAATACTATCCTCTTGTGAACATAGGACAGTACTCTTTGGCCCATATTTATACTTTTTGACGCACAACTGCGCCAACGCAGTTGTGCGTCAAAAACTTTACCGCCGGCTAACGCCATTCCAAAGCACCATGCGGGCGCCGTATTTATTGAATGATGTTAGCCGGCGCTGCGGACTGGTGTGCGTAAAAAAAAATGACTCACACAAGGCAGCGCCGGCGTAGGGGAAAATGGAGATTGGGCGGCAAAAAATGGGGCAAGTCAGGTCTGAGGCAAAATTTTGGCCTCAACCCGATTTGCGCCATTTTTTTCGACGCCCAACCCCCATTGAAATGACTCCTGTCTTAGCAAAGACAGGAGTCATGCCCCCTTGCCCAATGGCCATGCCCAGGGGACTTATGTCCCCTGGGCATGGTCATTGGGCATAGTGGCATGTAGGGGCGCACAAATCAGGCCCCCCTATGCCACAAAAAAAATACGAAAAAAAATACCTACCTGAACTTACCTTTCTTTCCCTGGGATGGGTCCCTCCATCCTTGGGTGTCCTCCTGGGGTGGGCAAGGGTGGCAGGGGGTGTCCCTTGGGGCATGGGAGGGCACCTCTGGGCTCCTTCTGAGCCCACAGGTCCCTTAACGCCTGCCCTGACCCAGGCGTTAAAAAACGGCGCCCATCAGGCTGGCCGCCGTTTTTTAAGGCCTGCCCCCTCCTGTGCGTCAAAATGATGTCACAGTATAAATATGGGGCACAGGCCTTAGAGTCATTTTTTGGAATGGAACGCCTACCTTGCATATAATTAACGCAAGGCTGGTTCCCCCTTCCAAAAAATTGCGTACATGGTGGAACTTTGACGCCCTCTGCGTCGGACGTCAAAGTATAACTATGGGGCAGGGTTTGCGCCAAATGTGCGTCAAAAATTTTGATGCACATTCGTCGCAAACAGAGTATAAATATGCCCCTTTGTTCGTTCAGCAGTGTTTTTGCCCACTTGGACCCCTAAATCCAAAACAAAACCCCCTAATGGTAATGCTCTCCTCCTCATTGAAGTCATGAGCCAAATGTAATTCTTTTTTCCCACAGGGAAAATTAATTGTTACTAGTCCCAATAATTGTCTTTTTTAACTACGTGTATATGATAATCTATGAGGCCAAACCAACTTGTATTACGTGATGTGAGGTTAGGAACCTCTACAAGATAATACATCTGTTGCTTTTTTTATTATCATATTGAGTTTTGTATGGTTGTGCCCCAAAGGTCTACAAACATATTAGAAATGTTAACATCAATGTGACTTTTGTGAATATAAAGAAGATTGAGCTAAACTTATTTGGACATGGTGCCTTGTATGAGCACATACACCAATTCTACCCATTGCAATGCCCTGATTAGAAAAGTGTACTTTAGCATTGTCATGTCAGAATGTATCAGCAATACATATATTCCAGTTATATAAACAGTGAGCACATACTAACAAACTACACAGAATTTTTCCACATATACATGGGATATGTGTGAGGCATGTGAGATTAAAGCAGTGTAACTAATTTCAACCATAAGGTAGCAATGTTAAGAGTACTACATTAATTACTAATTAGTGCAGATCGCTGGTTTGCAAAATAATACTAAACAACACCAAAGTCTTGATTGTTGTACCTATACTAGCCCATTGATGATGTGTCTTTGAATTGTACTTGTGTCACAGAAGGATGCACAAGGACAAGGCAATACTGTAAATGAGGGTGCCTTAGACATGCAAGTGCACCTTGCCTCCCCTATCTATACTCATAGGTGTTGAGTAATTGAACCCCAGCTTAAAACATACATCTGTTGTTACTCTGCCACAGAGAGGCCTCCCATTTCTTGAGTGTGAGTGCATCCATGTATCTGATATTTGACCATACAAGTTTTCCATTGGTGGGACACCAGTGAGTCTGCCTAAATGATACACTTCCCCAGGGGAGGGCTAAATGTGAGACATATGCTAAGAAATAGATAAGGGTTGTCTTTTGATATGTGAGGTGCATGATGCAGAACACAAAGCACACAGGGAAATAGATTTGAGATGGACGTTGTCCAGACATGTGCAACTTCATGACCAAATAAATTCCACACTACAAATGCAGAAATACGTGCACAATGGTGCAAGTGGGTATACTGTTAGTGTTATGTAGTTGTTTATGTCACAATCAGGTAGTGAGTAGCATTCTGTGGCAAAAAGTGTCTAATTAAACACTTACATAGCCACTCACTTTCTCAACTGGTGTTTCAGTAAGTTAATCCTTGTGTTGTGCTGTGTATCAGATCAATTACTGTGTCACATTTATTGTGTCTCAAGTATGAGAATGGTTCCCTAGAGAAATCAAATCTGAGGACAAATTTGCAGTTGTCCATAGGCCTCTGTGAAAGCAACACATACTTATCAATACATCAGGTCAATTGTTACAACATGTACCTAAATTCCCAAACACAATGGTACCAACTGTTCCACATTAAAGACCAACTAACTAGAGAACAATAAAAAATGTTTAATGTTAAATAACAATTGCTTATGAAAACTACCTAAGCCTACCCAAACTACACTAACTAACCTGAACAATGTCCTATACTAACTTAACTAATCTAAATTTAGCTAAAGCAAAGCATCACACACATGACAAGCTAAACATCAACCTCAACTCCTTAATTCACATAGATAACAATATAAACAGTAACTACATCCTAAACATATACTACCTATACATGTAATCCTAACAAATACATGTTTTGTATATTTTTATGTACACAAATCATTAACCCCCACTCACCTAAAACCATACCATTATAAAAATAGACTTAAAAAATTAAACTTACAAAAATGATGATTAACTAATGCTTAACTACACTAAACCTATACCCAGACTAAACCTTAACTAACAAATAATCCAAAAGAATAAATAGGAAAGGGAATGGTAAGAGGGAGAGAGTCATAGTTGGCTTGAACTACATTTCAAGGCCTTCTGCAACATTAAGAAAATCTCACGAATGCTGGCCTGCTCCTTTTCTATTTCAGCCACCCTCCTTTTCCAGCTCTGCAATAGTTTGACCAATCAATAACTGAATGCAGATTTTTTCTGGCAGGGCATCCTTGGCTGTGAGTGTGGCATATGAGACACACTTGAGAGTCCCGCTGTGGTCTGGGTGCTGACATGTGGCTGCTGTCTGCCACCCTCAGAGACCTGCTTTTACTATTCCAGAGTCTACTTGCCTTTGCCCTTTGATATATAAGACCCATCTTTCGATATCCCTTGCTGTTGTTGCAGGTATGCCTTTATCTGTCATGTTTGCCCTCAAAGGTCATTGCCATGTCTGGTGTCATGTTATCTAGGGAGTAAAAGTAAACACATATCACATGAAGTCGCAAATGTACATGATTCTTCCAAAGGTTGCGTGACATTATCATGCTATCATACATACAAGTCCACATCTACGCCAAATATTGAGATGAGAAATGGCCAATATACCATCAGTACAAAGACATCTTCTAATACACCATGTTAAACTGACCCAAATGAGGTCAGTGTCAGTGTACAATATATACATTTATTGACAGCATGATAACAAGTATATCACTAATAACAGTGATTCTCAATTGTGACAATGTGTCAATAGGAAATTGTAGACATGGTCCAGATATGTACACTTTTGGTGTTGGTCTAGCATCATGCAGTGGGATGCGAAGCTGGTCACACACATGCGTGAGTGGTGATAAAGTAAGCAAGTACAGCGAGTGAGCTTCTGTATTTCATAGAGCATCTGGAGTAACACAAGGCAGCACACATTGCTGAGTTGACTTACTCTGCATCAGGTTGAGACTCCATAGATGGAGGGTGTATAACTCCCTCCTGCAAAACTTTAATGTTGAATCCTTCACCGAATTAGCCTCAGGCAAATAAATTGCAATCTGAAATAAATCATCTGTGTGAGAAAACAGGGCTGATTGCAGAGGCCCCATAACTTTTTGCCCCCATTTTCCACTTTTTGCTGGTGTTTTCCTGACTTTAAAGGTGCCCTGGGTACTGCTAACCAGTCCCAGGGCCTGTGCTCTGTGTAAAATGGATATGCAAATTAGGCTAATTATAATTGGCTAAGTTAACCTACCTATAAGTCCCTAGTATATGGTAGGGCATGTAGGTTTAGGGACCACAGCATAGGTGGTGCACACCTAGGTGCATTGCTGAGGTGCCCAGTGTCATTTTAAAAGCAAGCCTGCCTTGCTGGCTGCTTTTAAATTAAAGTTATATGCAAATTCGACTTTGGAATTAAAGGTACTTCCAAAGTCTTAAACTACCTTATTTTTACATATAAGTCACCCCTAAGGTGTGCCCTATGTGCCCCTAGGGCTGGGTGCCATGTAACTATAAGCAGGGACTTTATAAAAGTAGATTTATAAGCCCTGGTGAGGTAAAAACAGCCAAATACGTTTTTTCCCTCATTGAAGTAAATGGCCTTCATAGGCTAGAATGGGCAGACTTTATTTTAAATTTTAAAGTCTCCTTAAATGTTACATACCAAGAATTTGGTATCAAATTGATTGTTGTAATAAATCCCACAACTTCCAGTTGTTGGATTTAATATAACTTGTCCAGGTAAAAAGTTTAGACTTTACCTAAAAAGTTGCCAATTTCAGCTCTGCATTGTTTTTGCTGCTGTGCTCTGATTGGCCAGCCTGCAGCAGCTTCTGCCAGGCTGCCTTGATGAGGTGTGAAGTGGCCAGACTTCACACAAAGGAATGTGCTTGGGGGAGAGAATCTCCCCTCAGCAGATGGTGAGGCAGGAAGGGGGAGGGCTGCCAAACTGGTCTTCAAAGGCAGAGAAGGACATTTGCAGCACCCAGCAACACCCCCACATCCTGCAACCCCAGACAATTAGGTGCCCCCTTGATTAGATTAGGAGAGGGCAGGAGAGGGGTGTGTTTATGATTTTTAGCCACACCAGTGGGTGGGCTCAGCCAGATGTAACCTCCAAAAATCAGATTCATCCATGTTGGATTTTTAGAGACTGTTGCCTTCTGGGATGGATTTTTGCCACACTTCCCAGGAAGTGGTCATCACAGGGGGACGACCCTGTCCCTGATTGGAGAACCAGGGCCCCCCTGCTTTTCACCCAGGAGCAAGGATAAAACTGGCAGACCTGCACCCACGCCTCAGATCCCCTCCAGAATTCAACAAGAAAGGAACTAAAGAAGAAGAAGGACTGCCCTGCTGGACCCCTGGCCTGCACCTGGACCCTGCACTCAGAAGGACTGCACCAGCTGCACACTTGGGCTTCACCACAAGAAGGACTTTGCCTGGCTTCAACTGGTTCAAGGAGGGACTCCCTGTTTGCTACAGGTGAAAAATTGCTAAACCAGAGTCCCCTGCACCAACTCCTGAAGAAAGCGACCAGCTGACCACTGTCCAGTGGCCAAAAAGGAGTTTGCGCCAGGTGCATTCTGGGAGTTGAAGTCCGCACCCCCCCAAGGACCATCACAGAACTTCTGGACCCTTGGGGTGAGCTGTGGACCCCAAAAGAACCTTAAAAGAACATCTGGGTGAAGCCCCAGAAGTTTGGAAAAGATTTGAGAATTTTTGGAAAAAAGCTCCAGAGAGGGACCGACCCGCCGCGGAAATTCTAGCCGGCTTGCCTCAACCGCGACCCGGCCTGACTTCGTGGTTCGTCCCGGTAAAGAAAAACATCCAAAAAAGAGACTAAGGCCCTCATTCTGACCCTGGCGGTCGGCGGAGAGACGGCGGTCGGACCGCGAACAGACCGGCGGTATTAAAAATGGCATTCTGACCCTGGCGGGAACCGCCAACACAGCCCGCCAACTTAACACTCCGACCGCCACAGCGGTACAAACAAACAGCGCGGCGGTTCCCGCCAACAGCCCGGCGGCAGACAAAGTACCGCCCACCCTATTACGACCCACCAATCTGCCACCTTTTCCGGGGCGGGAGCACCGCCGATAAGAACACGGCGGAAACAGACTACGAACGGGAAAACGCTCACCTCTACGCACTCCACGCGAGATTCCGGCAGTATGGAGCCAGAGTTACAGGTCATCCCCGCACTCCTATTCCTCCTCATATACCAGGAGCACGCCCGGTGGCGCGGAAGACATCGGTGAGTACTGCACCTACGACACAGGGGAGGGAAAAGATTACCGGCACACACCCACCCAGCCACACCCACTACAACACACACATCAATGCATTCCCACAGATCACTGTCACAACCCACAAACCACCCCCCTCCGAAATAATGCAAAGACCAAAAGAAGAGATCATAAACGGGCAGATATATTGAAATATGGACACCAGTAATCCAAATAAATAAATAAACTATGTACAAAATATATACAGCTACTAAATGTAGTCCAACCACTGTCCGTGGATCACAGGGGTCCTGTGCAAAGGGGCAAGGCCCAGTCCCACGACAAGAACTCCACGGAGAGAACACTGCAGGGGCATCAGAAAGAAAATAGGACAGGCACCTCAGGGGGAAGGGAAGGGGGGGCACCTCAGCCACTTGAGTACACGACGCCAGATCCACGAGGGGACTCCATGACCACTGGCCCATCCTGGGGAGAGCAAAGCCACAGTCCAAACAGTCCATACAGTGGGTGGCCTGCCCACTGGGCCATCCTGGGGAGTGCAAAGCCACAGTCCATACAGTCCATACAGTGGGTGGCCTGCCCACTGGGCCATCCTGGGGAGAGCAAAGCCACAGTCCATACAGTGGGTGGCCTGCCCACTGGGCCATCCTGGGGAGTGCAATGCCACAGTCCATACAGTCAATACAGTGGGTGGCCTGCCCACTGGGCCATCCTGGGGAGAGCAAAGCCACAGTCCATACAGTCCATACAGTGGGTGGCCTGCCCACTGGGCCATCCTGGGGAGAGCAAAGCCACAGTCCATACAGTCCATACAGTGGGTGGCCTGCCCACTGGGCCATCCTGGGGAGAGCAAAGCCACAGTCCATACAGTCCATACAGTGGGTGGCCTGCCCACTGGGCCATCCTGGGGAGAGCAAAGCCACAGTCCATACAGTCCATACAGTGGGTGGCCTGCCCACTGGGCCATCCTGGGGAGAGCAAAGCCACAGTCCATACAGTCCATAACAGACCCCACTGCCACTGGAGGAGGCAAGTTGGCCAGAGGACATCCTGCAGCCCTGCCCGAGATAGATCCTGCCCTGCCACGTCTGCCAAAGGGCCAGCGGTTCTTGCCCTGAAGGGCCCAGTTCAGCGGTTCTTGAGACGGCGGGGCCCAGTTCAGCGGTTCTTGCCCTGAAGGGCCCAGTTCAGCGGTTCTTGAGACGGCGGGGCCCAGTTCAGCGGTTCTGGAGACGGCGGGCCCAGTTCAGCGGTTCTTGCCTTGAAGGGCCCAGTTCAGCGGTTCTTGCCTTGAAGGGCCCAGTTCAGCGGTTCTTGCCTTGAAGGGCCCAGTTCAGCGGTTCTTGAGACGGCGGGGCCCAGTTCAGCGGTTCTTGCCTTGAAGGGCCCAGTTCAGCGGTTCTTGCCTTGAAGGGCCCAGTTCAGCGGTTCTTGAGACGGCGGGGCCCAGTTCAGCGGTTCTTGCCTTGAAGGGCCCAGTTCAGCGGTTCTTGCCTTGAAGGGCCCAGTTCAGCGGTTCTTGAGACGGCGGGGCCCAGTTCAGCGGTTCTTGCCTTGAAGGGCCCAGTTCAGCGGTTCTTGCCTTGAAGGGCCCAGTTCAGCGGTTCTTGAGACGGCGGGGCCCAGTTCAGCGGTTCTTGCCTTGAAGGGCCCAGTTCAGCGGTTCTTGCCTTGAAGGGCCCAGTTCAGCGGTTCTTGCCTTGAAGGGCCCAGTTCAGCGGTTCTTGCCTTGAAGGGCCCAGTTCAGCGGTTCTTGCCTTGAAGGGCCCAGTTCAGCGGTTCTGCCTTGAAGGGCCCAGTTCAGCGGTTCTTGCCTTGAAGGGCCCAGTTCAGCGGTTCTTGCCTTGAAGGGCCCAGTTCAGCGGTTCTTGCCTTGAAGGGCCCAGTTCAGCGGTTCTTGCCTTGAAGGGCCCAGTTCAGCGGTTCTTGCCTTGAAGGGCCCAGTTCAGCGGTTCTTGAGACGGCGGGGCCCAGTTCAGCGGTTCTTGCCTTGAAGGGCCCAGTTCAGCGGTTCTTGCCTTGAAGGGCCCAGTTCAGCGGTTCTTGAGACGGCGGGGCCCAGTTCAGCGGTTCTTGCCTTGAAGGGCCCAGTTCAGCGGTTCTTGCCTTGAAGGGCCCAGTTCAGCGGTTCTTGCCTTGAAGGGCCCAGTTCAGCGGTTCTTGCCTTGAAGGGCCCAGTTCAGCGGTTCTTGCCTTGAAGGGCCCAGTTCAGCGGTTCTTGCCTTGAAGGGCCCAGTTCAGCGGTTCTTGCCTTGAAGGGCCCAGTTCAGCGGTTCTTGCCTTGAAGGGCCCAGTTCAGCGGTTCTTGCCTTGAAGGGCCCAGTTCAGCGGTTCTTGAGACGGCAGGGCCCAGTTCAGCGGTTCTTGCCTTGAAGGGCCCAGTTCAGCGGTTCTTGAGACGGCGGGGCCCAGTTCAGCGGTTCTTGCCTTGAAGGGCCCAGTTCAGCGGTTCTTGCCTTGAAGGGCCCAGTTCAGCGGTTCTTGCCTTGAAGGGCCCAGTTCAGCGGTTCTTGCCTTGAAGGGCCCAGTTCAGCGGTTCTTGAGACGGCGGGGCCCAGTTCAGCGGTTCTTGCCTTGAAGGGCCCAGTTCAGCGGTTCTTGCCTTGAAGGGCCCAGTTCAGCGGTTCTTGAGACGGCGGGGCCCAGTTCAGCGGTTCTTGCCTTGAAGGGCCCAGTTCAGCGGTTCTTGCCTTGAAGGGCCCAGTTCAGCGGTTCTTGAGACGGCGGGGCCCAGTTCAGCGGTTCTTGCCTTGAAGGGCCCAGTTCAGCGGTTCTTGCCTTGAAGGGCCCAGTTCAGCGGTTCTTGCCTTGAAGGGCCCAGTTCAGCGGTTCTTGAGACGGCGGACGGTCTATGGCCAACTGCTAAATGCCTGGTGGTGCCCTCCTGGGCAGCGGGGATGGTGCTCCTTCACTGCCCACCTGGGCTGTGGGTGGTGGGGCCCTCCTGGCCAGCTGGGCTGGGTCCTCCCTGGGCAGCGGCTATGGGGCTGGTGGGCTCTCCCGGGGCAGCTGTGCCGGTTCCTCCCGGGGCAGCGGCTATGGGGGTTGTGGGCTCCTCCTGGGCAGCAGGCCTGCTGCCTGACCTCTCCAACTTGCTGCCCTTGCCCTCCTTAGTCGTCGGCCTGTGGCCCTTTCCTCCCTTTGGAGCTGTGGCAGGTGACTGTCTCTGGGTGGTGTCCGGGGGGGATGTAGAAGGCGGGCTCCTGCGGCGCCCCTTCCGCCTTCTGCTCCTCTTCCCAGGGGGTGGGCTGGCTGTCCCCTTGCTGCTGGGCGAAGATCCAGACATGCGGGCTGGCGGGCTCCAATACCCCTGCACCCTTGTCAAGGGGGCTGCAGGGCTGGTGGTGGCTGAGGTGCTCTTCTTACCCCGACGAGAAGGAGGGGGGGGCTCAGGGTCAGGAAAGAAGTTAGTAGTGGCGAGGAAGAGCTTCTTGGGACAATGGAGAGTGGTAGGTACAGTGGGAATGGGAGTGGAGGGAGAGGATGTGGTTGTAGGTGAGTCACGTTTGCTGTCTTTGGGTGCAGGTGCAGGAGGGATAGGCTGTCGTGAGGTGGATGGCTGTTGGGTGGGTGGGTGGCTGCGTTTGTGTGGTGTGGAAGAGGGGGTGACAGACACAGTGGGAGAGGACACAGGGGATGTGTAAATGGCAGTGGGGATGGTGACTGCACGTGTGCGGACTGGAGTGGAGGGTGTGCTGGTGATGGAAACACTGGCTGATGGTGAGGTGAATGGAGGTGTGAGTGTAGACGTCACAGGGAGGGAGGAGGGAGACGAGGAGGTGGGGGTCACAGAGGTGGTAGTGACTGTTGGCATGTCTGCATCGGAATGTTGCGTGTGTGAATGTCTGGGTGATCTGTGGTGCTTATGTTTGGATGAGCTTCTCTTGGGTGTTGAGGTGTGTGCAGGCTGGTCTGATGGTGTGGGTGGGACAGGCAGAGGAACAGGAGACTGGGAGGAGGGAGTTAGTAGAGGCAGGCAGGAGACAGGGACAATGGCTGCCGTCAGTGCTGAGGCCAGAGCCTGGAACGATCGCTGATGGGCAGCCTGACCCGAATGAATGCCCTCCAGGTACGCATTGCTGCGATGAACCTCCCTCTCCACCCCCTGGATGGCATTCAAAAGGGTAGTCTGCCCAACAATGAGCGTTCGGAGGAGGTCAATGACCTCCTCACTGAGGGCAGCGGGGGTAACAGGGGCAGGGCCTGAGGTGCCTGGGGCGAAGGAGATGCCCGGCTTCCTGGCAGAGCGGGCACGGGGCGAACGCGGAGGGGCTGCTGGGAGGGCGGAGATGGTGCGCTGGGTGGTGGCTGTACCTGTAATGGCGGGGGGCACGGATGGTGCCACCCCCGCAAGGGAGCCCCCTTCCGAGGACGTGTCCGTGTCGCTGCAGGCTCCAGTCGTCCCCGTCGTGGAGCTCCCCTCGCCCTCCGTCTCACTGGTCCAGTCTGACTCTGTGGCATGGCCCTCCTGGGCCATGTGAGATGCAGCTCCCTCCTGCCCCGATGCCACTTCTCCTCCGCCTGATGATGCTGATGCACACAAGCACAGAAAGACAAACAAAAAGGGTGGGGGAGAGAGAAATAAAGGGATATTGAGTACATGGATCTCCGGTACAGTTAGCGGACATGACAGACACAGATGCCCCCTGCACTAAGTTGCGCACTTGGGGTCCGCTACGCATTCCGTGGAACATGCCCTACACGCCTAGAGTTGTCAACTGCACCCATGGATGACACGGCCCAGGGATGGCTGTACTGACACACTACTGAGGGTGGTGGCTGGGGACACAGGGGCTTACGGGGGTGCCCAGCCTACAGATATCGCCCTGGCCTAGGGGGACCCACAGCCCTCCTCCCCCACCCAGACACCTCCACTGCACGACAACAGAGTAGATGATGCTTGTACTCACCCCCTTGTGTCTGCTGTGCTGCCCTCACGCGCCCATCCAAATCAGGGTAGGCCACCGCCAGGATCCGGAACATCAGGGGGCTCAGTTGACGGCAGGCACCCCGACCACGTTGGGAGGCCATCCCCAGCAGAGACTCGGCGGTCTTCTTGGTCCCGCGGCGGATGTCCTCCCACCTCTTGCGGCAGTGGGTGCCCCGTCGATGGTGGACCCCCAGGCCCCGGACTTCCTTGGCGATGGCACGCCAAATCCCGATCTTCTCATGGGCGCGGACCTATGTGACACGTACAGGGAGGGAGAAATACCACGTTCAAGTTACTCAGCATTTTCCTTTCCAGTGGCCCAACGCCCCCCATCCCCGCCAGGCCCCCCGCCAGGCCCCCTGCCATGCCCAACATGCCCCCCATCCCCGCCAGGCCCCCCGCCAGGCCCCCCGCCATGCCCAACATGCCCCCCATCCCCGCCAGGCCCCCCGCCAGGCCCCCCGCCAGCCCCAACATGCACCCCATCCCCGCCAGGCCCCCCGCCAGGCCCCCCGCCATGCCCAACATGCACCCCATCCCCGCCAGGCCCCCCGCCATGCCCAACATGCCCCCCATCCCCGCCAGGCCCCCCGCCAGCCCCAACATGCACCCCATCCCCGCCAGGCCCCCCGCCAGGCCCCCCGCCATGCCCAACATGCCCCCCATCCCCGCCAGGCCCCCCGCCAGGCCCCCCGCCAGCCCCAACATGCACCCCATCCCCGCCAGGCCCCCCGCCAGGCCCCCCGCCATGCCCAACATGCACCCCATCCCCGCCAGGCCCCCCGCCAGCCCCAACATGCACCCCATCCCCGCCAGGCCCCCCGCCAGGCCCCCCGCCATGCCCAACATGCCCCCCATCCCCGCCAGGCCCCCCGCCAGCCCCAACATGCCCCCCATCCCCGCCAGGCCCCCCGCCAGGCCCCCCACCATGCCCAACATGCACCCCATCCCCGCCAGGCCCCCCGCCAGCCCCAACATGCCCCCCATCCCCGCCAGGCCCCCAAGCCAGCCAGTGGCCCCAAATCCAGATAGAATTAAACTCACTTGTTGGTCTGGAGGACCGTAGAGTAGCGCATACTGGGGGAGGACCCCATCCACAAGTTTCTCCAACTCCTCTCCAGTGAAGGCAGGGGCCCTTTCCCCAGGCGCAGCAGCCATTGTCCCTTCCAGACCGAGGTCACAGCAACACTTGCAGTATAGGTCCTCTCCTGTGAAAGTTCAAGTCGCAAGTGGATAAGTAGATAGAAAATGGCGGTCACGTCCGCGGCGGTGCGTACCGCGGCGGTGTGTCCCGCCACCCGCCGGCGCCCTTCGCCATTGGCTCCTGAAACCCATAGGCTTCAATGTTAACCAATGCGGCTTCGCGCCGCGGTCTTCGCCCGCCGCCCGCCGCGGTGTGCCACGCCAGCGCATTGACCTCACATCCCATTGTCACACTTCACAGGTCAGGCAGCCGCCATTTCCAGGGCCCACCTGGCTCAATTTCAACTGCGTCACACAGGCCTAGGCCTTGCATAGCCACTCATACACGCCATTCACTGCATAGAGAATCGTATACTGTGCTAGCTGTGAGTACGTACCTGTGGGTTGCCTGACTGTGTGCTCCATGTTGTCCTTCCTAGGCACCGTCCGCTGGGTTGGGCGAGGAGACGGATGAATCCTCCCGTGTACCGACCGCTGGTGGACCTGTCGACAATGGAAGAACGCCACATTATCCTGACCTACCGTCTTAACCGTGCCACTATCCATGAACTGTGTGCCCAGCTGGAGCCCGACCTGATGTCCCCCATCCGCCAACCCACAGGGATTCCCCCTCTGGTGCAGGTCATGTCAGTACTCCATTTCTTGGCAAGTGGGTCATTTCAGACAACCGTGGGAATTGCTTCTGGGATGTCTCAGCCCATGTTTTCAAAGGTGTTATCCAGAGTGTTGTCTGCCCTGATGAAATCCGTGAGGAACTACATCATTTTCCCTGAGGTGGGCGAACTGGCTACAGTGAAGGGTGATTTCTACACCCTTGGACATATTCCCAACGTAATTGGTGCCATTGATGGGACCCATGTGGCTTTGGTTCCCCCAAGAGACAGGGAGCAGGTGTACAGGAACAGAAAAAGTTACCATTCAATGAACATCCAGGTGGTGTGTTTGGCTGACCAGTACATCTCGCATGTAAATGCCAAATTCCCAGGGTCAGTGCATGACGCCTACATCCTCAGGAATAGCAGCATCCCTTACGTGATGGAACAGCTACAGAGACACCGTGTATGGCTAGTGGGGGACTCTGGGTACCCCAACCTGTCGTGGCTACTGACCCCAGTAAGGAATCCCAGGGCAGAGGAACGGTACAATGAGGCCCATGGGCGTACTAGGAGGGTGATCGAACGCACCTTTGGCCTCCTAAAGGCCAGGTTTCGCTGCCTGCATATGACCGGTGGATCCCTAATGTACTCACCTAAGAAGGTGTGTCACATCATCGTGGCCTGCTGCATGCTTCACAACCTGGCTTTGCGCCGCCAGGTGCCTTTCCTGCAGGAGGATGGTCGAGACGGTGGTGTTGTGGCAGCGGTGGAACCTGAGGAGAGTGACGAGGAGGAAGACGACGGGGCTGAAACAGACAACAGGGACAGAATCATTGAACAGTACTTCCAATAGGACACAGGTAACATTTCAAAGATAATTTAGTAAAAGTTAACTACTCTGCAGCATCTCTGCTGCCTGTCTATTTGCCCCAGTGTATGATGACTGAGTTTTGGCTTTTCCCTCCCTATTTCAGATCTGGGGTCCCCACTACGAGTCCTGTGCTTCGTTTCCCCATGGACTACAGCTTTGTGGCAGCTGTTTGTTGACTTCACCATGTACAAGGACATATTTGCACTGTCATGTCAATTACAATCTATTGAAATCACAGCCAGACTCCTGATATTTTGGTGCAAAATAGGTGTTTATTGAAGTGCTCAAAATGGGATGGGTGGTTTCAAGTGGGTGGGGGCTATGGTGAAGGAATGTCCATGGCAGAGTCCAGAGTAACAGTCACACAGGTGCATTGTCCAGAGGCCTGTGGAGAGATGGAGCATGGGCAGTTCGAGGATGGACAGGGTGACAATGTGGGACAGTGGGATGACATCAGGTGGTATCCATTGCTGGCGGGGGTCTTGACATCCTACTCTGTCTTGCGAGATCTCAGGGCCCTCTTGCGGGGTGGTTCTTCTCCTGCAGGAGGTGGGGGTCTGGTGGGCTGCTGCTGTGCGGGGGCCTCCTGTCCACTAGCGCCGGCGGAGGTGGATGGCTGTTCTTGGTCCCGGCTAGTGGCAGGGGCCCTTGGGTGTTGTTCAGTGTCCGCCCTGCTGTTTACGAGGTCCTGCAGCAGCCCTACCATGGTAACCAGGGTGGTGTTGATGGCTCGGATGTCCTCCCTGTACCCCCGATAGTGTTCCTCCTGCAGCACCTGGATCTCCTGGAACCGGGCCAGTACCGTCGCCATCGTCTCCTGGGAGCGGTTGTATGCTCCCATGATGGTGGTGAGGACCTCGTGGAGAGTGGGTTCCCTGGGCCTCTCCTCCCCCCCCTGTCGCACAGCTGCCCGCCGAGTTGCCCTGTTTCCCTGGGCCTCTGCCCCCTGGCCGGTGTGCCCACTACCACTGCCCCCAGGTCCCTGTTGTTGTTGGGGTGGTGGGTTATCCTGGGTGCCCTGTAGTGGTAGACACACCGCAGATTGACGCGCCCTGGAGACAGAGGCATGGGCCCGCTGGGTGGGAGCTGTGCTGGTGTTCCCAGAGGGGTTAGGGTCTATAGTGGCCTGTGCCTGTGTGAGGGGAACCGACTGTCCAGAGGTCCCCGATGGTCCGGGCTGGTCATCGGTGTCCAGATCGACAGAGCTGCTGTCATCGCTGACGGCCTCTTGGGTGGGGGGTGTGGATAATTCTGGCCCCTCCGCCGCGGTGTGTTGACGGTCGGGTCCTGCAGGGGTATAGAGGTATGGTTATAGTTTCAATGTGTCGCATATGGGTGTATCTGTGGGTTCCCGTGTCCCCAAGTGCTGGCATTCGTGTGTGGGGGCTTTGGTGAGGGTGGCTTGTGGGGGGGATGTGTATATGCATTGGGCATGCTTTGGTGATGGGTGTCCATGCTTAGTGGACGCATGCAGGCCTAGGTTTTGGGATGTGTGGGTTGTGATGGTGAGACATTGGCGGGGAATAGGTGTGCTGGGGGTGGGGGTGAGGATGGTGGTGGGGGTGAGGATGGTGGTGGGGGTGAGGGTGGGGGTGAGGATGGGGTGGGGGTGAGGGTGGGGTTCGAGGATGGGGGTGAGGGTTGGGGTCTGATTTGGCATGCAGGTGGGGGGGAAGCAGTATTGAAGCTTCAACTTACCAGTATCCATTCCTCCGCCGACTCCTGCGAGGCCGTCAGGATGCAGGATGTTCAAGACTTCCTCCTCCCATGATGTGAATTGTGGGGGTTGAGGTGGGGGTCCTCCGCCAGTCTTCTGCACGGCGATGTTGTGCCTGGATACCATGGAACGCACCTTCCCCCGTAGGTCGTTCCATCGCTTCCTGATGTCTTCCCGATTTCTGGGGTGCTGTCCCACTGCGTTCACCCTGTCGACAATCCTCTGCCATAGCTCCGTCCTCCGGGCAATGCTGGTGTATTGTATCTGTGTGCCGAACAGCTGGGGCTCTACACGAACGATTTCCTCCACCATAACCCTGAGTTCTTCGTCTGTGAAGCGGGGTTGTCTTTGGGGTGCCATGGGGTGGTGTGTATGATGTGTGGGGTGGAGTATGTGTATTTAAGTGAGTTGAGTGTGGTGGTGTGTGTTGTTTTGTGTGTGGATAGTGTGTGGGTGATGGTGTTGAGTGGCTGTGGCTGTTATGTTTTGGATGCTGGTGTCTCGCTCTTGCCTTCTTTACGATTTTGTAAGCGTAGGGGTTTGTGGGTGATGTGGGTGGGTGTTTTATATTGTATTGTGTGTGTGGGAGTGGTGTGTGTATGTGTATCAGGTGTGTGGGATTCAAATCGTCCAATGTGGGTGAGTTTTGTTCGTTGGTGTGTATTCTGACCGCGCCGGTGTGTCCCGCCAATGGAATACCGCGTTTGAATGACCGCCGCGTGGATTCGTGGGTCGTAATGGGATGGGCGTATTTCTGTTGGCGTGGCGGTGGAGGTTTGGTCACCTCCACCTTTCCGCCGACCGCTGGTCTGGCGGTCTGTTGTGGCGGTCGGATTTTCGGAGGTTTGCCTTCTGCGGGTCAGAATGACCGTGGCGGGTTTCCGCGACCGCGGCGGGATTATGGAGGATTTCTGACCGGCGGTAGGCGCCTTTTACCGCCGAGGTCAGAATGACCACCTGTTGCCTTCTGGGATGGATTTTTGCCACACTTCCCAGGAAGTGGTCATCACAGGGGGACGACCCTGTCCCTGATTGGAGAACCAGGGCCCCCCTGCTTTTCACCCAGGAGCAAGGATAAAACTGGCAGACCTGCACCCACGCCTCAGATCCCCTCCAGAATTCAACAAGAAAGGAACTAAAGAAGAAGAAGGACTGCCCTGCTGGACCCCTGGCCTGCACCTGGACCCTGCACTCAGAAGGACTGCACCAGCTGCACACTTGGGCTTCACCACAAGAAGGACTTTGCCTGGCTTCAACTGGTTCAAGGAGGGACTCCCTGTTTGCTACAGGTGAAAAATTGCTAAACCAGAGTCCCCTGCACCAACTCCTGAAGAAAGCGACCAGCTGACCACTGTCCAGTGGCCAAAAAGGAGTTTGCGCCAGGTGCATTCTGGGAGTTGAAGTCCGCACCCCCCCAAGGACCATCACAGAACTTCTGGACCCTTGGGGTGAGCTGTGGACCCCAAAAGAACCTTAAAAGAACATCTGGGTGAAGCCCCAGAAGTTTGGAAAAGATTTGAGAATTTTTGGAAAAAAGCTCCAGAGAGGGACCGACCCGCCGCGGAAATTCTAGCCGGCTTGCCTCAACCGCGACCCGGCCTGACTTCGTGGTTCGTCCCGGTAAAGAAAAACATCCAAAAAAGAGACTAAGGCCCTCATTCTGACCCTGGCGGTCGGCGGAGAGACGGCGGTCGGACCGCGAACAGACCGGCGGTATTAAAAATGGCATTCTGACCGCGGCGGTCCCCGCCGCGACCGACCGCCACTTCTCCACTCCGACCGCCACGGCGGTCATGACCGCGGGGCTGGAGTTTGCGCACTCCGGCCCGGCGGTCGTCCCAAAACCGCCAAGGGTATTATGACCCTGCCTACCGCCGCGGTTTCTTGCGGGCGGGAACCGCCGTGCGAACCATGGCGGTAAGCACTATCGGGGCCAGGGAATTCCTTCCCTGGCACTGATAGGGGTCTCCCCCACCCCCCACCCGAGTCCTCCCCCCACACCCTCCACCCCCCTGCCACCCCCCAGAGGTGGTACGAACCCCCTCCCCACCCCCACCCCGACATGCACATACATGCACCCCGACATGCACACACCCCCAACATGCACATATACACACCCCCTACACACACATACACAACGGGGACACATACCCGCACACATACATGCAGACATGCGCACCTGCCGAACAGCACACATTACCCATAGACACAGCAGCACCCCCCGCCCGCATACACGCACTCACACACCCCCTCTACACACTCACACGCACACCCCCATGCACGCCCACATCACACAACACCCCCCCCACCCCCTCCCCTCACGGACGGTCAACTTACCTTGTGCGTTGGTCCTCCGGGAGGCGACGGGAGCCATGGGGAGGTGACCGCCAACAGAAGACCGCCACACAGAAATGTGGGTCGTAATTCTGTGGGCGGTGTTCTGCTGGCGTGGCGGTGGAGGTTGACCAGTCTCCACTTTCCCGCCGACCGCCAGTGTGGCTGCTGGCGGTTTTCCGGCGGAACGCTCCCAGCGGTCAGAATGCGCACAGCGGCATACCGCCGCGGTCGGCGGTCTTCACCGCGGCGGTAACTCGGCGGTCTTGCGAAAAGACCGCCAAGGTCAGAATGAGGGCCTAAGTCCGAACGTAAAAAGTTGACCGGGACCTCCCAGCCATCGTATCCGAGAAGGGCTCCATGGACGTCGGATCAAGATCCAGGTTTACCCCGGTCGAAGGATTTTCATCTCGAAAAAACGACTAAGTCCGAAGGTAAAAGTCTCCACCGAGGAAACCCACATCGCGTATCCGGACAAGGGCTCCAGGAGGTCGGATTCAACTGGCAGGTTCGTCCCGGTGAAGAAAAACTTCAAAATAAAGACTAAGGGCCTGATTCTAACTTTGGAGGACGGTGTTAAACCGTCCCAAAAGTGGCGGATATACCACCTACCGTATTACGAGTCCATTATATCCTATGGAACTCGTAATACGGTAGGTGGTATATCCGCCACTTTTGGGACGGTTTAACACCGTCCTCCAAAGTTAGAATCAGGCCCTAAGTCAGAAGGTAACTTTTTAACCGAGGCCTCCCGCGACCTGTAGCCGAGCAGGGCTCCATCGCGGTCGGCCTGAAAGTTTGACTTTGCCCCGGTCGAGGTGCAACCAGATGACCCGATTGGCGCTTTTTGTTTCTAAGCGCTAGAAAAGTAATAATTCTTTAAAAATTCATATCTCCGGTTCCCCTGAACCGATTTTAATCGTTTTTGTGTCATTTTAAAGATAAAAATATAAACTATTTTTATAAATTGGTTTTGGATTTTTAAACTGTTTCCTGTGTTTTATTTAATTACTGTTTTGTGATATTTGAATGCTTTACACTTTGGCCCTCATTCTGACCTTGGCGGGCGGCGGAGGCCGCCCGCCAAAGTCCCGCCGTCAGATTACCGTTCCGCGGTCGAAAGACCGTGGCGGTAATTCTGACTTTCCCGCTGGGCTGGCGGGCGGTCGCCTTCAGACCGCCCGCCAGCCCAGCGGGAAAGAGGCTTCCACGATGAAGCTGGCTCGGAATCGAGCCGGCGGAGTGGAAGCTGTGCGACGGGTGCAGTTGCACCCGTCGCGTATTTCACTGTCTGCGCAGCAGACAGTGAAATACATGTAGGGGCCCTCTTACGGGGGCCCCTGCAATGCCCATGCCAGTGGCATGGGCACTGCAGGGGCCCCCAGGGGCCCCGCGACCCCCCCTACCGCCATCCGGATCCCGGCGGTCCGACCGCCGGGATCTGGATGGCGGTAGGGGGGGTCGGAATCCCCGCGGCGGTGCAGCAAGCTGCGCCGCCGCGGAGGATTCAATGGGGCGGCGGTACACTGGCGGGACCCCGCCAGTGGTGCCGGTCCGACCGCGGCTTTACCGCCGCGGTCGGAATCCCCATTGGAGCACCGCCGGCCTGTCGGCGGTGCTTCCGCGGTCCTCCGCCCTGGCGGTCAAAGACCGCCAGGGTCAGAATGACCACCTTTGTCTCCTAAGTTAAGCCTTGACGCTCGTTGCCAAGCTACCAAGGGTTGAGCTGGGATTAATTTACTGAGACCTAACTGTACCTATGTGGAGGTTAGTGGCTTGTTGCTAGGTGTAGGTACCTACCTGCCCTACCAATAACCCATTTTCCAACAATCTGGTATACAGTGGTACCAAAACCTTGATAACATTAAATAATTACTTTTCTGTGCACTCATTCTCCCAGACCTGCATTCATCAGCTCACGCATAAAATATGAAAAAGCATATCAGGAGGTGGGGTGGACGAAAGATTCTGCTCTGCCAGAGGAGTTAACAGAGTTATGCTCACTCGGCGCTTGGCTTGGAGTGAGGAATTACTGCAAAACTCTGCCATTCATCACATGGCATTTTTTTTTTCCTGGGCATGGCTCACCGGTGTGAAGTTGGTGAGCATAAACGAGAATTTGTGACTCCTATTGCAATTTTTGGGCACTAGAACACTTCCTGGTGAGATTTCATAACACGGGTGGTCACGGCAGGTTGCAAACATTTGTGTTGAGAAAGCTGCCGCTCAAGAAGAAAAACTACTAAAGTGGCAGAAAGAAGAAGCACCCTCTGGCACTGTGTGGTGCTGTCTGCACTGATTTTACATTGAGGAAGAAACTTCCAGCACTAAAAATCAGCACAAGTTTTTATGTAACTCCGAGGAATTTTGTGGAGTGAAACTCCATGAGTTTCGCCCAAGCCTACTAAGGAGTGTGTTATGCATGCAGGAGTACTCATCTATCCTATGTTGGATGTAATGCAGGGTCCCTTGCACTATGATGCAAGGGTGCCTGCATAAGTGCTAGCCAGTCTAAATTACCCCACAAGTAGGCGAGCACTGTAATGCACTGTATGATACTAACACTCCATTTCTGCATGTGAAATTTTACACAGTGCAGCTACATGACTTTATACCTTGCATTGTATGAATGCCTCACAGATATGGCACATAGGGGATATTCGGGGGATAAACCTGCCACTTCAGTGCCGGCCAATGTGCAGACTAGTGAGTTTCTCCAGCTGGCCACACTCATGCCAATAACACTGCATCCATGCTGCAAAAATACACATTGCACTGAGATATGCAGACTGACACCCGCTTTACACCTGGTAAGCCATATGACCAGAACCCTGCCATGTGGACATCTACACACACTATGTGCAAGAGTCAGGCAGTCTGGTTATGATTTATACAACACCATGTATCAATAGAGAAGCAGGCCTACATCACTGCAGCCTCCAGGACATCAGTGTGATTGTTTCTCTGTCACAATGGTATGACATGGACTTCTCTGAGTAAGGTTGAGGCACCCTGAAGCAGGATTACAACAGCCAGACCTCAGATTAATTAAGAGAAATTATGGTTTATCCACAGTTATCGAAATTTACTAGCACAATATCACTGACACATTCCCAGCATCTGCCCTTGGTAAGATGTTTGGAAACTGTCCTCCAGGTTTAAATACTTTGGATTTTGAATTGACATACAGGTACCGGGACAGGTATGAGTCCCAAACATTTTTATGTGTTGATCAGCAGGAATCTTTACCCACATCTATATTCTGTCACACTGGAATTATGTAGCAGGAAAGATTCAACGTACTCAGCATGTTTGAGTATAGTATGCTGCAAGATAAAGCTAAATATGTGGCTTAATGATGAATAATTTTAATACTATGATTCCATAATACCTTCAAGTTTAAACTTGGTATCTCTGTCTGGGATTTTTTGCACTTCATTATGAGCAGTTTCACACTCAAATACGGACATGCCCAGGCAACCTTTGCTAAGGTCATTCCACTTTCTAGCAATATCTGTTGAAAGATTGTTTGTTATATTTGTGGCATTTGTGGTAGGACCAAATTTGTTTGTGTTGAACATCTGCAGATTAAGCTCCAGATGATGGTTGATGTGCCAAATGCATCAAAACTATAGATATGCAACTATCACCAATGATGCAAAAGTGCATTCACAATAACATGCTTCCTTGTCAATTCTAAATGATTTCTGGACACATTCTGTTATGTAGGCACACTGACTGTAATTTGGTTGCAGATGATGAATACCTCCCCATACACATTACATTGTTATAGCTATAACGTTTCACATAGACGTCACAGAGCTACAAACATGTACTAATTTCACTTACCAGTTGCTTTTGGTAACAGAAGTTGTCTCCTTCTCCCCAGATGAGTGGGACATGTCAACCTACAAAGTGTTAGACACTGCATTGTAAATAATGCAACTACGCACAGTTCAAAATCTATGATAAATACAATGACATCCCAGTGTATTTACAAAACTCTACACTGTTGACACACATATGTACACAGTGTATGACTATGGGATGCAGCTAGTCACCTTGCAGAGGCGAGCTGGCTGTATGTTGAGGGTCAGAGTATCTAACATCACAGGCATAAAACATGCTACAGGCATGTGATGTATTAAGTACTTCTGGCCATCATCTCTGGTCGCCTTACTCCATGACACAAGGGTGAAACCATTGGTCCTAGGCAGATTAAGGTTGTTCTGAGATGTGAAAGGATAGGTATACACCGTGTATAACAAAGTACTGACCATATTAGACTTTTAATAGTGCTGGCACAAAAAGTGCTGACTAGCTGCAATGCATACAACCTTGCAATATGGCACAAGGGTGAGTGGCTTCTAAGCAGGTTTGTATTGTTTTGTACTGGAAGGGGCACCTTCCTGGACAATAACAATTGCCTGCACCATTTTTATCTGTCAACATTTTCTGCACGATGCAGCACACATAGAAGGTTTTAAAAAAAGGAAATTAAAAATATATCTTCTCCTTACTCATCACCTGATTAGATATAGCATTTTTGGAGCATTTCCTGGCCTATCACATATGATAAATCTGGGAATGTTTCAAAATCCATGTGTGTTTAATGTGAACAACCATGCTCAACCCATAGAACAGCCTCTTGTGCAGATTATAGCAAAACACAGCTATTACCCCTGCGTTGCATTACAATGGATTTATGAAGCCCCTCTGAAGCACACAAAGTGGCCTTGCATTGCTTAATAAACTGCACTTTAAGTTTTGCATTGCACGTGAAGAAATTTGCATGGTGTAAAATCAAGCCACATCAAGTGAGCCCCATTGATGTTTAAGTTTTGCATAAGTGATATAGCACCATTACTACATGCAGATGGTACCTAAATACATACCTACAGGGCTTTCAATCTCCAAACTCAGCAGTTCAGCCAGACAGGCCTCACATGCTACAAAATCAGCCCACTGATGCTCCAGCCTGGAGATGTTGTGACCTGACACGGGCCAATGCACCCACTCTCATCGGTCTTTCCTGTCCTTTAAGGGGTAGCCTGGGCTGACCCTACTCCCAGAGGCCACCATATGGGGCTGGTAGTGCATGATAAGCCATATTAAGCACCCAACCTCTCCCTCTGTACAATTCCTTCCCCTTCCCTTCCCTAAGATGACCCTGTCCCTCCTTAACAGAGTAAACCCCAAAGGAACACCCCTTAAACTAAGAACTGGGACCAATATACAAACAACCTAAATTTACAAACATCTGACAATACAAAGACAAATACTAATACAATTGGCTACACAAACACACAAAAAGTACACAATTAACAGGAGACACTGTCTAGACCACAAACTACAAAAAGTTTTCAACAAACACTCACAGCACCAACAACCAACTCCAACTAACAGACTGTAACAGAAAGTGAAACTAACTTTCAAACATCTTAGTATGTAGCCTGCCAAACCCATTGCATACTTTCCTGGGTGTAAGTAGCACGTTTTGACATTTGCATTGATTTTTCTGATGCATTGCTATGCAAATGTACATTGTGTGATGGATGCACTTAGTAGTAGCACTTCTGCAGCTACACTAAGTCCCACAAAATGTCTGTGATGCACAGGTTTCAAACCCTGCAACAGGGACAATGCGTGGGTCCTGAACTACACAAGAGGGTCGATTCGCAGGTTCCAATCTGCACAGCGGGGCCAAAGTGTGGGTTCCAAAATCCACAACAGGGCTGATACGCACATTCCGGCGTACGCAACAGGGCTGATGCACAGGATTTACTGTAGAAGTGTAGCTTCTGCTGGAGCAAACACCTGAGAGCCACTTACATTGCTCTAGGACTGAGGTGGCACTTTTTGGCAGGGTAAACTGACAGATGGCAGAGTCCAGGAGCCATATGTACATCCACGTGCAGGTCACTTTGCTGCGCTGCATCATAGAGAAAGGGCAGAAATGCCCTATATTTATTTTGATAAGGTGCATTCATATCTTTGTCCCTGTGCTAGCAGTGTTTTGGCAGCCTAGCAGCAATGCAGACACCCTTGTAAGGGTGCCTCAATTGCATGCAGGATTGTTTTGGTGCAGGATGGGGTGCCTTCCTGCAACAAAGCATTCCCCAGAGTCACATTCCTCTATGTATGTGTGCTGCAGAATGCAGCACACATAGAAAGAGGAAGTAACAAGGAGAAATAAAGATATTTCTTATTGCTACAACTCTCTTAGGAAGAGGCAGCATTTTGACACATTCCCAAATTTACCAGTCTTGGTAGATCTGGAATTGTGTCATAATCCATGGGACTTCTGTGGGAACCCCATACAATGCCCATGGAATGCCTTCCAGGGCAAAGTAAGGAAATTCACTGCTTTGTGCTGCATTGCTTTACTCCAGATGAATGGAGCCACTTAGGGCCACTCAAAGTGCCCTTGCGTGGGAAACGCCCTGAAGGCTGACTACGCTTTCCTTAACCACGACTTTGTTGTTTTGTGCCTTAACCACACATGTGCTGAACAACGCACATGCGTGGTTAAGGCACAAACAAGGGAGTCGGCTGAGGAGGACGACGCAACGAGTCAGGTAAGTGGGGTGGGGGTGGGGGGTCGGGGTATTTTTAGTTTTAGGGGCGGGGGTGGGAGGGTTGGGGTTTTAGTTTTAGGGCCGGGATGGGGGGTCGAGATTTTGAGTTTTAGGGGTGGGGTGGGAGTTGGGGTTTTAATTTTAGGGGCGGGGTGGGGTGGGGGGTTGGTGTATTTTCAGTTTTAGGGGTGGGGGTTGGGTTTTAGTTTTAGGGGCAGGGGTGGGGGGTTGGGGTTTTAGTTTTAGGAGCGGGGTGGGGGGTCGGGTCAGTTAAGAGGGGCGGGGGTGGCGGGTCAGGGTATTTTTAGTTTTAGGGGCGGGGGTTGGGGTTTTAGTTTTAATGGCAGGGGTGGGGGGTTGGGTCGGGTCAGGTAAGGGTGCAGGGGTGGGGGGTCGTGGTATTTTTAGTTTTAGGGGCAGGGGGTCTAAGTTTTAGGGGCGGGCGGGTGGGGTGGGGGGGTCGGGGTATTTTTAATTTTAGGGGAGGGGTGGGGGTGGGGGGGTTGGGGTTTTAGTTTTAGGGGCGGGGTGGGGGGTCGGGTATTTTTTGTTTTTGGGGCGGGGTGGGGGGTTGGGGTTTTAGTTTTAGTTTTAGGGGCGGGGTAGGGGTAGGGGGTCGGGGTCAGGTATTTTCAGTTTTATCGGCCAGGGTGGGAGGTTGGAGTTTTAGTTTTGGGGGCAGGGGTGCGGGTCGGGGTATTTTTAGTTTTAGGGGCTGGGTTTGGGGTGGTTTTAGGGGGGGGGGGTTGGGGTAGTTTAGGTTTTAGGGATGGGGTGGGGGTTGGCGTTGTTTTAGGGGTAGGGGTTGGGGTGGCTTTAGGGGTGGGGGTTGGGGTAGTTTAGGTTTTAGGGATGGGGTGGGGGTTGGGGTTGCTTTAGGGGTGGGGGTTGGGGTGGTTTTTTGGTTTTAGGGGTGGGTTGGGGGTCGGGTAATTTTAGGGGCAGGATGGGGGTTGGGGGGTTAGGTTTAGGGGCAGGGTGGGGGGGCTCGGAGTAGTTTTAGGGGTGGGGGTTGGGGTACTTTAGGTTTCAGGGATGGGGTGGGGTTGGGGTTGTTTTAGGTTTTGGGGGTAGGGTGGGGGTTGCAATAATTTTAGGGAGGAGGTTGGGGGTTGGGGTAGTTTTAGGGGCAAGGGTGGGGGGTCTGGTGTGGTTTTAGGGGGGGGTCGCGGTAATTTTAAGGGGTGGGGTGGGGGGGCCAGGGCGGACGCATGCTGGATCAATGCATGCCTATCACTAATGCCTTTACCAGGAATGCATTCACAACAAAAAATCATTGTTAAGGCATTCGTGGTAAAGGCATTAGTGGTAACAACGAGGTCATTGTTCTGACGTCGTTGTTCAGGCACGCGTTGTTCCGGCATGCCTGGTTCCGACATACATTCCCCTTGTGTGCCTTCATAAATTGCATTTGGCGTTTGCATAGCTTATTTAACATGTTTACAGTGTTAACGCAACACAAATGGTCTCATAACTATGCAGCTCAGTGGATGCACACTATTCTGTACTACAATAACTTTGTAGCATTCTACAGTGTGTCACTTTGAAACGCACTCTACCAGTATACACACATTGGACATGTGCACACTGTTCCTTATATCAACATATGTGTTGTGTATGTGGTGCACCGGCATATGCTTTGTGCACAAGATTTAATCACACACACACATATCCTGTTCAACATGATGTTGGTAAGGTGTGAGTAAAACGCACTGCAGCATAACTTCTGAAGAGGTGATTGAGGGTAACCCTCACTGCACTGACTCAGGGTTGAATGGTCTTTTCCACTTCTACTGATGAATACACAGTATGGTGCAACCCCACATTTGCTCTGTTTCACTCCTGTTGAAGCCAGTAGATGATATCAACTATACATTTTTAGGTGTCCCTCCTGGTCCAACCAGCCTGAATTCCAACACACAGGCCTCTGTCAAGGCACACTCGCATATTCCATGTTCCCCATGGGAACAGACTAGCATTAGTGAGCCAGACAACAATACAGTTGGGCCCTCATGTCAGGGGTACACCAATCTTACCATGCAGAGTAAATTTCCTCCCCAAAAGAACATTGCACCATATTTAAATAAAATCTTTTATGTCCACGACCTTTGTGCTTCTTGAGATTCATGCTTCACACATTACAATTCACTGTCTTACTGATGTGATGTGATGGTTGGCAAACATCTCCCTTGTCTTACTTTTCAGAAAAATGGCATGCTTTGTTACTTCAGTAGCTTATTATGTTTAGTTACAGGCCTTTGAGCATTCTTGTATTGCTCTGCAAAGTGTGGTAAATTTGTATTTTATCAAGTGTGGGCACATGTAGTTTACCATCAATCATTCCCGGATAGGTTTTACATGTGTGGTGTTTTGTGGATTCCCACACAAGCATGAATGCATTATTTACAAAATACATTTTGACATCTACACCTGAGACTAGGCCTTTGTCCATGGCAGCTGTTACCCATTATCTGTGATGCTATCTCCTGGGACATTTGCTCCCGCAAAGTGCTGCCAGTCTACATTCTAGTACATATGTGAGACACACTCCAATTAGGAGTTTGACTCAGGGACTGATTTTGATGGTAGGTTTGTGATTCATCATGCACTGACTAACACATGAATCACACACTGATGCTGCAGAACACAGCAAGATGGCTTGCTATGCTACACTGCATTGCTTAAGAGTGGGAGGATAGGAATGACCCACATATATTTCTAGATATGTGTCAATCCTGCGTCAATCAATGTGAGTGAGTAGATCTGTACTTTGTTCATACCTACATAACACAATGAATGAGTTACAAAATCATATTTATTGGATGATAAATTGACATTTTTTCTATCAGTATTACTATCATTTGGGATTCATTATTCAAAACAATTTGCAACTATTTGGTCCTGTCTCCTTCACCCAGCATTTGTGTGTTGTACGCCTGCATCATTGTCTGCATACTCTTCCACTTTCTGTTGAATTTGTGGCTCTTAGTCCCATGGCATTTTTTTCCAAAGCAGATGTTATGCAATATCGCACACACACGGATGATTTGATATACCATAGGTGGCAAGTACAAGAGTCTTTCTACTGACTTGCCAAGGCATCAGAACCAGGACTTTAGGATCCCAAACATCCTTTCATCTACATTTGTGACCTTTGTCAGAGCAGAGTTAAATCTGTTCAGCCTCCATTTGTGGATTGTTGAATGGGATCATGAGCCATGGCTGCAACTCAATGTTGTTTGCATTCAATATGTCTCCAAAATAACAAACTTATGAACACATTCTCTCACATACATTCAGACCTAAATAGGCTGTGACAGTGTCAGCATGTTTGACACACAAATTTGTCGTTTTTGTCACCTATCACGTCCTTGCTTGCCTACATGACATTTGTACAGCCTTTGATTTGTTTAATTAATTTAGCTTGGCTGTTTGTTTAGTAAATGTAACCAATCATAAATGTGACATGCATAGTTATTTAGCTTTTTTTTAAAGATAAGCAAATGCTTTCTGTATGGGAAGTTGCCGTAATGAACTTAGATGGACACATTGTTATGGCAGTGTAGTCCGTTTTCATATGGGACAAACTGAGGTAGATACAGGTAACTTTATACTACAGGTCTCTACACAACACTTTCGGATTTCACATGTATGTGTGTCATTTTGCCTTCTAGGTGATTCAGTACTTATATGCCTTGATTATGACATCAATGATGTGGCAAGAGAGTGTTCAGTTTAGGATCCTGAGTACACTTTGAGACCTTACCTTGGTTGCATTTCATTCTATGCTATTTTCCAGTGTGTGACATATTTGACAGCATATTAATTGACTGTGACAGTTTTACATTGACACACTGAGCTGCAGCAAATATAAGCAACTTGAGCCATTAAACTGTTCATCTATCACATTGATGAAGTATGTCACTGTAGGTTCTTATCTGTGTTTATGTTTGGACCTAGAATATAGGAATGGCTGAGACATAAGCTGTTAATGTCTGGCTCTCTATATAGGATACCAAAATGAAGTGCACTGTGCAGAAAGTCCACACAACCCCACTTTGGTATCCAGAGGTAAAAAGCAGACCACCTATTGCTCTGCTTTTTTGGTAGTGTGAACGAGCAGTTAGGTTTATCATGGAGATGTGCTAAGCACAGTATCAATAAATGTGGACACACGCTCAGAAGAACAACTTGAGACCAATTTGTGAAAAATAATATAGATTTTTATAACATTTTTAGACCAAGATTATTAATATGTGGTAAGTACTTCTTTTCTCATGATTTTTCAAAGTTTAGAAATAATGTGCTATTTTTGCGTAAATATGCACCATAGGAATACATGGGAAAAACTTTAAACATGCATCTAAAATCAGACAATGCTCTCACAACTGTCACCTTCTAGTTTTAGCTCAAGGTTATCGGGATGTCCTGTCGGACAGCCGTAGACATTTGGGGGATTCCCGGTTCAAGCGGGAGCAGCAGCTGAAAGTCTTGGAGCTGGTTCACAACAGAGAGGGGGGCAATTTAGAAACACACTGCACAGTGTTCCCTTGGAGGGTGGAGGTTACAAGGGGTTAGGGACCCCAGGAGCACAGTTGGCTGATTGATGCAAGGGCACGGGAGGCTGTGTGCAATGCAGATAGGTCAGCCAGGAGTCATGCATCTTGGAGTCCTTAGAGCCCGGAGCAGATCACTTGGAGGGTGAATTTCAGGTCAGCAGGGTCACTCTGGAGGGTGGTGCTTGGGTGTCCTGAAGTCCCTGTACTGGTGCTTGCTTCTGGGCTTTTGAGAGTCTGGAGTGGACTTTGCTTGTGGGTGTCCAATGTGGGGGGGGTCCTAGTACCAGAGTAATGGTATGCCTCAGACCCTGAAATTCTAGTTCCACCAAACTTGGCACAGATGTAGGGTTTATGCTTCGGGTTTGTGATGTGGATTTTGGTTTTGCAACTGAATCTAGTTTGCTGGTCAGCAGCCGGTCATTGAACTGGACTTCATGGGTTCCTTGCATGCAGGAGAGTGATACCTTCACTTTGAGGGAGGTTCTTGGCAATTTTCTGAAGGCTGGAGGTGCTCTGGGGTTTTGTAGAGTCCTTCGGGTTTCCATGTGACACCTCAGTGGTGAATGTCGAGTACTTGGAGCAGCAGGCAGGGTTTGGAGCCTTTTTCTTTGTGCAGCAGGACTTCTGCTCTCATGCCTCTGATCTTCTTCTTCCAGATCTTCTTTGTGTTGACAGAATCTAATCTCTTGGTCTAGGGATGACCTCTTAATACTGAATTTAGGGGGTGTTGGGATGAGAACCGGGTAATGGCTATTGGGTCACTTACCTTAGGGTGGCTGCAGCCACTGAGTGATCACTTCCTGTGAGAAGGGGTCACATCCTTAACCCTGATTGGCTATTATCCTGCCATGCAATAAGAGGAAATTTAAATGTACTGGTCAAATCATCTGCCACACCTGATGGGTGGTGCAGTCTGGTGCAGAGTGCCTGACTGGGGGAAGAGGTGTAACTCCTCTTCCCAGGAAACGCTTTGTGGACTGGCTCCAGAGAGCAGATGGTCTCACCCCCAGGAGTCCAGAATCCTGCCTGGTGGTTCCAGGTTTGTTAGGACCAGTCAGCAGCCATGCCAGGGCTGTTAGGTTTTGGAGTAGGCACCTCTAAGGTGCCCTCTGGCTACATATATAATAAATCCCACACTGGCATCAGAGTGGATTCATTCTTAAACTGAGAGGTTTGATACCCAACGCCCCAGGGATCAGAGAGAACATCATGTAGCTGGGGAACTCATAATGACCAGTGTCCAGCACATGCATTTGCTATGGCTTCTCTGTATGCTTACTGTGTCTAAGAATTAAAAATAAAACACAGTAGGAAAATATTTGCTCGTGCACACAAATGCCCTCACATGCATTATAATGCACCATGCCATTAGGGCCGCAATGCCTGCCAGAGGGGTGACTTACCTATATTGCATGCAGTGTTAGCGGACAAGGCACTTTTGGTGAGTGCCATGTCAAGTTTGCAACTTTAAATATACCTAGTCATGCATCTGCAATGGCAGTCTGCATGAGGCTGATCTGGGGCCTCTCAGAGTATCACAATTGGTGCTGCAGCTCTGAGGGGCCCTCTTCAGTACCCATGCCCTAGGAACCGGGGTACCATTTACTAGGAACTTACAAGGGGGCTGAAGTGCCAAATATAGTACAGTTATGGGGAAAGAGATCTGGCCCTGGGAACCTGGTTAGCAGGGGCCCAGGGCACTTACAGTTAGGAACCACGTAAATTTCCAGGCAAAAAGTGGGGAGCTACCATGTCAAAAGAGGCCTTTTCTTCCATATGCACAATTGTTACCTACATTTGACATTTACACATGATTTGTAGCTACACTTACAGAGCATGACATACATGGAATTTACTCCTTTTTCTTCCATTTCTGGTCCTAATACTTTGGTTAACTTACACATTTTTTGCCGTGTGTTACACATTTACATAGGAATACATGTTTTCCTATGTTATTTTAGCTGAAATTTAATTATTGAGACTAGATACACAATTGAACATACAGAAATCTCACACTTAGCTAATATGTATCCTTTCTACTCATATGGACCTAACTTGCAAACCAAATGATTTGTGTGTTGATTTGCTGGCCAATGCAGAAAATGTGGCCCTATTCACTCACAAAGTGTGAGATGACACAATACTACTCACAGTAAATTTGTTGCTACTTTCATTGCAGGATTAATGAGGGAATAACATAATGGGACATTGTTGTCCACATGTTGGAGTAAGTTATTCGCTTTATGTACATATGACACAATATCCATAAACAAATACATAGATGGCCATTGTGTCATACATTACAACTTCTTAGTTAGTATTATGTATAATTCTGAATGATAAATGAGTAGGCCATTCCTATAGCTGCTATTCTGAAACCGCTCATTGATGGTACTATGGCGGAAGATGAAGGCATCATGTGCACTCCTAGGATATGTAGCCAGCACATTTATGAACTTTCCCTGATGGTCCACTATGGCCTAGACATTAATGGAGTTGTGTGCTTGTGGTTTCTGTACAGGAATTGTGTTGCAGCAGGAGGCAGGAGATGCACATGCATGTAATCAATTGCACCACGAACACTAGGAAATCCAGCTATGGTGTAGAATCGTTGCTTGGTATCCAGTTGTTGTGTAGTTTCAAGGAAGAGAAGGTACTGGTGTGTGAGTTTAATTATGGCATCTGAAACAGAGGGGAGAAAGACAGAAAATACTCCCTGTAAAATTCCTGCCAATCTTGGTGTTGTGACTTGGAAGGAACCTGATGCCAGGATGTGGAGCACAGCCATAAATTTGACATGTGGTGGAATATAATTGGGCCTTGCATTTGGTGGCTGGAGACTTGGGGCAATCTTCTCCAGCAATTTCATGATGGACTCTCTCTTGAGGATGTAGAACTGTATGACCTCCTCCTCCTTGCAGTCAATAAAGGATATTTGCTGTTACAAAACATGCTCCGTACTACTTACTGCTTATTTGGTGGTAGTGGTGGTGATAGTGGTGATGACTGTGGTCTCCTAGCTGATCCAAGTTGCAGTATGATGACCTCCAAGGCATAGTTGAGTGTGCCTAAGTGTTTTGTGAGGTTTATGTTTTAATACCACAGCCACTGCATCATTTCCAACACCTTGTTTGACGTTGCACAGCAATTCTGTCACTTTTTTAGATTTCTGTTTGTACGTCCACACATTTGATGCAGTGCTAGACCAGTAAATACTACTGCATTATGGCTGCCTCTGATTTTGCTGGGGAATGCCTACATTGCACATATTAAGTAATGCGTGACGCAGCTCAATCCAGCACAGTTTTTGCTCCACGCAAGCCTTGAAAAACAGATCATTTTTGAAAATGTGCCATTTGTTAAATGTGACTCATTGCTTGGACCGGCCTTGAGTGACATATATGGATGAAAGGGTGATGGAAACCTCTCTTAAGCGTGCCCCTAAGTGTACAGGTTATCTTCCTTTGCAGCATGGAAGTCGGAGTCTGTAGGGCGGCATCTCAGTCACAATTCACAGCAGTTTCTTGATAATCTGTTATGAAGTGCTCCTCTGAACGAGTTTAGCACTGATGCTGTTTGCAAAATTAAAACAGTCTCCCTATCTCACTGCGAGAAAGTCGCAGAACAGCTGCTTTGCTTTGTCTAGCAAAAACAGATTGTCTCCTAAGGAGCACAGAAAAGGAAAATAAGGACATTACATTCTGATTGTATGTCTCTGTACTGAATGTGCAGACTACAGGACGACAATTCCTACCATGAATAAATGTGTGTACACCACGTTCTCGTGTTAGCAAATAAGAATGTGAAAAGTCACCATTAGAGAGAGCTGTCTAAAAATGAATATCTAAAATGGAGACCTAAGGCTGGCCATGCAGCATCCTCCCTTTGATCAGAAAGGAGACTACCCTAAAAATATAGTAGAAATGAAAGGAATTTAAAAAAGCTTAAATACATGAAAAGATACTTTATTAATCCAAGTGGATATTGGAAGCCACATAAATATGGCAATTAAATTAAGCTTGCAAAACATAAAAAATGAATAAATCAAATTTAAAACTAAAGAGCCAAATCAAAGACTCTAGGAGACTCTGGAAATGCAGGATGGTATCCTTGAAATGTTTAACATGTCTATATACTCCCTGGGGTTCAGAAATGAATCCGCATCCACAAATGACAAATCCACAGAGGCTTGGAGAGCAAATTCCAAGGAACCTTCATTGTCAGTACCATCCCATTCAAGAGAGCACCACAGACCGTGAAACACCGACCATACACCCTAAAAACCACGTAGGCCAGAAAGACAATGACCAGTTCTTGTTCAGTTCCTGTAATAAAGAAACTCCAGGGTAATGGACCATGTATTCATGACACAATAAGACGTGTGGCTGCTATGTCACCATTTGACCTTGTTGTCAAATCCTAGAAATTGGGTCTCTGGTTGGCAGTCAGTTTGTACTCTGTCCAAGCAGGAACCCTCACTCTAGACAGGGTAAGAGAGTTACACTCCTAGGACAACCCCTGCTCACTCCCTTCATAGCTTGGCACAAGAAGTCAGGCTTATCTCAAAGATAATGTGTAAACTATGTGTAACAACACACACAGTAATACAGTGGTAACACTACAACATGGACACCTCACTAGTTTGGAAAATAGCCAATATTTATCTAAATCAAACAAGACCAAACAATAAAAATCCAACATACCCAAGTCAAGTTATGAATTTTTAAACTAAAAAGAGTCTTACTCCATAGAAATCAAAGGAAGTGTTGTTGTTACATAAAGTAACTGGTTTGTGTAAAAAATAAAGCCGTACAGGTGAGCGTGCTTCGAAAAAGTCAGTGATGCATTGATTCCTTACTCGCAAGTGAGGCCATGCATTGTTTCTTCTTTGGTCAGGTACGTGATGCATTGTTTTTCCCTCCAGCAAGAGAGCGATGTGGTGATTTCCGGACAGGGTACCTCAGATCCGCACAGGTTTATGGTATTAGAAAGCCACACTGCTTAGGGTTTGTGTCATTTTCAGCAGCCGCAAGGGAGTGTTGTGTTGTTTCTCAAGCTGAGATGCAAGTGAGGCATTGAAATCAGTCTCGAGGAAGGTGACAAATATTTATTTCAGCTGTGTTGCAGGTGGTGTGTTGAAATTTTCCCTGCACGGCTCACTGTGCGTGGATTACAGCCCTTGTTCTATCAGCTTCACCTTTCAAGGGTCCAGGGACTGCATAGGGCACCACTGGGCAGGGCAGGAGACTCAGCAGAGAATTCAGGTTCTGGCAAAGGAAGTCTTTGATGGCGCTGAGACTTCAAAACAGGAGGCTAGCTCAGTCCAAGCCCTTGGAGATTCTTCACAAGCAGGAGTATACCACAAAGTCCAGTCTTTGTCCCCTTTCACAGGCAGAAGCAGCAACTGCAGGATAGCCCAACAAAGTACAGTCAAAAGCAGGGGCAGCACTTCTCCTCAGCTCTTTAGCTGTGCTCCTTGGCAGAAGTTCCTCTAGGTTCCAGAAGTAAAAGTAAAAATCTGGAGTTCTGGGTCCACTACTTATACCCCTTTCTGCCTTCGAAGTAGGCAAACTTCAAAGGAAAGTCTCTATTGTTCACAAGATCCTGCATTGCCCAGGCCTGGCCACAGACACACACCATGGGGTTGGAGACTGCATTGCATGAGGGCAGGCACAGCCCATTCAGGTGTAAGTGGCAACTCTTTCCTCCACTCTAGCCCAGATGGCTCATCAGGATATGCAGGCTACACACAGGCTCCCTTTGTATCACTGCCTAGAGGGGATTCACAAATAGCCCAACTGTCATTCAGACCCAGTCAGGGAATACAAAAGCAGGCAGAGACACTGACTGGTTTAAGCAAGAAAATGCCCACTTTCTAAAAGTGCCAATTCCAAATAAACAATTTAAAAAACAACTTTACCAAAATATGTTTTTAAATCGTGAGTTGAGAGACCCCAAACACCCTGTCTATATCTGCTCTTAACAGGAAACTGCTCTTTAAGGGTATTTAAAGGCAGCCTCCATGTTAACCTAGGAGAGAGATAGGCCTTGCAATAGTGAAAAATTAATTTGGCAGTATGTTAATGTTAGGACATGCAAAACACGTCAGTACATGTCCCATCTTTAACATACACTTCACCCTGCCCATGGGGCTACTTAGGGCCTACCTTAGGGGTGCCTTATATGTATAAAACAGGAAGCATTGGGCCTGGCAAGAAAGTACACTTGCCAGGTTGATTTGGCAGGTTAAAACTGCACAAACAGACACTGCTCTGAGTTATGTTTGCAGGGCTACTCCAATGGGTGGCACAACCAGTGTTGCATGTCCACCATTAGCATTTTATTTACAGGCCCTTTGCACCTCTAGTGCACTTTACTAGGGACTTACTAGTAAATCAAATGTACCAATCATGGAAAAAGTCAATTACACATACATTTTACACAGGGAGCACTTGCCCATTTGAGACTGGTTAGCAGTGGTAAAGTGCCCAGAGTACCAAAAACAGCAAAACAGAGTCCAGCACACAGTCAAAGCATAGGAAGCAGAAGCAAAAAAGACAGGGGAGACCACGCCAAGGATGCCAGGTCCAACATGAAACATCCATTGTAGAGCAGCAAAAATAGAACTCAATTACCGGTCATCAGGAATACCACATGAGGAACACCTCCAAAAACACTTGAGAATAAGGAATGTATAAAAGACGGGATCACTTCAAGTACAGTCTAAAATGCAGAAACAAATCCAGACCAAATCGTTTTTTTTAAAATGTACCACTCCAGCAGTGTTTAAAGCATTAAAAATGTGAAGCACAAGTTCACTGAAATGAAGTGCCAAATTAGTGCGCAAGAACAGTTGTACTTCTGAGGAATATAGATCGGGCAACTGGGGGAAAACAATTCTACAGCATCTGTTAGTGCCATGTCTTTTTGAAACAATAAGACTTTCAGTCAGCTCAACTTATCAAAGTTATTTTAGAAATAGGAAGGGTAGGCCACATGGTAACTTCCACAGCCGTGTGTGTGGGAGGATATAAGCAAGTCACAACTTTGGTTAAGAAACAAACAACTTCCTTTAGAAAGTAATGAAAAAACGGGCTTAACCAAGGGTACAGGAACTCCCTTCAAATCACATGCTAAATTAGCCATGGACGCAATGCACGCTCCATGCAGTGTTATCTCTTTACAAATTAATTGTAATTGTAATTGTAATCGTATTTATATAGCGCCTACTACCCCTGACGAGGCGTCGAAGTGCTTTTCGACGGGTAGCACGCTACTCTGGAACCCAACAAGAATTAGCGATGGATTAGTATCGGGAAATAATGAGTAAAGTTTTAGTATTATTATGAGTTAATTTGAGCCGCAGATATGAGAGTTTGTTAGTTAGATTGACAAGAGTAATGGAGGGGTGGAGGAGGAAAGAAATCCAGAAGTGTTACTTGGGAGTATATACTTCATTTACTCAACCCAAAGGCTTGGGATGAGTAAAGGGGGGTGGAGGAGGGAAGAGTATGTGGAAGGGTTAGGGAGAGCATAGTAGCAGGGCGAGATAAATGCGGGAGAATTTAGTAGGGTTGTGTGGGAGGTCACAGTAGTAGAGTGAGGTTTGGTGAGTTAGATGTGGAAGCGGAGGGAAGAGCTTAGGCAAAGTTATTTAGGAGATTAAAGTAGTAGAAGGGATTTGGGATGAGTCAGAGTGAGAATGGAGGATAGTTTTATAGAGACATGACATATGATGATGAGTAGATAAGTGTGATAAGATGAGAGCAGGAATTCATAGATATCTAGTATAACAACCCACCCAGGAGCCATGCAATGATCCACGAAACATGCCAAGCACAGAAACATATACACATACATACATATATATATATATATATATACACACACACACACACACACACACACACACACGAATACACACACATATGCACATACAACACATAATTAGAACCATGGGTAAAAAAATACTTAGTCAAACAGGTTTAAAGAGTGTGTGTGTATTTTATTGTTATGACATAGTAGCGATACATATTTTCTAAAGAAACTATAAATAAATAGAAATACACACATAATCTGAAAACATATTTATCAACATAGGCATATACAGTTCATAGTTGTTTGAATATGGTGGTTATGAAGGAAAGAGCCAACTCTTGAGTAGTTTTCTGAAGACAAGAAAGTGGTCTGTGGCTCTTATAGTTGGGGGTAATGAATTCCGTAGTTTGGCTGCTTGGACGGAGAAAGGATGTCCCACCGATAGTCTTTTTGTTGTATGGTGGTGTTCTAAGGCGGGGTGCCAATCTTGAGCGGAGGTTTCTTTGTTGGATGTATTTGGTAATTTTCTTTCTGATAAAAAGCGGTCCTGTTCCATGTATAGCTTTGTGGGTGATACAAAGCAGCTTGAAAGTCCATCTTCTGGCAACGGGTAACCAGTGTAGTGCTCTCAAGGCAGGGGAGATGTGGGCTTGCGGCTTTACATGTAATAGTAGCATGGCTGCGGAATTCTGGATACGTTGTAGTTTTTTCATAACAGATAGAGATGATCCATGGTAGAGGCCATTGGCATAATCCAGTTTGGATATAACAAGCGAGATAGTAGCTTGTACCCTAGGTGGGGGAAGATGCGTCGTAAAGTCTTCAAGGTGATGAAGCTTGTTCGTGCTAATTTGTCCACTTGGGCATTCATAGTTAACTTGGAATCCATGGTGATTCCTAGGTTTTTAACTTCCTTGGATAATTGAGGAGGTGGTCCGAGATCGTCAGGCCAGACGCACAGAGGGTCATAATTTTTCCAGTCACCACATATGAGTATTTCTGTTTTGGAGGTATTTAGTTTGAGATGGCTCCAGGTCATCCACTGATCAATGGCTCTGAGGCAACTGAAGATTTGTGAGTTTTCAATGTTTTTGGGGCATTCTAATTTAAGTAATATTTGTGTGCCATCTGCATAGTTGTAGCATGTGAGATGGAAATCATTGATCAGTTCTGGTAAAAATATAATGTAGATGTTGAAAAGCAAAGGTGAGATGATTGACCCTTGGGGGACTCCTGCTTTTGTGAGGTAGGGTTCAGACGAGAAGGGGGGGCGAGTGGATGATATTCAATCTTTTTTTAAGATGTATTTATGTTCTTTCCCCTGCGCTGGAGCACAAACTGTGCCTAGCACCAATGCATGCCCCCATGCACTATGATGGAAGGGTGCCTGCATTGTAGAGTAGGATTGCTTTTGTGCAGGAAAGGACACTTTATGGGTGCTAGGACAATTGGCTGAGGGTGGGGTATATTGTGAGCTTGAACGATGATGGTATATGTTGGTGGATGAATGTAAGTGGGTATGGAATTGGCAGGGAGCACAGACAGCAGCACAAGAAAAACAAAGCAACACTGCAACCAGGGTCAGACTGGACAGAAAATAGGTCTGGGCACAAAAATAAAAGTAGCCCCCGTTAGTAAATAAGATAGCTAAAAAGTGCCCTGTGTTCGCAATTTGTGGACGTTTTGATAATGATTACATGATGCCTAAAAAACTCAAATTTAAAATAAAAACTACCATCTGAGCCACCATTAATGTTCTGGGTGGAAACCTGCAGACACTTAGTATATTCTAACAGCCAGTACTATTTGCTTCACCGTCCATGTACTGGATGGGAACATGTTGGCACTTTCTCTATTGTAACCACCAGTACTATCTGCTTCACTGTTCATGTGCAGGATGAGAACCTGTTGACACTTGCTCTATAGTAACCTCAAGTACTATCTGGTTCACGGATCATGTGCTGGATGGAAGCTGATGACACTTGCTTTATAGTAACCTCCAGTACTATCTGCTTCATGAGCTGGACAGACGCTGCTGACACTTGCTCTATCGTATCCTCCAGTACTATCTGGTTCATGTGCTGGATGGAAGATGCTGACACTTGCTCTATCGTAACCTCCTGTACTATCTGCTTCACTGTTCATGTGCTGGACTGAAGCTGCTGACACTTGCTGTATTGTAATCACCAGTACTATCTGCTTCACTGTTCATATGCTGGACGGAAGCTGCTGACACTTGTTCTACAGTAACCTCCAGTACTATCTGCTTCATGGTTCATGTGATGGACGGAAGCTGCTGAGACTTGCTGTATTGCAATGACCAGTACTATCTGCTTCACTGTTCATGTGCTGGACAGAAGCTGCTGACACTTGCTCTATAGTAACCTCCAGTACTATCTGGTTCATGGACCATGTGCTGGATGGAAGCTGATGACACTTGCTCTATAGTAACCTCCAGTACTATCTGCTTCATGAGCTGGACGGAAGCTGCTGACACTTGCTCTATCATAACCTCCAGTACTATCTGCTTCATGGTTCATTTGATGGACGGAAGCTGCTGACACTTGTTCTATCGTAACCTCCAGTACTATCTGCTTCATGGTTCATGTGATGGACGGAAGCTGCTGACACTTGCTGTATAGTAATCACCAGTACTATCTGCTTCACTGTTCATATGCTGGACGATAGCTGCTGACACTTGTTCTACAGTAACCTCCAGTACTATCTGCTTCATGGTTCATGTGATGGACGGAAGCTGCTGAGACTTGCTGTATTGTAATCACCAGTACTATCTGCTTCACTGTTCATGTGCTGGACAGAAGCTGCTGACACTTGCTCTATAGTAACCTCCAGTACTATCTGGTTCATGGACCATGTGCTGGATGGAAGCTGCTGACACTTGCTCTATCGTAACCTCCAGTACTATCTGCTTCATGGTTCATGTGATGGACGGAAGCTGCTGACACTTGCTGTATAGTAATCACCAGTACTATCTGCTTCACTGTTCATATGCTGGACGGAAGCTGCTGACAGTTGTTCTACAGTAACCTCCAGTACTATCTGGTTCACGGATGATGTGCTGGATGGAAGCTGAGGACACTTGCTTTATAGTAACCTCCAGTACTATCTCTTCATGAGCTGGACAGACGTTGCTGACACTTGCTCTATCGTAACCTCCAGTACTATCTGCTTCACTGTTCATGTGCTGGATGGAAGCTACTGACACCTGCTCTATAGTAACCTCCAGTACTATCTGCTTCATGTGCTGGACAGATGCTGCTGACACTTGCTCTATAGTAACCTCCAGTACTATCTGCTTCATGGTTCATGTGCTGGATGGAAGCTGCTGACACTTGCTCTATAGTAACCTCCAGTACTATCTGCTTCATGTGCTGGATGGAAGCTGGTGACACTTGCTGTGATGTAACAACCAGTACTATCTGCTTCACCGTTCATGTCCCGGGTGAGAACCTGCTGACGTGTCCTACTCGTATATAAACAGTACTGTTTCACTGTTCCCCTTCGTGCAGGTAGTGAGGAGAAAGCTCTTGTTGCCTGCACTGTTGTGCTCCAGGCAAGCCCTGTTTGTGGCAGGTCCCATCTGACCAGATCTGTAACCACCTGCTGACACTCAAGCTCTTGCTAACAGTGGGGGGGGGCTCCGGTGGGAGTCCGCCCCCCAGAGGTGAGTCCAGAAAGAAAGCAGAGAGGGTCACTGCATTTGTTTCCACTAAGAAAGACCTCTCTGTCTCCACATACACATTTGTAATCAAAAGAAAGAAACTAGGTTTAATTCAAAAAACGTCCTCCCATCTGCTCATATCTTCCTACTTGACAATGTTTCAGACATGATGTAAAATGAAACATAAAGATTGGCAAAGATATTAAATCATGGATTTGCCAGCTACTGTGAAGGATAGTTTCTCTAAAAGCTCTATATTAAGCAAAGTGTGGTTCTTGTCTTTCTTCACCATTGCCTGTTGGATACGTGATAGTTAGAAGGCAACCACAATTCTGTTGCATTCCAATATTTGCATGCCACTCTGTTTGATTTTAAAACTTGTCCAACACAATTGCAAAAGCCATCTTTAATGAATTTGGCCATGTAAATTTACAGACATGTCATCTTGTAGACTATCAAATGCAGATGACACAATATGGTTCAATAAATATATATGAGTGGACAAAGTAGTCATGCCATTATCGACAACAGCCAATACGTTTTCCAAGTTTTCCTCATCAATTTGTTGCAACCGTTCTGTAGCTTCTTGTTGTAAACTTTAGAAATGTCATTATGAATGGCATTTAAAAAATGTTTAGAACAGGAATGTATTCCCCCTCCTACTTATAAATTACTGTACACTTAACTCTAAACTGGCAATGTGTAATTTGTATATACATATTGTAGGAGGCTGGTCTGGTTTATTGTGTGTACCTATAGTACTTACAGCTTATACCAGGTCCAGTTATCCCTTATTAGTAAAACATAGGCAGTGTCTAGAAGCCAGGCTCTCTAGACGTAGGTGTGAATGAGCAGCAAAGGCTTATCTAGGAGACATGCAAAGCTCATGCAATACCACTGTAGTCACACAGTACTCACACACATGAAAGAAAACACTCAGGGCCTGATTCTAAGCTTGGCGGGCGGCGGGAGCCGCCCGCCAAGCGGGAACCGCCAGAAGACCGTACCGCGGTCAAAAGACCGTACCGCAGTCAAAAGACCGCGGCAGTCATTCTGGGTTTCCCACTGGGCTGGCGGGCGACCGCCAAAAGTCCGCCCGCCAGCCCAGTGTGAAACACCCTTCCCACGAGGAAGCCGGCTCCGAATGGAGCCGGCGGAGTGGGAAGGTGCGACGGGTGCAGTTGCACCCATCGCGAATTTCAGTGTCTGCAAAGCAGACACTGAAATTCTTTGTGGGGCCCTCTTACGGGGGCCCCACGACACCCCATACCGCCATCCTGTTCCTGGCGGGCGACCCGCCAGGAACAGGATGGCGGTATGGGGTGTCAGAATCCCCATGGCGGCGCAGCAAGCTGCGCCGCCATGGCGGATTCCCATGGGCAGCGGAAAGTCGGCGGTACACCGCCGGCTTTCCGCTTCTGGCCGCGGCTGTACCGCCGCTGTCAGAATGCCCGGCGGAGCACCGCCAGCCTGTTGGCGGTGCTACCGCCGACCCCGGCCCTGGCGGTATTTACCGCCAGGGTCAGAATGACCCCCTCAGTGTTATTTTGGTGACACAAATACCAAAAATACCTTGAAGGCTATACTCTCTTAGGAGGTAAGTAATACACAAATGATATACACTAGTATGCAGAAACAGGTGTAAAAACAGTTAGAAAACAGTGAAATTAGTGAAAATCACAATAGTTAGAAATTAGCCTAGGGGGAGCACAAACCATATACTAAGAAAGTGGAATGCGAAAGTCGGTCTCCCACCTCGGCAAGTGTAGTGTGTAGCGGGGAGCTGGGAGTACTAGGAAACCCCAAAGGTAAGTATTAGATCCCACCCCAGTGCCCGGGAAAGCAGGAGTAAAACACAGTAACTTTTCCAGAACACACACAGAAACTAGAAAGAAGATTATACAAGAACCAGAAGAGACTGCAAGACACAAGCAGTGGATTCCTAGACCCGAGGACCTGTGGAAGAAAGGGACCAAGTCCAAGAAGCACATAAGAGTCAAGGAATGAAAAAAGAGCCCCTGCTGACCCATATGAAGGTGCAAAAGAAGAACCACCGGTGAAGAACAGCCAGTACTGCACCCAGGCAGATGGATTTGGGTTCCTGGTTGGTGCAGGTGATGTTCCACGCTGGATGGAAGATTGCAGTGCGGTTTGCATCGCTGGAATCCTCCAACTAGCCTTGGTACACGCAAAGCTCACGGTTAGAAGAAAATGGTGTTTCCTGGGAGCAGGGAGGACCAGGTGGACTCTACCCAGGTGGGAGAATCAGTGCGGGCTCTCAGTAATTCAGAGACCCTACAGAAGACCAGGCAGTGTGCACAGGTGTCCCACGGCACGGGTACAGGAAGGTGCAAAATAGGTCCTTGCATCACTATATCAAAGGCTCCCACATTGCCGGAGAACCACTCTGGAAGCTGTGCGTTGCAGGATGGAGTGCTAGGGTCCAGAGCTACAAGGTGTATGAAGAACCTCATGGAAGTATGCCAACAAGCCTTGGAAACTGCAAAACACGCTCTGCACCTGGGTAATGTCTTGCGTGGGGAGGCAGGCATTTACCTCCATCAAAGCTGGACAGTAGGATGTCAGAACCATCGGGTCTACCACCCATGATGCAAGATCCACACAGCTCGGCAAGAGAGGGGATCCACACAGCCGGCCCATCACCCCAAGTGAGATTCCTGCGCTCTTCTGGTGCAGGCTGAAGACGGGCTGTTCTCAGAGAATGCACAACCGGGAAACAGTTGCAGTTGCTGGCAGGAGCTGAAGATACAATGTTGCAGAAGGTGTCTTGCTTCTTTGTTGCAGTTTGTAGAGTTCCTGGAGGGTCCAGGTGCAGTTTCTTCGGTGAGAAGTCGAAGTGGAGGATGCAGAGAATTCCTGGTGAAGTCTTGCAATCCGAATCTGAAGAACCGCCCAAAGGAGAGACCCTAAATAACCCTGAAAGGGGAATTGGTCAGCTAAACAGGAAAGCACTGTAGGAAAGTTCCCTCTTTTTGCCATGTTACCCCCAATTTCTGCCTGATGTCAGTGTGTTTGACTGTGTCACTGGGATACTGCTAACCAGGACCCCAGTGCTTATGCTCTCTCTCCTCTAAATTTAGTCACTGCATACTGGTAACACAGTATTTCACCCAAAATTGGCATACTGGTAAGCCCTTACAAGTCCCTAGTATATGGTACGTAGGTACCCAGGGCATTGGGTTTCCATGGGATGCCTTTGGGCTGTAGCATTTCTTTTGCCACCCATAGGGAGCCCATGCAAAGGCTTATACAGGACTGCCATTGCAGCCTGTGTGAAATGGTGCATGCACCCTTTCATCGCCATTTATACTACATCAGGTAACTTATAAGTCACCTACATGTCAGGCCTTCCAACCCTGAAGGCTAGGTGCAAAGTACCTGTGTGTGAGGGAACCCCTGCACTAGCAGAGGTGCCTCCACATCGTCCAGGACCATTTCCCCAGACTTTGGGAGTGTGGGGTCACCAATTTATGCATGCAGTATATATAGGTCACTATCTATGTACAGCTTCACAATAGTAACCAGGAATATGGCCATGTTTGGTATCAAACATGCTGGAATCATACCCTAAGGCTTTTCAAGCATTGGTTGTATGATTCCATGCACTCTGGGGGCTCCTTAGAGGACACCCAGTACTGCCATTACAGCCTTCTGAAGTTTTCCAGGCAGCCCCAGCTGCTGCCACCTCACAGATAGGTTGCTTGAGCAGCTCAAACCCCAGAAGGCAGAACAAAGGATTTCCTTTGGTAGAGGGATGTTACACCCTCTCCCATTGAAAATAGGTGTTACAGGCATGGGAGGGGTAGCCTCCCAGAACCTCTGGAAATGCTTTGAAGGGCACAGATGGTGCACTCCTTGCATAATCCAGTCCCCCAGTCCCTTCTATGGCACAAATCTGGACAGGAAAGGGGAGTGACCACTCCCCTGTCCATCACCAACCCAGGGGAGGTGCTCAGAGCTTCTCCAGAGTGTCCCTGGGTTTTGCCATCTTGGATTCCAAGTTGGTGGGGCACTCTGGGAGTATTTGAGTGGCCAGTGCCAGCAGGTGACATCAGAGATGCCTCCTGAGAGGTGCTTACCTGGTTAGGTGACCAATCCCCCTCTCAGGGCCATTTAGGGTCTCTCCTCTGGGTATTTCTGCAGATTTTGATTGCAAGACTCCAGCAGGAATCCTCTGCATCCTTTACTTCATCTTCTACCGACGGATTAACTGCTGACTGCTCCAGGAACTCTACAAAACTGCAACAAAGAAGCTAAGATATCTTCTGCAACATTGTATCTTCAGCTTCTGCCAGCAACTGCAACAGTTTCCAGGTTTGTGCATCCTCAGAGGACTGCCTGTCTTCAGCCTGCACCAGAAGAACCAAAGGAATCTCCTGTGGAGTGATGGAGTCACTTCCCTGCTCCCAGCACCCCTCTGCAGCGACGATTGGTGGCTTGGTCCCCTCTCCTAAAGAAATGCACAGATCCAGCAACACAGGTGGTGGACTGAAGTTATCCTGACAGTCCTGAAGTCCAGCTGTCCAATTTGGTGGAGGTAAGAGCTTGCCTCCCCATGCAAGACAGTACCCCCATGTACAGCGTGTTTTGCAGTTGCCAAGGCTTGTTGGCATCCTTCCACGAAGTTCTTCATGCACCATGCAGCTCCGGCCCCCAGCACTCCTTCCTGCAATGCACAACCTCCTGCGTAGTTCGCCGGCAGCATGGGATCCCTTTGAGTAGTGGAGCTTGGGCCTCCTTTTGCACCTTCCTTGTGCCCATACTGTGGGACTCCTCTGCATGCTGCTTGGTCTTCTGAGGGCTCTCTGAGTTGCTGAGAGCCCCCTCTGTCTCACCCTCGTGGGTAGAGGCCAACTGGTCCCTCCTGGTCCCAGGCAGCACCACTTTCTGCTAACCGCAAGCTTTGCGTGTGCCAAGGCTTGTTGGTGGAATCCAGCAACGCAACCCAGACTGCAATCATCCATCCGGCGTGGGACATCATCTGCACCAACCAGGAACCCGCATTCATCTTCTTGGATCCAGTACTGACTGTTCTTCTCCACCGGTGGTTCTTCTTTTGCACCTTCATCTGGGTTAGCATTGACTCCTGTTCTCCCTGGACTCTTCAGTCCTTCTTGGACTTGGTCCCCTTCTTCCACAGGTCTTCAGGTCCAGGAATCCATCGTTGGTGTCTTGCAGACTCTTCTGGTTCTTGTAAAATCTTCTATCACGTGTTCTTGTGTGTTCTAGGAAAGTTACTGTGATTTACTCCTGCTTTCCTGGGATCTGGGGTGGGTTCTATTACTTACCTTTGGTGTTTTTTAATACTCCCAGTGCACCTCTACACACTGCATTTGCCTAGATGGGAAACCAACTTTTGCATTCCACTATTTTAGTATATGGTTTGTGTCCCCCCTAGGCCCATTGCTAACCATTGTGATTTTCACTATTCGCACCGTTTTCTAACTCTTTTTACAGCTATTTCTGCATTCCAGTGCATATACTGTGTACATTACTTTCCTCCTAAGGGAGTATAGTCTCTAAGGTATTTTTGGCATTTGTGTCACCAAAATAAAGTACCTTTATTTTTGTAACACTGAGGCCCTCATTACAACCCTGGCGGTAAATCCCGCTTACAGCCGTGCAGAAGACCCCCAACATACCGCTGAGGCCGCGGAATTCTGCTACAGGTATTACGAGCCACAACCTGGAGTCCGCCGCAATACAGACACCCACACAAGTCCGCCACACCAAAGGTCAGCGATAAACTGGCAATAACAAAACCAACACCGTCACGCCAACAGGAATACGCCCACAGTATCACGACCTACGAATCAACGCAGCGGTCTTTCAACCGCGGTAATCTATTGGCGGTACACACTGCTGCGCTCAAAATACACACACATATACAAAACACAACCACATTGAACAATTTGAAATACACACACATGATACACATACACACACCACACCCACACAACCAATCCAATATAAAGCACACACCCACATCACCCACAAACCCTTACTACCAGAAATTTGAAAGCAGGCCAGAGAGAGACACGACGTAAAACAACACCAGCATCCACAGATGTGAGAAAGTAGCCTCTTTCTAGCCTTGTTACCCCCACTTTTGGCCTGTTTGTGAGTGTATGTCAGGGTGTTTTCACTGTCTCACTGGGATCCTGCTAGCCAGGGCCCAGTGCTCATAGTGAAAACCCTATGTTTTCAGTATGTTTGTTATGTGTCACTGGGACCCTGCTAGTCAGGACCCCAGTGCTCATAAGTTTGTGGCCTATATGTATGTGTTACCTGTGTGGTGCCTAACTGTCTCACTGAGGCTCTGCTAATCAGAACCTCAGTGGTTATGCTCTCTCATTTCTTTCAAATTGTCACTAACAGGCTAGTGACCAATTTTACCAATTTACATTGGCTTACTGGAACACCCTTATAATTCCCTAGTATATGGTACTGAGGTACCCAGGGTATTGGGGTTCCAGGAGATCCCTATGGGCTGCAGCATTTCTTTTGCCACCCATAGGGAGCTCTGACAATTCTTACACAGGCCCGCCACTGCAGCCTGAGTGAAATAACGTCCACGTTATTTCACAGCCATTTTACACTGCACTTAAGTAACTTATAAGTCACCTATATGTCTAACCTTTACCTGGTAAAGGTTAGGTGCAAAGTTACTTAGTGTGAGGGCACCCTGGCACTAGCCAAGGTGCCCCCACATTGTTCAGGGCCAATTCCCCGGACTTTGTGAGTGCGGGGACACCATTACACGCGTGCACTACATATAGGTCACTACCTATATGTAGCTTCACAATGGTAACTCCGAATATGGCCATGTAACATGTCTAAGATCATGGAATTGCCCCCTCTATGCCATCCTGGCATTGTTGGCACAATTCGATGATCCCAGTGGTCTGTAGCACAGACCCTGGTACTGCCAAACTGCCCTTCCTGGGGTTTCACTGCAGCTGCTGCTGCTGCCAACCCCTCAGACAGGCATCTGCCCTCCTGGGGTCCAGCCAGGCCTGGCCCAGGATGGCAGAACAAAGGACTTCCTCTGAGAGAGGGCGTTACACCCTCTCCCTTTGGAAAATGGTGTGAAGGCAGGGGAGGAGTAGCCTCCCCCAGCCTCTGGAAATGCTTTCTTGGGCACAGATGTGCCCAATTCTGCATAAGCCAGTCTACACCGGTTCAGGGACCCCTTAGCCCCTGCTCTGGCGCGAAACTGGACAAAGGAAAGGGGAGTGACCCCTCCCCTGACCTGCACCTCCCCTGGGAGGTGTCCAGAGCTCCTCCAGTGTGCTCCAGTCCTCTGCCATCTTGGAAACAGAGGTGCTGCTGCCACACTGGACTGCTCTGAGTGGCCAGTGCCACCAGGTGACGTCAGAGACTCCTGCTGATAGGCTCCTTCAGGTGTTAGTAGCCTATCCTCTCTCCTAAGTAGCCAAACCCTCTTTTCTGGCTATTTAGGGTCTCTGTCTCTGGGGAAACTTTAGATAACGAATGCAAGAGCTCATCCGAGTTCCTCTGCATCTCTCTCTTCACCTTCTGCCAAGGAATCGACTGCTGACCGCGCTGGAAGCCTGCAAACCTGCAACATAGTAGCAAAGACGACTACTGCAACTCTGTAACGCTGATCCTGCCGCCTTCTCGACTGTTTTCCTGCTTGTGCATGCTGTGGGGGTAGTCTGCCTCCTCTCTGCACCAGAAGCTCCGAAGAAATCTCCCGTGGGTCGACGGAATCTTCCCCCTGCAACCGCAGGCACCAAAAAGCTGCATTACCGGTCCCTTGGGTCTCCTCTCAGCACGACGAGCGAGGTCCCTCGAATCCAGAAACTCTGTCCAAGTGACTCCCACAGTCCAGTGACTCTTCAGTCCAAGTTTGGTGGAGGTAAGTCCTTGCCTCACCTCGCTGGGCTGCATTGCTGGGAACCGCGACTTTTGCAGCTACTCCGGCCCCTGTGCACTTCCGGCGGAAATCCTTTGTGCACAGCCAAGCCTGGGTCCATGGCACTCTAACCTGCATTGCACGACTTTCTAAGTTGGTCTCCGGCGACGTGGGACTCCTTTGTGCAACTTCGGGTGAGCACCATTTCACGCATCCTCGTAGTGCCTGTTTCTGGCACTTCTCCGGGTGCTACCTGCTGCTGAGAGAGCTCTTTGTCTTGCTCGACGTCCCCTCTCTCTCCTGGTCCAATTTGCGACCTCCTGGTCCCTCCAGGGCCACAGCAGCGTCCAAAAACGCTAACCGCATGATTTGCAGCTAGCAAGGCTTGTTGGCATTCTTTCGGTGGGAAAACACTTCTGCATGACTCTCCACGGCGAGAGGGATCCGTCCACCAAAGGGGAAGTCTCTAGCCCTTTTTGTTCCTGCAGAAACCTCAGCTTCTTCTGTCCAGTAGAAGCTTCTTTGCACCCGCAGCTGGCATTTCCTGGGCATTTGCCCATCTCCGACTTGCTTGTGACTTTTGGACTTGGTCCCCTTGTTCCACAGGTACCCTAGATTGGAAATCCACAGTTGTTGCATTGTTGGTTTGTGTCTTTCCTGCATTATTCCTCTAACACGACTTCTTTGTCCTTAGGGGAACTTTAGTGCACTTTGCACTCACTTTTCAGGGTCTTGGGGAGGGTTATTTTTCTAACTCTCACTATTTTCTAATAGTCCCAGCGACCCTCTACAAGGTCACATAGGTTTGGGGTCCATTCGTGGTTCGCATTCCACTTTTGGAGTATATGGTTTGTGTTGCCCCTATCCCTATGTTTCCCCATTGCATCCTATTGTAACTATACATTGTTTGCACTGTTTTCTAAGACTATACTGCATATTTTTGCTATTGTGTATATATATCTTGTGTATATTTGCTATCCTCTCACTGAGGGTACACTCTAAGATACTTTGGCATATTGTCATAAAAATAAAGTACCTTTATTTTTAGTATAACTGTGTATTGTGTTTTCTTATGATATTGTGCATATGACACTAAGTGGTACTGTAGTAGCTTCACACGTCTCCTAGTTCAGCCTAAGCTGCTCTGCTAAGCTACCATTATCTATCAGCCTAAGCTGCTAGGCACCCTATACACTAATAAGGGATAACTGGGCCTGGTGCAAGGTGCAAGTACCCCTTGGTACTCACTACAAGCCAGTCCAGCCTCCTACATTGGTTGTGCAGCGGTGGGATAAGTGCTTTGAGACTACTTACCACTCTTGTCATTGTACTTTTCATAAGAGAAAAATATACAAAACAAGGTCAGTGTATATACACATAGCCAAAAAGTTTAGCATTTCCTCTTTTCACTCTTTTCTAAGTGCTGAAAAGTACTTCTAACTTTCTAAAAAGTTCTAAAAAGTTTTAAAAGTTTTTTTCTCTGTCTTTCTAAAAGCTCTGACAAACTTTTTATCTTTTACTATCACTTTAACTCTCTCTAAAAATGTCTGGCACAGGCCAAAATGTTGATCTGTCCAAACTTGCATATGACCACCTTAGCTGGAAAGGAGCAAGGAGTCTCTGTGTAGAGAGAGGTTTGAGTGTAGGGAAGAATCCTTCCTTGGAACTGTTACTTAACATGCTTAGAGAACAGGATAAGGCTAGAAGTGCCCCATCTGTTGAAAAAGTAGCTAATGGTTCTCAATCTGATCCAGGGACTCCCCCAGGAAAAGATTCTGGAAAGAAACTTCCTAGCCTGCCCATTACTAGACAGTCTAGCATAGTTGGTAATGATGATGAGCCACACCATATAAATAGTGTTGTCTCACATCATAGCAAAAGCATTTATTCTCACCATACTGGTAGTGATGTTTCTGTTAGCCAAGCTGTTAGGGTGGCTTCTGTAAGGGACAGGTCTCCTTCTGTCCATTCTCACCATACTTCTGTTTCAAGGCATGTCCCTCCCACCCACCCTGATGACAGATTGTTAGAAAGGGAGCTCAATAGATTGAGAGTGGAACAAACCAGACTGAAGCTCAAGAAGCAACAGCTGGATTTGGATAGACAGACTTTAGAAGTAGAGAAGAGAGACAGAAACTGGGTTTAGAAACCCATGGTGGCAGCAGCAGTATTCCCCATAGTCATCCTGCAAAAGAGCATGATTCCATGAATCTGCACAAGATAGTTCCCCCTTATAAGGAGGGGGATGACATTAACAAGTGGTTTGCTGCACTTGAGAGGGCCTGTGTTGTACAGGATGTCCCTCAAACAAAGGCAGTGGGCTGCTATCCTATGGCTATCATTTAGTGGAAAAGGTAGGGATAGGCTCCTTACTGTGAAAGAAAGTGATGCCAATAATTTTACAGTTCTTAAGAATGCACTCCTGGGTGGTTATGGCTTAACCACTGAACAATACAGTATAAAGTTCAGAGAGACCAAAAAGGAGTCTTCACAAGACTGGGTTGATTTCATTGACCATTCAGTGAAGGCCTTGGAGGGGTGGTTACATGGCAGTAAAGTTACTGATTATGAAAGCCTGTATAACACAATCCTGAGAGAGCATATACTTAATAATTGTGTGTCTGATTTGTTGCACCAGTACCTGGTAGACTCTGATCTGACCTCTCCCCAAGAATTGGGAAAGAAGGCAGACAAATGGGTCAGAACAAGGGTGAACAGAAAAGTTCATACAGGGGGTGACAAAGATGGCAATAAGAAGAAAGATGGTGAAAAATCTCAAGATAAGCATGGGGATAAGGGTAAAACCAAAGATCCCACTTAAAATCTTAAACACTCTTCAGAGGGTGGGGATAAAACTAATTCTTCCTCTTCTTCTCAACCTGCACACATTAAAAAGCCTTGGTGCTTTGTGTGTAAAAATAGAGGCCATAGGCCAGGGGATAAGTCCTGTCCAGGTAAACCCCCTGAGCCTACCACCACTAATACATCAAGCTCTAGTGCCCCTAGCAGTAGTGGTACTAGTGGTGGGACTGCTGGCAACAGTCAAGTTAAGGGTGTAGTTGGGTTCACTTATGGGTCCATCATAGAAACTGGGATAGTCAGTCCCAAGACAGTTTCTGTCACACCTAGTGGCATTGGCCTTGCCACACTGGCTGCTTGTCCCCTTACAATGGATACGTACAGGCAGACAGTTTCAATAAATGGTGTTGAGGCCTTGGCCTACAGGGACACAGGTGCCAGTATCACTTTGGTGACTGAAAACCTAGTGCACCCTGATCAACACATCATTGGACAACAGTATAAGATTATTGATGTCCATAACTCCACTAAGTTTCTTCCCTTAGCTATAATTCAGTTTAGTTGGGGTGGAGTTACTGGCCCTAAGCAGGTGGTGGTATCACCTAGCTTACCTGTAGACTGTCTCTTAGGTAATGACCTAGAGGCCTCAGGTTGGGCTGATGTAGAGTTTTATGCCCATGCAGCCATGCTGGGCATCCCAGAGGAATTGTTCCCTCTCATTTCTACTGAAATGAAAAAGCAAAGGAGAGAAGGCCTGAAAACTCAGGATCCCTCTCCAACAACAGGTAAAAGGGGTATCACAGTATCCCCTAACCACCCTACCATTCAGGATATCATTCCTGTGGTGGGAGAAACCTCTCCTAGGGTGGCACCTGTTCCAAGGGAATCATCAGTTGGCAAAACTGCACTCCCTGAGGTGGAAGTACCTCTCTGTGGGATAACTAATATTGGTGAGAAAAAGAGCACCATTTTAGTTAACATGGAGCATCCCTCCAACCCTCCCAGAGAAACTTTAGTGCAGAAACTCTGCACTGCCTCACAACACTTAGGCCAGCATCCCTGCCCTAGTGTGGAGCTCATAGGACAGCATCCCTGCCCTGCTCCAACCCAAGAGAAACAGCATCCCTGTTCTCTCTTCCAGCCATATGGACAAAGTTTTTGCCCAGCTATGACTTTTCTGAGACAGCATCCCTGTCTGGCATTTCCATCACTACAAATAGGTTCAGTGGACAATTCCCACTGCTCTAAACTAAAACTTACTGATAGAAACTCTGAAAATACATCTTCACATTGTTGCTTAGCTAAAAAACTTCAAACAGGGTGGTTTACATCCCCACAGGGAAGTAACCATATAGTGGATGATAAAGGGAGTAACCAGTCTATTGCAGAGCTACTCTCTACTTATCACCACTTAGACAATAAAGTCTCAACTGGCCAAGGTTAGCCTTATTGGCCTTCGTTTGGGGGGGGGGGGTTGTGTGAGAAAGTAGCCTCTTTCTAGCCTTGTTACCCCCACTTTTGGCCTGTTTGTGAGTGTATGTCAGGGTGTTTTCACTGTCTCACTGGGATCCTGCTAGCCAGGGCCCAGTGCTCATAGTGAAAACCCTATGTTTTCAGTATGTTTGTTATGTGTCACTGGGACCCTGCTAGTCAGGACCCCAGTGCTCATAAGTTTGTGGCCTATATGTATGTGTTCCCTGTGTGGTGCCTAACTGTCTCACTGAGGCTCTGCTAATCAGAACCTCAGTGGTTATACTCTCTCATTTCTTTCAAATTGTCACTAACAGGCTAGTGACCAATTTTACCAATTTACATTGGCTTACTGGAACACCCTTATAATTCCCTAGTATATGGTACTGAGGTACCCAGGGTTTTGGGGTTCCAGGAGATCCCTATGGGCTGCAGCATTTCTTTTGCCACCCATAGGGAGCTCTGACAATTCTTACACAGGCCTGCCACTGCAGCCTGAGTGAAATAACGTCCACGTTATTTCACAGCCATTTTACACTGCACTTAAGTAACTTATAAGTCACTTATATGTCTAACCTTTACCTGGTAAAGGTTAGGTGCAAAGTTACTTAGTGTGAGGGCACCCTGGCACTAGCCAAGGTGCCCCCACATTGTTCAGGGCCAATTCCCCAGACTTTGTGAGTGCGGGGACACCATTACACGCGTGCACTACATATAGGTCACTACCTATATGTAGCTTCACAATGGTAACTCCGAATATGGCCATGTAACATGTCTAAGATCATGGAATTGCCCCCTCTATGCCATCCTGGCATTGTTGGCACAATTCGATGATCCCAGTGGTCTGTAGCACAGACCCTGGTACTGCCAAACTGCCCTTCTTGGGGTTTCACTGCAGCTGCTGCTGCTGCCAACCCCTCAGACAGGCATCTGCCCTCCTGGCGTCCAGCCAGGCCTGGCCCAGGATGGCAGAACAAAGGACTTCCTCTGAGAGAGGGTGTTACACCCTCTCCCTTTGGAAAATGGTGTGAAGGCAGGGGAGGAGTAGCCTCCCCCAGCCTCTGGAAATGCTTTCTTGGGCACAGATGTGCCAAATTCTGCATAAGCTAGTCTACACCGGTTCAGGGACCCCTTAGCCCCTGCTCTGGCGCGAAACTGGACAAAGGAAAGGGGAGTGACCACTCCCCTGACCTGCACCTCCCCTGGGAGGTGTCCAGAGCCCCTCCAGTGTGCTCCAGACCTCTGCCATCTTGGAAACAGAGGTGCTGCTGGCACACTGGACTGCTCTGAGTGGCCAGTGCCACCAGGTGACGTCAGAGACTCCTGCTGATAGGCTCCTTCAGGTGTTAGTAGCCTATCCTCTCTCCTAAGTAGCCAAACCCTCTTTTCTGGCTATTTAGGGTCTCTGTCTGTGGGGAAACTTTAGATAACGAATGCAAGAGCTCATCCGAGTTCCTCTGCATCTCTCTCTTCACCTTCTGCCAAGGAATCGACTGCTGACCGCGCTGGAAGCCTGCAAACCTGCAACATAGTAGCAAAGACGACTACTGCAACTCTGTAACGCTGATCCTGCCGCCTTCTCGACTGTTTTCCTGCTTGTGCATGCTGTGGGGGTAGTCTGCCTCCTCTCTGCACCAGAAGATCCGAAGAAATCTCCCGTGGGTCACGGAATCTTCCCCCTGCAACCGCAGGCACCAAAAAGCTGCATTACCGGTCCCTTGGGTCTCCTCTCAGCACGACGAGCGAGGTCCCTCGAATCCAGAAACTCTGTCCAAGTGACTCCCACAGTCCAGAGACTCTTCAGTCCAAGTTTGGTGGAGGTAAGTCCTTGCCTCACCTCGCTGGGCTGCATTGCTGGGAACTGCGACTTTTGCAGCTACTCCGGCCCCTGTGCACTTCCGGCAGAAATCCTTTGTGCACAGCCAAGCCTGGGTCCACGGCACTCTAACCTGCATTGCACGACTTTCTAAGTTGGTCTCCGGCGACGTGGGACTACTTTGTGCAACTTCGGGTGAGCACCATTTCACGCATCCTCGTAGTGTCTGTTTCTTGCACTTCTCCGGGTGCTACCTGCTGTTGAGAGGGCTCCTTGTCTTGCTCGACGTCCCCTCTCTCTCCTGGTCCAATTTGCGACCTCCTGGTCCCTCCAGGGCCACAGCAGCGTCCAAAAACGCTAACCGCACGATTTGCAGCTAGCAAGGCTTGTTGGCATTCTTTTGGCAGGAAAACACTTCTGCACGACTCTCCACGGCGAGAGGAATCTGTCCACCAAAGGGGAAGTCTCTAGCCTTTTTCGTTCCTGCAGAAACCTCAGCTTCTTCTGTCCAGTAGAAGCTTCTTTGCACCCGCAGCTGGCATTTCCTGGGCATTTGCCCATCTCCGACTTGCTTGTGACTTTTGGACTTGGTCCCCTTGTTCCACAGGTACCCTAGATTGGAAATCCACAGTTGTTGCATTGTTGGTTTGTGTCTTTCCTGCATTATTCCTCTAACACGACTTCTTTGTCCTTAGGGGAACTTTAGTGCACTTTGCACTCACTTTTCAGGGTCTTGGGGAGGGTTATTTTTCTAACTCTCACTATTTTCTAATAGTCCCAGCGACCCTCTACAAGGTCACATAGGTTTGGGGTCCATTCGTGGTTCGCATTCCACTTTTGGAGTATATGGTTTGTGTTGCCCTATCCCTATGTTTCCCCATTGCATCCTATTGTAACTATACATTGTTTGCACTGTTTTCTAGGACTATACTGCATATTTTTGCTATTGTGTATATATATCTTGTGTATATTTGCTATCCTCTCACTGAGGGTACACTCTAAGATACTTTGGCATATTGTCATAAAAATAAAGTACCTTTATTTTTAGTATAACTGTGTATTGTGTTTTCTTATGATATTGTGCATATGACACTAAGTGGTACTGTAGTAGCTTCACACGTCTCCTAGTTCAGCCTAAGCTGCTCTGCTAAGCTACCATTATCTATCAGCCTAAGCTGCTAGACACCCTACACACTAATAAGGGATAACTGGGCCTGGTGCAAGGTACAAGTACCCCTTGGTACTCACTACAAGCCAGTCCAGCCTCCTACAACAGACACACAACACCATCACTTACACAACATCCACACACCTCAAACAACACACACCAACACACCCCCTCACACATCACAACAGACACCACCTCACACATCACCCACACCACATCATGGCACCTCAACAACACCCCAGGTTCTCTGAGGAGGAGCTCAGGGTCATGGTGGAGGAAATTGTCCGGGTAGAGCCAAAGCTATTCGGATCACAGGTGCAGCAGACATCCATTGCCAGGAGCTATGGTGAAGAATCCTCGACAGGGTCAACACAGTAGGACAGCATCCAAGAACTAGGGATGACATCAGAAAGCGGTGGAATGACCTACGGGGGAAGGTACGTTCCGTGGTCTCCAGACACCAGATTGCTGTACAGAGGACTGGCGGTGGTCCCCGACCTCCTCCCCCACAACTAACAACATGGGAGGAGCAAGTCATGCCAATACTGCATCCTGAGGGCCTTGCGGGAGTAGCAGTAGGACTGGACTCTGGTAAGGCAAATCTTTACTACCCTACCTGCATGCCATCACATACTCCCACCCTTACCCTCACACCCATCACCCCAACAACCCACAGATACCCCACCAACACAACCCACACATCCCAAAACCAATCCCTGAATGTGACACCAGTGCATGGACACCCATCACCCAAGCATGTGCACTACCGAGACTCACTCATGCCCCAAAATCACCAATCACACAAGGACCAAGCCAATAATTCAAGCACTGGAGTACAGGGTCAACCACCCATTGCACACGATAGCACATGCACATACAATAATTATGCATTTACACCCCAACAGGACCCCTACCCAACGTCACCGGACAGGAGGTGCCAGACATATCCAGTCCCCCCACAGAACAGGCACACAGTGATGACAGCAGCTTTGCACAACTGGATCAAGATGACCAGCCCGGCCCATCTGGGACATCGGGACAGTCGGTTCCCCTGACATCGTCACAAGCCACCACAGAGTCTCCCCCTCAGGAAACACCAGCACAGCACCCACCCACCGGGCCCATCCCTCTGTCCCCAGGACATGTCAATCAGCAGTGTGTCCACCACTACAGGGTACCCAGGCAAACCCACCAACCCAAGAAAATCAGGGACCTGGGGGCAGTGGCAGTGGGCACACAGTTCAGGGGACAGAGGCACAGGATAACAGGGAAACTGGGAGGACTGCTGTGCGACAGGCGGAGGACAGGCCCAGGGAACCCACTCTCCATGAGGCACTCTCCAACATCGTGGGAGCTTACCATCATTCCCAGGAGATGATGGCAAAGGTACTGGCCAAGTTTCAGGATACCCAGCGGCTGCAGGAGGAACACTACCTTGGGATCAGGGAGGACTTGAAGTCCATTAACACCACCCTGGTCAACATTGCAGGGGTGCTGGCAGACCTCCCCAACACCAGGAGGGACCCAGTGGCACAACAAGGGGCCCCTGACACTAGCCTGGACGATGAACAGCCCTCCACCTCCGCTGGCGCTAGTGGACAGGAGGCACTGCCACAGGAACAACAGGACACCAGCACCCCACCCCCTGCAGATGGAGAACCACCCCGCAAACGGTCCCTGAGATCTAGGAACAAGACAGAGAACATTGCCAAGACCCCGCCAGGAAATTAGACCCCCTGAATGTCACCCTTCTGTCCCACTATATCACCCTGTCCATCCTTAAACTGCCATTGCTCCACTTCCTATGCCCCTTTGGGCAATGCACCTGTGAAACAAATAGACTGGACTCTGCCATGGACATTCGTCTACCATCCCCCCAGCCCATTTTACAACCCCCTTCTCTTATTAGCACAGGAATAAACACACTTCAATCACAAAACAATCTGGAGTCAGTCTGTGCTTTCACAATTGTGTAATTGCAATAACTATGGAATATAGCAATGTCAATTTACTTGTTCACATACCAATGTAACACAGCTGTAGGCCAGCAGTAAACATAGCAGAGGGCACAAAGTGGGACCCAAATCTGTGAAATGGAAAGTCAAAGTGACAAGTAAGGGTCCATACACTAAATGAATATGACACACTTATGCTAGTTCCAACAATAGAATGAGATGTGGGAAGCAGTGGCATCTTCTTACCTGTGTCTCACTGGAAGTATTGCCTGATGATATTGTTTTGGTTGTTGATATCCTCTTCTTCTCCCTCCTCTTCTTCACAGTCCACAGGCTCCACAGCTGCCACAAGCCCACCATCTGGCCCATCCTCCTGCAGAAAAGGCACGTGGCGTCGCAAAGCCAGGTTGTGCAGCAGACAGCAGGTCACGATTATCTGGCACACCTTCTTCGGTGAGTAGTAGAGGGAGCCACCTGTCAGAGGGAGCCACCGGAATCTGGCCTTCAGGAGGCCGAAGGTGCGTTCGATCACCCTCCTAGTTCGCCCATGTGCCTCATTGTAGCGTTCCTCTGCCCTTGTCCTGGGATTTCTCACTGAGGTCAGTATCCATGACAAGATGGGGTAACCAGAGTCACCTGCAAATTTCCAGGGACAACTGTTAGACACACACTAACCGTTAGGGACAGCCCCATACCCATAAACCTATGAAAACTGTATTGGGACCTTGCCCTCACCTATTAGCCACACATGTTGTCTCAGGAGTTGGCCCATCACATAAGGGATGCTGCTATTCCTCAAAATGTATGCGTCATTCACAGATCCAGGATACTTGGCATTGACATGGGAGGTGTACTGGTCTGCGAAACACACCATCTGCACATTTATAGAATGGTAGCTCTTCCGATTTCTGTACACCTGTTCATTTCTGCGGGGGGTACAAATGCCACATGTGTCCCATCAATGGCACCAATGATGTTGGGAATATGTCCCAGGGCACAGAAGTCACCTTTCACTGTGGGCAAATCCTCCACCTGAGGGAAAACGATGTAGCTGCGCATGTGTTTCAGCAGGGCAGATAACACCCTGGACAACACGTTTGAGAACATTGGCTGGGACATCCCTGATGCCATGGCCACTGTTGTTTGAAAAGACCCACTGGCCAGGAAATGGAGTACAGAGGGACCTGCACTAGAGGGGGGATTCCTGTGGGATGGCAGATAGCTGACATCAGGTCTGGCTCCAACTGGGCACACAGTTCCTGGATAGTTGCAGATCAAGTCTGTATGTGACTAGGATGTGTCTCTCTTTCATTGTCGACAGGTCCACCAGGGGTCTCTACACCGGAGGATGCCGCCATCTCATTACCTGCCCCAGCGGACGTGTCCTATGGAGGAGAACAGCGAGCAGAGAGTCATCCAACACTGAGGTATCACAATGTCTTATTTTCAGAAACGTAATTAATCCACAATGTACCGGTAACTGTCTATATTCCCGGCCTAGATAGGTGTGACGCAGTTAACATCCATCCCATATGGCCTCCTGAAATAGCAGCTGCCTGACCTGTAAGGTGGCAGAAGGGGATATGAGGTAACTGCGCTGGCGTTCTACACCGTCGCGGTGGGCGGTCGAAGACCGCAGCTCAATTCAGCATTGCTTAACATTGGGCCCTATAGGTCCCAGGAGCCAATAACGATGTACGCCAGCAGTGACGGTACGCACCGCCGCGGACGTGACTGCCATTTTCTATCTGTTCACTCACTTAATAATAATAATTTTCTGTTCACTAACTTGATACTTAACCTTCAACAGGAGAGGACCTACACTGCAAGTGCTGCTGTGACCTCAGTCTGGAAGCGATGATGGCTCATATGTCTGGGGAAAGGGCCCCTGCTTTCACTTCGGAGGAGTTGGAGAAACTAGTGGATGGGATCTTCCCCCAGTACACGCAACTGTATGGTCCTCCAGACAAACAGGTGAGTACACTGGGAGCATGTTGCATGGGCAATGCCTGTTTTGAGTGGTGTGGATGGAAGATACGGGGGCTGAGGCCTGCTTGTGCGGATGGGGAGTGAATGTGCGTCAGGGCAAGGGTGGGAACTGGGGGGCAATGAGTATGACGGTTCGGACGGTAAGTAATTTCCTTTTCCCCCTGTACCATTCCTGTAGGTCAGTGCCCACCAGAAAAAGGGTATTTGGCATGCCATCGCCGAGGACGTCCGGCCCCTGGGGGTCTACCACAGATGGAGCACCCACTGCCGTAAAAGAAGGGAGGACCGGTAGCGCTGGAGCAAGAAGATGGTGGAGGCCCAGCTGGGGATGGCCTCACAACGTGGGAGGGGTGCCCGTCGCACCATGACCCCCTTGATGTTCTGGATCCTGGCGGTGGCCTATCTGGAGTTAGATAGGCGCTTGAGGGCATCACAGCAGCCACAAGGGGGGTGAGTACACTCTCATTCAGCGCGCATTACGAGATGTCTGGGTGGGGGAGCTGGGCAGTGGGTTCCTCTAGGCCAGGGCGAAGTTGGTAGGCAAGGTCCCTTGTGAGGCAGGCTATGTGGCACCCCACCAGTGGTAAGAGCCATCCACACCTAGTCAGGCTCCTGTGACTTCCAGGTATTCAGCAATTGGTCTTAGGCCTCGTACCCCATGGTCAGCTGAAATTTCTAGGAACTGTTAGTGCATGGCGTAGCACAGAGGGCTGCTCCCTGTGTGTTGTGTCCGCCAACAGCACTGGTGTTGCATGCACTGAACATGTCTTTCTTCTGTCTTCCCCCCCCTTTTTGTGGTCTCCCTGTTCTTGTGTGCAATAGCATCATCAGGCGGAGGAGCATTGGCACCGGAGCAGGAGGAAGCTGCAACCCACTTGGCTCTGGAGGGTGAAACAACGGAGTCTGAAGCCACCAGTGGGTCGGAGGGCGAGGGGAGCTCCACTGCGGGGACAGAAGCGGACAGCAGTGACAGCGACTCCTCCTCTGATGGGAGCTCCCTTGCAGTGGCAGGTACCTCTGTGCCCACTGCATGAACAGGTACAGCCGTCACCCCCCCCTACCAGCACCGCACTCCCAGCAGCCCCTCAGCGTGTGTCCCATGCCCGCTCACCCAGGAGGGTGGGCATCTCCTTTGCCCCAGGCACCTTAGGTCCTGCCCCAGTCAGCCCTGCTGCCTTCAGTGAGGAGGCTATTGACCTCCTGAGATTCTTCACTATTGGGCAATCTACCATTGTGAATGCCATCCAGGGGGTAGAGAGGCATTTGCAACAAACAAATGCATACCTCGAGGGCATTCATTCTGGGCAGGCAGCCCAACAGAGAGCATTTCAGGCTCTGGCCTCAGCACTGATGGCAGCCATTGTCCCTGTGTCCAGCCTCCCCCTCCAACTTCCTCCACCCAGACCCATTCCCCTGTACCTCAGCCTATCCCAAGCACACCATCAGACCAGCATGCACACTCATCAACACACAAGAGTGGCTCAGGCAAACATAAGCACCACACATCCCAGAGGCCCTCACACAAGCACCATCCCCATGCAGACACAGCAACATCCACTGTCTCCACTGTGTCCCCCTCCTCCACGTCCTCCTCCTTCCTCCCGGTCTCGTCTCCACTCACACCTGAATGCACTACATCCTCAGCCACTGCCTCCATCACCAGCACGCCCATCACTACACACCGCTCACGTGCACTCACCACCCCCACTACCATGCACACATCCCCAGTGTCCTCTACCAGTGTGTCTGTGAGCCCTCCTCCAAAAGTACACAAACGCAGGCACACACCCACCCAACAGCCATCCACCTCACAACAGCCTTCGGCCCATGCACCTTCACCCAAATTCAGCAAACGTACACCTCCTATAACCACTACCTCTACCTACACTTCCAAACCACCTCCATCTTCCCGTCCCAGTGTGTCTAAGATACTCTTCCTGGCTAACATTGACCTCTTCCCTACACCTCCCCCCGTCCTTCCCCTAAGGCCAGGCTTTCCAGGTCCCAGTCCAGCACCTCAGCCACCAAATTCCCAGGCACAGTGGTGCCAGCAACTGCGGGGTCATGGAGTGCGCCACCCATCAGGGCTGCCAGTGTGCCACGGAGCGAGGGCAAGGACATTCCACCACCTGCCAAGGTGAAAAAGGTGCCCACATCCCAGAGGGAGAAGCCGAAAGTACCAGCCACCAAGGGCTCAGCAAAATCCAAAGGGGATAGTGACAAGACAAATGCAGCACCATCAAAGCTGGGGAAGGGCCAAAAGCTGAAGAGCAGGTCAGGAGAGGGCATGGTGGCACTGACTGAGGGACCAATTTCACACTTTCTGTCCACGACCACGCCAAGCTGTACGGCGGCGAACACCGCTAGCTGCCCCGCCACCACAACCGCCACCTGCACCGTCACCTGCACTGCCCCTGCACGTCTACAGCCTCAGCGACAGTCCACAGCCTCTTCCCCAGTGGACAGCCGTCCGAGACTGCAGGAAACATCCTGCTGTGTCCCTCTGCAGGTGTTGACCCATGCAGTGCTGCAAGCACCGCTGCAACAGACACCGCTGCAAGCACCGCCACGAAAGACACCGCCACCTGCACCGCCCCGGCATGTCTACAGCCTCAGCCACAGTCCCCAGCATCTTCCCCAGTGGGCAGCCATCCGAGGCTGCAGGAAACGTCCTGCTGTGTCCCTCTGCATGTGCTGACCCATGCACCGCCGCCAGCACCGCTGCAAGCCCCGCCGCAACAGACACCGCCGCAAGCACCTCCACCGGCCCGCGGCATCCTCAGACACAGGCACCACCGCTGACATGCCTACTATCCCCAGTGGTCAGTCGTCTGAGGCTGGAGGAGAGTTCCTGGACCCTGGGCAGCTTCCATGAGGCATGTCTTCCATCACTGTTTACACCTGCAGGTGGAAGGCGCAGCCGCAGCAGTGTGGGGTATGTCGCTGCCTCCATGGCGTATCATGCTCCCTAAACCTCGCAAATCTTGTGACACGCACACCCAGGTGAAATACATCCACTACCTCTGTCCTTGGCAGGATGAAGCACTCTGGGCACCAGGCCCCCTCCAGAACCAGTGGAGAGATACATCCACTACCTCAGTCCTTGGCAGGATGAAGCAATCTGGGCACCAGGCCCCCTCCAGAACCAGTGGAGAATGACATCCACTTGAGAGACTGTGGCTTTGCACTCCTCAGGATAAAGCAGTGGACAACCCACCCACTGGAGAGACTTGAGAGACTGTGGCTTTGCACTCCCCAGGATAAAGCAGTGGGCAACCCACCCACTGGAGAGACTTGAGAGACTGTGGCTTTGCACACCCCAGGATAAAGCAGTGGGCAAACCACCCACTGGAGAGACTTGAGAGACCGTGGCTTTGCACTCCCCAGGATACATCAATGGGCATGGAGCCCCCTCATGCAGCAGTGGCGTTGTGCGTTCATCAGGCTGAGGTGCCCCTCCCCTCCCCATGAGGTGCTTGTATATTTTCGATCTGATGCCCCAGTAGTGTTCTTTCCGTTTCGAGTCAGGTATCATGTGTGGGCCTCACCCATGCATTTTGGGCCCAGTGGTCCACGGACAATGATTAGTACACTATCCGGACTTGTGTAGTTGGTGTACATATTTGGATATACTGAATTTTGACTTTTGAATACTGGATTTCTCTTGATTACAATGGTTACAATCATTTCCTTTTGTCCTTGCGTTCTTCCAGGGGGTGTATATTTAATGTTGCTGCATGTATTTGTGTGTCTGTTGTTGTGTGTGGTGGTGAGGGTGGGGGTGTTGCGTGTGTGTGTCACTCTGTTTCCTCCCCCCCTCCTGTGTTGTAGGTGCAGTACTCACCGTGGTCGCCGCTGCCGCCATTCGTACTCCTGGTAGAAGAGGAGGTAAACCAACATGGTCAGTACATGTAGTTCGGCTCCATGGCGTACTGGTTCCTCGTTGGGTGTCGAGAGGTGAGTTTTTTCCCTTCTGTGTACTGTTTCCGCCACGCTTTTGATAGCGTTGGTTCTGCCCCGGAAAAGGTGGCGGATAGGCCTCTTGTAATAGGGTGGGCGGTACTTTGTCTCCCGCCTCTCTGTTGGCGGTGACCACTGCACTGTTTGTTTCTACCGCCGTGGCGGTCAGAGTGTTAAAGTGGCTGTCTATGTTGGCAGTTTCCGCCACGGGTGTAATCCCCTTTTTTTTCTGCAAGCCTGTTTGCGGTGTTACCGCCGCTTGAACACCGACCGTCAGGGTTGTAATGAGGGCCTGAGTATTTTCTTTCATGTGTGTGAGTACTGTGTGACTACAGTGGTATTGCATGAGCTTTGCATGTCTACTAGTTAGGCATTGGCTGTTCATCCACACTACTCCTAGAGAGCCTGGCTTTTAGACACTGACTACATTTCACTAATAAGGGATAACTGGACCTGGTATAAGGTGTAAGTACCTTTGGTACCCACTACAAACCAGGCCAGCCTCCTACATTGGTGGTGCAGCGGTGGGATAAGTACTTGTAATTTCCTTATCACTCTGTCACCGATGCTTTCCACAGGAAAGAGTACTCTGTAGCTAGAGCTATACATACATATACCTAGTTACAGGGTCTAGTCTCTTACCTTCCTTTATAAGAGACTAGAAGTTAGGTAGAGTGGTTTTCTTTTCACTTATACTACTTTAACACTCATTACATCATGTCTACTGCCGGGCCTAACTCTGAGGTCATGGGTACTCCCTATGAGGGCATGACCTTCAAAGAACTTAAGGGGCTTTGCTCAGAAAGGAGCCATAGATGTAGAAAGGAACCCCTATAAGAATTTTCTGTTAAGCCTTCTTCTCCAGGATAATCAGCAGCAAGCTGATAACCAGGAGGAGGAGGGGAAGGGGAATTCTGACCCTTTAGAGTCAGGGAATCATCCTGAAGATTCAGGGGAGGGCTATTCCAAAGATCTTCCCCCTAGCAAACCTTCCAGTATAGCTGGCATTGGGAGTGGTAGTCACTCTCGGAGGGCTCCCTTCACACATAGAGGTCAGGTTACCAGGGTAAGTAAAGTTAGGGAAAGATCTACCTCTGTCCACTCTCATATCACCTCTGTTTCTGATGGATCCCACCCATGGTTGAACTCCATAGATGACTCCATAGATAGGGAGCTCAGGAAACTGAGACTGGAGGAGGCCAGGCTGAGGCTGCAGCAGCTACAGCTAGCCCTAGATAGGGAGGTCTTGACTGTGGAGAGGGAGAGGCAGGGGTTAGTTCCCCATGGTGGCAGCAGCAGTTTCAGGAGTTATGGAGACAGGGAGGACACCATAGACTCTAGAAACTTGTATACGATTGTGCCCCCATATAAGGTGGGGGATGACATTTACAACTGTTTACTGTACTTTAGAGGAGCTGCAAAGTTCAGAGGGACCCTCAAAGGCAGTGGGCTGCTATTCTGTAGTAGTCCTTTTCTGACAAGGGGAGGGATAGACTTCTCACTGTCAGAAAAGAAGAGTCAGAGAATTATAGTATTCTCAAAACTGCACGCTTGGATGGATTTGGCTTAACCACTGAACAATACAGGATAAAGTTCAGAGAAACCAGAAAAGAGTCTTCACAAGTTTGGATAGACTTTGTGGACTGTCATGTGAAGGCTTTAGAAGGTTGATTACATGGCAGCAAAGTGTCTGACTATGAGGGTCTATATAATCTAATTTTGAGAGAGCATATTCTGAATAACTATGTGTCTGATTAGTTGCACCAGTACTTGGTAGACTCAGATCTGACCTCTCCCCAAGAATTGGGAAAGAAGGCAGACAAATGGGTCAGAACAAGGGTGAGCAGAGAACTCATACAGGAGCTGACAAAGACAAGAAGAAGGATGGTAAGTCACATGAAAAAGGTGGGGGCAAAGATAAAAAGCAAAAGTGTTCATCAGGCCCACACAAATCCTCTGGGGGTGGGTCTAAATCCTCTTCCAACCAACAGAATAAAAAGCCTTGGTGTTACATGTGTAAGAACAAAGGCCATTGGACAAGTGACAGTACTTGTCCAAAGAAAAACACCAAAGCTTCCATCACCACAACCCCACTGCTTCTACTAGTGCCCCTAGTAATAGCAGTGGTGGTGGGAAAAACACTACAAATAGACAGTCCTATGGTGTAGCAGGGCTCTCTCTGGGTAATGTGGGGGGTTGGTTTAGTTAGGGAAACCACTCAGGCTGTTTTAGTCTCTGATGGTGGCATTTACCTTGCCACCCTTGTTGCTTGTCCCCTTCATATGGATGAGTACAAGCAACAACTCCTAGTAAATGGTGTTCAGATTGAGACCTACAGGGACACAGGTGCCAATGTCACAATGGTGATGGTAAAACTGGTTGCCCCTGAGCAACACCTAATTGGTCATCAGTACCAAGTGACTGATGCCCACAATAACACTGTTAGCCACCCCATGGCTACTGTTAATCTCAACTGGGGGAAGGGGTTACTGGTCCAAAGAACCTATCCACGGACCTACCTGTAGAGTATCTAATAGGCAATGATCTGGAGACTTCAGCTTGGGCTGAGGTGGATTTGGAGGCTCATGCAGCAATGCATATTTCTTCTTTGACAAGTGTTCAGGCCAAAAGCAAAGAGGACAGGGAAACTTGGATTCTGAAACAATGGAGCAAGTGCTCCCAAACCTAAGAATAGAAAGAGTAAACCCTTATCCACTATCCCTCCCTCCACTGAAGATTCCCCTTTTTAGGAGGAGGAGTCTACTTCCTGTGAAGGACCTACTCCAGAGGAGCTTCAGGCTGACACAGCTGAGCTTCTTGGTGCAGGGGTCCTGCCAGGGAGGAGTTAAGTGTGGCTCAGCAAACCTGCCCCACACTTGAGGGTTTAAGACAGCAAGCTGTCAAACAGGAATCAGGGGATGTCAGTGACTCTCACAAAGTGTACTGGGAAAACAATTTCCTTTATACAGAGGCAAGGGACCCAAAGCCTGGTGCTACCAGGAGTCTAGGCATTCCCTTGCAGTATAGAGAGTTACTTCTGACACTAGCACATAACATTCCCCTTGCTGGACATCTGGGGCAAAGCAACACCTGGGACAGACTAGTCCCTCACTTTCACTGGCCTCACATGTCAGAAGGCACAAAAGAGTTTTGTTGCTCTTGTCTCACTTGCTAAGCCAGTGGAGAGACTGGTGGCACCCCAAAGGCCCCCTTGATCCCACTGCCAGTGATTGGGTGCCTTTTGAAAGGCACCCCGCTTGGGTTGCCCCCTTGACCCTCCTATTGCTTCAGGCAATAGGTTTATCTTGGTGGTAGTGGGTCATGCCACTAGATATCCAGAAGCAATTCCTTTGAGGACCACTACAGCTCTTGCAGTGGCAAAGGCCCTCCTGTGAATATTTTCCAGGGTGGGCGTCCCAAAAGAGGCAGTATCAGACAGAGGTAGTAACTTCATGTCTGCATACCTGAAAGCAATGTGGAAAGAGTGTGGGGTAACCTACAAGTTCACCACACCTCACCATCCCCAGACAAATGGGTTGGTTGAGAGATTTAATAAAACTCTCAAAGGTATGATTATGGGACTAGCTGAAAAGCTCAGAAGGAGATGGGATGTCCTATTACCATGCCTCCTTTTTGCTTACAGGGAGGTACCCCAGAAGGGAGTGGGCTACAGCCCATTTGAACTCCTTTTTAATCACCCTATTAGGGATCCATTAGCACTTGTAAAAGAAGGGTGGGAGCAACACTTGAAGCCCCCTAAGCAAGATATAGTGAATTATGTACTTGGTCTACTTGGTCTAAGATCTAGAATGGCTGAGTACATGAAAAAGGACACAAAAAGCCTTCAGGCCAGCCAGGAGTTACAGAAACAATGGCATGACCAGAAGGCTGTCCTGACAGTGTGCCAACCAGGACAGAATGTGTGGGTACTGGAGCCTGTGGCACCCAGGGCACTCTAGGACAAATGGAGTGGTCCACACCTGATAGTGGAAAAGAAGGGTGTAGCCACTTATTTAGTGGACCTAGGCATTCCCAGAAGTCCTCTTAGAGTACTTCATGGGGACTGCCTGAAACCCTACTATGATAGGGCTGACGTAAGCCTACTCCTGGCCACCGATGAGGGACAGGAAGATGAGAGTGACCCTCACCCTGATCTCTTCTCCGATACTGCAGCTGTCGGCTCAGTGAAAGGAGTTATTCTTGCATACTGCCTTTCTGAAGAGCAGAAGGAGGATTGCAGGAACCTCCTAGGACAATTTTCAGAACTTTTCTCTCTGACAACTGGTCAGACACTTGGTGTGAACACACCATGGATACTGGAGACAGTTTACCTGTCAAAAGTAAGTTTTATAGACAGCCTGACCATGTCAGGGACTGCATTAAGTCTGAGGTTTAGAAGATGTTGGACGTAGGAGTGATTCAGCACTCAGATAACCCCTGGGCCAGCCCAGTGGTGCTTGTACCAAAACCTCATTCTCAAAATGGGAAAAAGGAGATGAGGTTCTGTGTATATTACAGAGGGCTCAATACAGTCACAAAAACTGATGCTCACCCTATACCCAGGGCAGATGAGCTTATAAATACACTGGCATCTGTCAAGTATCTCAGCACTTTTGACTTCACTGCAGGGTATTGGCAGATCAAGCTATCAGAAGATGCAAAACCAAAAACTGATTCCTCTACCATTGCAGGGCATTATCAAATTACTGTTATGCCTTCTGGTTTGAAGAATGCACCTGCCACTTTTCAGAGGCTGGTGAACACAGTCCCCCAAGGTCTGGAAACTTTAAGTGCAGCATATCTTGATGATATTGCTGTCTTCAGCTCCACCTGGGAAGACTACCTGGTCCACTTCTTGAAAGATTTGGAGGTCTGCAAAAGGCCTCACTATTAAGGCTTCAAAGTGCCAGATAGGGCGGGGAAGGTGGTTTATCTGGGACACCTAGTTTGTGGATAACAGATTGAACCACTACAGTGGAAGATCCAGACTATTTTAGAATGGTCTCCCCCTACAACACCAACCCAGGTCAGAGCCTTTCTTGGTCTCACTGAGTATTACGGGAGGCTAATTAAGAACTGTGGCTCCATTGTTGCCCCTCTTAATGACCTCACATCCAAAAAGGTATTGTGGACAGCTAGCTGTCAAAAAGCTTTTGAGGAGCTTAGGCAGGCTATGTGTACTGCATCTGTCCTAAAAAGCCCAAACTAATCAAATAAGTCTATTGTCCAAACAGATGCCTCGGAGGTAGGGGTTGGGGCTGTGCTATCACAACTTAATTCAGAGGGCCAGCATCAACCTGTTGCTTTTATTTGTAGAAGGTTGCCTCCTCGAGAAAAGCATTGGTCAGTTATAGAGACTGAGGCCTGTGCTGTGGTCTGGGCCCTGAAGAAGTTGAGACCATACCTCTTTGGGACTCACTTCATAGTTCAGACAGACCACAAACCTCTCTTATGTTTAAAATAAATGAAAGGTGAAAACCCTAAATTGTTGAGGGGGTCCATTACTCCACAGGGGATGGACTTTACAGTGGAACATAGACCTGGGAGTCACCACTCCAACGCAGATGGACTCTCCAGATGTTTCCACTTTGACAAGAAAGACTCATGTGAGCAAGATTAGCCTTATTGTCCCTCATTTGGAGGGGTTGTGAGGGAAAAAACCCTCTTTTGGCGTGTTACCCCCAATTTCTGCCTCTTGTCAGTGTCTTACACTATGTCACTGGGATCCTGCTAATCAGGACCCCAGTAGTTATGCTTTCTCCTTTAAATTTGGTTGCTGCATACTGGTAACCCAGTATTGTACCCAGAAGTGGCATACTGGTCACCCTTATAAGTCCTTAGTATATGGTACCTAGGTACCCAGGGCATTGGGGTTCCAGGGGATCCCTATGGGCTGAAGCATTTCTTTTGCCACCCATAGGGAGCCCATGTAAAGGCTTCTACAGGACTGTCATTGCTGCCTGTGGGAAATGGTGCATGCACCCTTTCACTGCCATTTATACTGCATCAGGTCACTTATAAGTCACCTATATGTCTGGCATTCCAACCCTGAAGGCTAAGTGTAAAGTATCTGTGTGTGAGGGCACCCCTGCACTAGCAGAGGTGCCCCCACGTCATCCAGGAGCATTTTCCCAGACTTTGTGAGTACGGGGACACCATTTTATGCGTGCACTATATATAGGTCACTACCTATGTACAGCTTCACAATGGTAACTCTGAATATGGCCATGTTTGGTATCAAACATGTTGGAATCATATCCCAAGGCTTTTACAAGCAGTGGTTGTATGATTCCATGCACTCTGGGGGCTCCTTAGAGGACCCCCAGTACTGCCATTACAGCCTTCTGAGGTTTTCCAGGCAGCACCAGCTGATGCCACCTCACAGACAGGTGTCTGCCCTCCTGTAGCTTGAGCAGCTTAAGCCCTGGAAGGCAGAACAAAGGATATCCTTTGGGAGAGGAATGTTACACCCTCTCCCCTTGGAAATAGGAGTTAGGTCATGGGAGGGTAGCCTACCAGAGCCTCTGGAAATGCTTTGAAGGGCACAGATGGTGCCCTCTTTGCATAAAACAGTCTACACTGGTTTAGGGACCCCCAGTCCCAGCTCTGGCGCGAAACTGGACAAAGGATAGGAGAGAGACCATTCCCCTGTCCATCACCACCCCAGGGGTGGTGGTCAGCGCACCTCCAGAGTGTCCCTGGGTTTTTCCATCTTGGATTCCAAGTTGGCAGGGAACTCTAGGAGCATCTGAGTGGCCAGTGCCAGCAGGTGACGTCAGAGCCCTCCCCCTGACAGGTGATTGTAGGAGGCTGGACTGGTTTGTAGTGGGTACCAAAGGTACTTACACCCTATACCAGGTACACTTATCCCTTATTAGTGAAATTTAGTCAGTGTCTAGAAGCCAGGCTCTCTAAGGGTAGTGTGGATTAGTAGAAAAGGCCTAATTAGTAGACATGCAAAACTCATGCAATACCACTGTAGTCACACAGTACTCACACACATGAAAGAAAATACTCAGTGTTACAAAAATAAAGGTACTTTATTTGTGTGACACAAATGCCAAAAATACCTTAGAGACTATACTCCCTTAGGAGGGAAGTAATATACACAGTGTATACACTGGCATGCAGAAATAGCTGTAAAAAGAGTTAGAAAACAGTGAAAATAGTGACAATCACAATAGTTAGGATTGGGCCTAGGGGTAACACAAACCATATGCTAAAATAGTGGAATGCGAAAGTCAGTTTCCCACCTAGGCAAGTATAGTGTGTAGAGGAGCACTGGGAGTATTAGAAAACACCAAAGGTAAGTAATAGAACCTATCCAAGAGCCCAAGAAATCAGGAGTAAATCACAATAACTTTCCTAGAACACACAATAACATGTGATAGAAGATTTTGCAAGAACTAGAAGAGACTGCAAGACACCAACAATGGATTCCTGTACCTGAAGACATGTGGAAGATGGGGACCAAGTTCAAGAAGCACTGAAGAATCCAGGGAGATCAGGAGTCCCTGCAACCCTGGATGAAGGAGCAAAATAACCACCGGTGAAGAAGAACAGTCAGTACTGCACCCAAGAAGACGGATGCGGGTTCCTGGTTGGTGCAGATAATGTCCCACACCGGATGGATGATTGCAGTCTGGGTTGCATTGCTGGATTCCGCCAACAGGCCTTTGCACACGCAAAGCTTATGGTTAGCGAAAATGGCGCTGCCCTGGACCAGGAGGAACCTGATGACCTCTACCTAGGAGGGGGAGGCAGAGGGGGCTCTCAGCAACTCAGAGAGCCCTCAGAAGACCAGGAAGCATGCACAGGAGTCCCACAGCATGGGGACAAGAAGGTCCAAAAGGAGACCCTCGTAGCACTACACAAAGGGATTCCACGCCACCGGAGAACCACTCAGGAGGCTGTGCATCACAGAAAGGAGTGCCGGGGGCCAGAGCTGTATGGTGCACGAAGAACTTAGTGGAAGGATGCCAATAAGCCTTGGTAACTGCAAACCACGTGGTGCACGTGGGTACTGTCTTGACTGGGGAGGCAAGCTCTTACCTCCACCAAAGTTGGACAGCTGGACTTCAGGACCGTCAGGACCACTTCAGTCCACCACCCGTGTTGCTGGATCTATGCACTCACGAAGTCGGTGAAAATGGCCCTGGGGTTTCTGGGGGCACCTCTGCTAGTGCAGGGGTGCCCTCACACACAGGTGCTTTGCACCCTGCCCTCAGGACTGGAGGGCCTACCATAGGGGTGACCTATAAGTGAGCTGGTGCAATGTAAATGACAGTAAAAGTGTGCTTGCACCCTTTCATGCATGCTGCAATGACAGTCTTGCAGAAGCCTCTGCATGGGCCCCCTATGGGTTGCAAAATATATGCTGCAGCCAATAGGGTTCCCTGGAATCCCAATGCCCTGGGTACCTATGTACCATGTACTAGGGACTTATAAGGTGGCACCAGTAAGCCAATTGTTGGTGAAATATTGGGTTGCCAGTATGTAGCAACCAAAATTAAGGGAGAGAGCATAAGTACTGGGGTCCTAATTAGCAGGATCACAGTAGACACAGTCAAACATACTGACAAACAGGCCAAAAGTGGGGATAACCAAGATAGAAAGAGGCTACTTTCCTACACATATGCTGTGTTTTTTGTTTATTATTCCTCATTTATAGGAGGCTACCAATTGTCTATATTGTCTGCAGTTATTTTCTCTTTTTTTCTGCTGGTCTGCTCCTTTTCCCTTTTTCTGTTACTTCCCTCTATATAAATCTGATCAATTGACCTCACATTGCCAGATTTATCCAACATGAGCATTTTTATTGCTGATGTGAATTGTTCACTACTAGATTGTTTAAGTATGTTTGGATATATTGTTTCACTTTATGCATTAGCAATGCATTTTCATATTTCTTTAGATTTTTCTTATGCTCAATAAAATGTATTTTTTTCATTAAAAATAGAATGGAAAGATATGGACTCTACAGAAAAAATCTTGTAGATCCATGCTGTCTGAAAGAAGTGACAAGTGTTGTTTAACAGCGGACAAGGTGAAATGTTCTAATACTTACTGGCATAAGTTACCTACACAGTAGTAACTATACCTGAGTGTTATGACTGCATATACCGGGGGTCCTCTGTGCTACCTTTGAAACCTGCAAAGAAGTTTAAAAAGCATGAATTACAGCCATTAGTGTGAACAGGCGACACCAATCACAGATCTGAGCCGGTAAGTGAAGAGTTGTATATGCCATTCTGAACCTTTTCATTGAGGTGGTCTTCTGTAAGATTAATGGACTGTTGCTATTTGTCTAACCTTGAAACAAACAGAGTGCTAGGTTTATTTAAATTTGTGTTAACATTAGTTAATACAAAACACGTAGGGGGCTATTCTAACTTTGGAGGAGTGTTAATCCGTCCCAAAAGTGACGGTAAAGTGACGGATATACCACCAGCCGTATTACGAGTTCCATAGGATATAATGGACTCGTAATACGGCTGGTGGTAAATCCGTCACTTTTCCGTCACTTTTGGGACGGATTAACACCTCCTCCAAAGTTAGAATAACCCCCGTAGTCTGTTGTACTTTTTCGTTTAAAAATATAATTTGTCAAGGGATTAGACAAGCCCTAAATAAAGACCCTCCAGTTTTGTGTTTCACAAATTGATTTTAAATCAATATTGTCCTTCCAATCTTCATAACCTTTGAGTGTCAATTGTGAAATAAAGCAATTAGAATAAATCAATTTTGTTTGCTTCAGCATGTTTTTTTTGCTTGGGCTGATGAAAGCCTATAATAAAATGAAACCGGTCTGAAAAATAAGGCATGAATATTGTTGGAGACTAAGTTCAGGTCGTGTTAGGTAATGTTCCCCCTGTGTATAATTAAAAACAGCACATGGTGTACTTGTTCTATGTAAATAATGATGAGCATAATGATGATACCAGAACATTTCGCCATAGTTTGCAGAATCATTTTTGAATATTTTTCAAGATTTTAGTTCAGATAGCATGTTAGACATGGTTGCAACATCCGTTTCCTCAGAAACAGCACAGGGGTGATTAAGTCATCCATAGCTATTTTAAAAAAAACATATAAGCCTATATTTATACAGTTTTTTGTGATGCATTTCGTCATATTTTGATGCAAAAGCGGAGCAAAGTTACAAAATATAACAGTATTTTCTAAGTTTGCGCCGCTTTTGCATCAAAAAATTATGCAAATGCAGTGCAAAAAAAGTATAAATATGGGCCATATAATTTGTGAAGTTTCTACGGGACAAAAATATCATATGGGATCTTATCCCAAACAATAACATCATGGATGGGAAATGCAGTAATGATCACAAGGGTCAAGTCTTTTCTGACCTTATGTGAAGAAGAATGATCTTAAGTAATTCAGCTGCTAGCTCTGGAAAAGAATGATCTTGGAGACAGTGTCCATCTAACAGCAGAAAAAAAACTGTAACTAATCCCATTCAGATGAAGAGAAAAAACAATGAAAGAAATTTTCAAAAGTAGTACTATGACTATGGAGGAATCAGATAAGTCTTTTTCAACCAAACAATAGCACACATACACCATGCGAGGAAGTATGTGAAGAATTTGAAGAAAAATCTTCAATGTCGTCAAAGTAACCAGAGGCAGTCTGAGAAAAACTGTTACTTTATTGGGTGAAGAAGAGCAGGTAGGAACCTCCAATGGTGGTTGATAATATATCATTTCTTTACTAGGAGCAGCCATTGAAAGCTGTAGACCCACATCTGAAATCCATCCTGTATTGGCACTAGTATCAGGTACCAAGGAAAGTTCAGCATCAAAAGTCCCACATTGGGGAGTAGTAAATTTAGTGCTGTTTAATGAGGGTACAGGGAGCTGCAGAGTAGGGGAAAAGGGTAAAAGAACTACCCAGATACCCTTGTGGCCTACAGTGGAGAACTGGCCACATGATGTAACTTGGTCAAATCAATGGAAGTTTGTTGTTTCTGTTTACAACCAGCAAGTAGTGGCAAAATCATAGTTGAAGTACCTTGAACAGCAAGGCCAGGAAACAGAGCTCTGTAAGACAGTACAAATGTATTCTTATCTGCAATCTTTTCCTGTACCAGATCCTCAACTTCACCAGTCCAGTCAGAAATCACTGGTTGCTCCTTCACCTCATCACTGGTAGAATTGTAGAGTTCACATTCAAGCGCTCATCTTGGAAGTATTGCCAATACTGTAAGGCACTGTAACGTTTGATTATGTCAAAGGGCACATCATCCACCACTGTGCCAGGGTTATACAGATCTAGAATATAAATGTGGTCCCGAAAAAGGACCTCACAGGGGGTCCCATGCCTTATGATTTACTGGGGAGATTATTTTAACTTCTCTGGACTCCATACAGGTGATGAGTCAACCACGACCTGAACTTAATATTCTAGCTGTTAAGGACTGCTTTAACTCACAGTTCTTCCATTCCACTATCAAATTTTCCTCAGGATGATAAAGGGAGGATAAATGCACAGCAAACACCCAGGGTTCCCATAATGTCTCTGTAAGTCTTAAGGGTAAAAGCCGGTCCCTGGTCTGAGTAGAACGCTCTTACTGCATATGTACTGATAAAGACTTGCACATTTTTAATAACAGTTTGAGTGTCAGCTGATCACTGTGGCCACACCCATAGACATTGTGAATATAAATAGACAGCCAATAATATATATTTAAATGTACCATCCATATGAAGTGGTCCATAATGATCTAAATAGACACATTGTAGGGGCCTATTTGAAACTAAAAGGGGTGTCTGCGGTGGGCTGGAAACCATAGGACCTTAAATTTGTTGACAAGTGTCACATCAAAGGACATATTTTTCAGTCTGATCATAAAGACCTTGCCACCGGTAGCATTTCTGTAACAAGGAAAGTGAGGCCGCCACGCTAGCATGGACTGACACTAATTCTTCATGAGAAGCAATTATTAATTCTGACCTGCGGTCCTGGTTGGGTATCACTCAATCACTCACTCTGGGAATTAGGGCAAAGGAATATTTTGGGTCCAGATAGCAGTATTTGCTGCCTACTTTTTTGGTAGGGGCATTCCACCAGCCAAAGCAGTGACCACAGCCATAATGTCATGATCTATTCCCATATGTGAATAACTAATTGTAGCTACTGTAACAGTCTGAAAAACCGCTTTAGCAGGGTCATCAGCCAATGATTTCCCTATAATGTGTACTCCAAAACATTAATTACTCAGTGATTGGATTAAATGAGCTAGTGGCAAAGCATCTTTAAGAGCTGCCACCTTTCCCCAAAGCAACTTATGATTGATAGCATGACCTTTAGAGTCTCTAACTCCATTCAATCACCAATAATGTAAATTATTAATTACAGGTCTGAATGTAGTAATAGGAATCACACACTGTAAGTGTTGTGAATTCTGGATCCATATTCTGCAATGCCAGAACCAAAGCTTTCAATTCAGCCAGCTGAGCGGTACAGTCATAAAAAGTTTCTTTATATGTTCCTTATTCCTGAAACTCTATCTTTCATGACACCCTTCACTGCAGCACATACTGCCAATACTTATGCTTGGTACCAACAGCGGGTTGGGCTGAACCATTTGAATATATTATGTAATCTTACTGATCTAGAGGCAACATTTAGTTTGACATGGGGTATTCTTGTTCATACTGGAGAAACTCCTGGGTTCTCAGTGTTGGGTCAAAAACGTAATCTGCATCAGCAGCTCGCAAGGAAGTGGGCCACTGAATCTATCGTGGATGGAAGGCTTTGACATTAAGAACACTTGCCTTTCTGACAGCATCCAAGGCTTGAATGGGAGAAATCCCGAATATGTGTTTCTTGTGAGCCAATGGACGTTCCTTTAGGACAGATGTTTAAACTGTAGTAAGATTTTTTGTTCTGTTGATGCAAAACACATTTCGCCATTAGAATATACGTTTGATTTATATGCAATCAGCATTGTTTCACCTTCATTAAAGGTGATATCTGTATAACCAGTAGAACCCACTATTATGCAGATAACTAAATTAGTGGTGTTAACACAAGTGTGTGTTTGGATGCAAACATGTCTGGATGCAATGTTCTTATAATAGTAGTAGGATCTGTAGTCCAATGTTTTTCTGAAAAGTCAGGAAAAATTAAATTGTACAACAATTCAACCCAATGTGCATATTATTGTATGTCTGTTCTATCAAATTTTAGAAAGCCTAAATTGATTGTAGCTTTTTTAATGTATTTGTAAAATAAAATAAATCGTATCTTCTTAACAGGACACTGAGAAAAGCAATTTTAGATTTTGAGAACTGAATTTATAGCTATGATCAGCAAATCATAAAAGTATACAACCCACTCTGGCCAAATAGGAGTCTTCAGTATCTTCTCTGTGTCCCTAAGATGGTAGACACCTAAAAAGTTCTGCCTTTAGGCAATATATTTTGACAGAAAAAGCCATTAAAAATGTCCAATGCAGTTTTGTATTTTTTTACGAACAATGGTGTTCATAAAAGCTGTGCTATGTGAATTTAGTATAGCAAAAGTGGATGTTTGACTGTTTAAATGTCTATAGTTCTCCACTGTGCTACAGGAATGACCTGGTACAGCTAAATTAAATAAGGGATTATTCAGAGGAGAAATACTATGTTCAATGGCACCATGATATTCTAATTGGGATAGAATTTCCTTAACAGGGTGTTTTCTTGATGTTTAATTGGGTGTTGTGGTTGCACATGTGGGTTGGACCATAGAGGTATAATATGATAGGGTGAGTCTTTAACCCTGCCTGCTTGATTGAGATATAATGCAGGACCTTGTGCAAGTGCGCATTCTGTTACAGACCATTCCTTCACTACTTCAGGAGCAGGAACAAAAAAGGATGGTAATATTACTTTAGTAACAAACTCAGGTGCCCTATCTACCTCAGATAAGAGAACGTCAGAAACATTAGACAAGGACTGCCAGAATATTACTGAAATAGTAGATGGTGTACCACCCTCCATTTGGATATCTAAATCATAAAGTCTATCAGGAGGGCTAAGCATGATGATCTGGAGTTTCAACTTGCTTGCAGTCATTATTTGGTCTTATTGCCAGAAACGCTTGAGGAGTCTGGCTAATTATTATGCCCTTGCCTGCACTATCAAGCAGTGTTTTTGCCCAAGCCTTCTTCAAAAGAAGTGTACTGAGTATTTCTGGCATAGGTAGCACACATTCCTGCCATGTTCTGCTTTTTTAGTAGTGGTTTTTGTTGCAGAGTTTTTTTTTCCTTTTAATGGATGACATCAGAAGAGCATTGTGAGTCCTTTTTTGGTTTCATGTACTGTTCCTGTCTGTGTTTGCTTCATCCCACTCTCTCTGACTTTCTGTTTGAAAAATCCTATAAGGAACAAGAAGGACATGTATCAGAATACTGTTACCTATCATGCTATTTAATTGTATCATCGCTATGTAAATTGAAACGCTTCTTAGATGACTCCGGTTGCGGAGATGCACTCCTTGTTCTTGTTTTATCCTTTATATTTTTATCCCAGCACTTTCTAGAAGACTCAGGTATCTGCTTGGTTGTATCTGTATCAGATTTTGTTTCAAGTTGTGTTTTACCAGACCTGGTTCTCGATTTATCATCAAAATGTGTGGGTGCAACCTTACCCCACATCTAAAATTTCATATGTAGTCAAGGTATTCACCTGAAAGAAAATGCCTACCAAATTATTTAATTATATTATTTAACAATGAGTCACAAACTACCTCTAAACACTTTATAAAAATAAAACTAACACCATAATCCATACTTACTAGACCTACCCACATACCCACATACCCTGTATCCCAAAGACAATGCATAAAAGTTTGAAAACTCTTACCTTGCCTGTTGAATAGCAACGGAGAACCACGACTGACATTAATGAAATGCACGTGAAATGAAAATAAAAACTATGGTGGTCATTACAACCCTGGCAGGTTGGGGTTAAAGCTGCAGTAAGACCGCAAACAGGCTGGCGGAAAAAAAAATGGAATTACGACCGTGGCGGAAACCGCCAACAAAGACAGCCGCTTTAACACTCTGACCGCCACGGCGGTACAAACAAACAGACAGGCGGAGGACAATCTACTGCCCACAGAATTACAACCTGCCAATCTGCCACCTTTTCCGGGGCGGATTCACCGCGAACAAAAATACGGCGGAAACAGGACTTCGAAGGGAAAACGCTCTCCTCTGCACACCCCACGAGGAACCAGGACACCATGGAACCAAAGCTCCACATTTTTCCAGCCTTTATCTTCTTGCTCCTCTACCAGGTATTCCTCCCTTAAAGTCCGTGGACCACTGGGCCCACAATGCATGGGTGAGGCCCACACAAGATATCCGAACAAGACGGAGAGAACACTGCAGGGGCATCAGATAAAAATAAAACAGGCACCTCAGGGGGAAGGGAAAGGGTGGGCACCTCAGCAGGTTGATTGCACGACGGCTAATCCACGAGGGGGCCCCATGCCCACTGTTCAATCCTGGGGAGTGCAAACCCACAGTCTCTCAAGTCTCTACAGTGGGTGGGTTGTCCACTGCTTTATCCAGAGGAGTGCAAAGCCACAGTCTCTCAAGTCTCTACAGTGGGTGGATTGCCCACTGTCCAGTCCTGGGGAGTATAAAGCCACAGTCTCTCAAGTCTCTACAGTGGGTGCGTTGCCCACTGTTCAATCCTGGGGAGTGCAAAGCCACAGTCTCACAAGTCTCTACAGGGGGTGGTTTGCCCACTGTTCAATCCTGGGGAGTGCAAAGCCACAGTCTCTCAAGTGGATAACAGTCTCCACTGGTTCTGGAGGGGGCTTTTTGCCCAGAGTGCTTCATCCTGCCAAGGACAGAGGTAGTGGATGCAAATCTCCACTGGTTCTGGAGGGGGCTTTGTGCCCAAATGCTTCATCCTCCCAAGGACAGAGGTAGTGGATGTAAATCTCCACTGGTTCTGGAGGGGGCTTTGTGCCCAAAGTGCTTCATCATGCTCGTGGCGGCCTCAGTAGTGTCGGAGCGTTTGGTCTGCGGTGCCTGTGGCAGCAGTGTCTTTAGCAGCAGTGCTTGTGGCAGCGGTGTCTTTGGCAGCGGTGCTTGTGGCGGCGGTGTCTTTGGCAGCAGAGCTTGTTGCGGCGGTGTCCTTGGCAGCGGTTCAGCTGCTGGCAGTCCTGTCTTGGGCAGCGGGGCTGCTGCTGGCGGTCCTGCCTGGGGGAGCGGGGCTGTTGGCGGTCGCCTCCTTGGCAGCGGGGCTGCTGCTGGTGGTCTTGTCTGTGGCAGCGTGGCTGCTGCTGGCGGTCCTGTCTGGGGTAGTGGGGCTGCTAGCAGTCGCCTCCTGGGCAGCGGGGCTGCTACTGGTGGTCTTGTCTGTGGCAGTGGGGCTGCTGCTGGCAGTCCTGTTTTGGGCAGCGGGGCTGCTGCTGGCGGTCTTGTCTGTGGCAGCGAGGCTGCTGGCGGTCGCCTCCTGGGCAGCGGGCTGCTGCTGGAGGTCCTGTCTGGGGCAGCGGGGCTGCTGCTGGCGGTCTTGTCTGTGGCAGCGAGGCTGCTGGCGGTCGCCTCCTGGGCAGCGGGCTGCTGCTGGAGGTCCTGTCTGGGGCAGCGGGGCTGCTGCTGGCGGTCTTGTCTGTGGCAGCGGGGCTGCTGGCGGTCGCCTCCTGGGCAGCGGAGCTGATGGCGGTCTTCTCCGCTTTGCTGATCTTCCCAGACTTGCCGGGTTTCTTGTGCCCCTTCCCCACCTTGGAAGGTGTCGCAGATGACTCCACACTCTCACCTGTACCCCTGGGAGCAGCTTTGGTGGCTGTTGTCTTCCCCCTCTCCCGCCAGGCACTGGCCAACTTTTGATGTTTGACAGGCGGGGACTGTCCGTGCTGTGGCTCCTTGCCACACTGGCTGCCCTTCTGCCTGGTACACTCCAGAATCCGTTGACTACTGTCAACACTGGTCCCGCCGATGTTGTGGCAGAGGTGCTGGTTGGGACCTGGAGAGTCGGGCCCTAGGAGACTGACGGGGTGGGGGAGGTGAGGGAAAGAGGTCAAGGCTGGCCAGGAAATGTTTCTTAGGAACACTGTGACGGGTAGATGGAGGTGGTTAGGGAGTGGAGGAAGAGGTTGTGGTTGTAGGAGGTGTCCGTTTGGTGACTTTGGGTAAAGGTGCATGTGCTGGAGGCTGTCGTGAGGTGGGTGGGTGTGTGGCTGCGTTTGTGTACCTTGGGAAGTGGGCTCACAGACACACTGGGAGAGGACACAGGGGATGTGTGAAGTGAATGGTAGTGGGGGTGGTGAGTGCATGTGAACGGGTGTGGTGGTGGGTGTGCTGGTGATGTAAGTAGTGGCTGTAGATGTAGTGCATGCAGGTGTGAGTGGAGACGAGACTGGGAGGGATGAAGGAGATGAGGAGGAGGGGGACACAGTGGAGGCAGTGGATGTTGCTATGTCTGCACGTGTGTGATGCTTGCGTGAGTGCCTGTGGGATGTGTGGTGCTTATGTTTGTCTGAGCTTCCTTTGTGTGTTGAGGTGTGTGCATGCTGGTCTGATGGTGTGCTTGGGATAGGCTGAGGTACAGGGGATTGGGTCTGGGTGGAGGAAGTTGGAGGGGGGGGCTAGAGACAGGGACAATGGCTGCCATCAATGCTGAGGCCGGAGTCAGAAAAGCTCGCTGAAGGGCTCCCTGACCAGAATGAATGCCCTCCAGGAATGCATTGGCTTGTTGCAACTGCCTCTCTACACCCTGGATGGCATTGAAAATGGTAGACTGCCCAACAGTGAGGGACCTGAGGAGGTCAATGGCCTCCTCACTGAGGGCAGCAGGGGTGACTGGGGCAGGGCCTGAGGTGCCTGGGGCGAAGGAGATGCCCACCCTCCTGGGTGAGCAGGCATGGGGCAAAGGCTGAGGGGCTGTTGGGAGGGCGGTGCTGGAGGGGGGTGTCGCAGCTGTACCTCTAGATGTGGGGGGCACAGATGGGGCCGCCACCACAAGGGAGCTCCCATCAGAGGACGAGTCTGTATCACTGGTGTCAGCTCCTGTCCCCACCCTGGAGCTCCCCTCGCCCTCCTTCCCACTGGTGAAATCAGACTCCGTAGTGTCGCCCTCCAGGGCCTTGTGGGATGCAGCTCCCTCCTGCTCCGGTGCCACTGCTCCTCCGCCTGATGATGCTAATGCACACAAGTACAGGAAGACCACAAAAAGGGGGGGGGAGACAGAAGAAAGACATGTTGAGTGCATGCATTACCGCTACCGTTGGCGGACACGACAGACACAGAAGCCCCTTGCACTATGCTGTGCACTTGGGGTCCACTATTCAATCCCTGGGACATGGCCTACAAGGCTATGGCCAATATCTGCACACATGGATGTCACAGGAGCCTGACTAGGTGTAGTTGGCACTGTACCCAGGTGGGGTGGGGTGCCACAGGGTCTGCCTGAAAAAGGGGACTTAACTAGCACACTTGCCCTGGCCTAGGGAAACCCACAGCAAACCTCCCCCACCCAGACACCTCCACTGTGCGCTGAATCAGCAGAATGTGTACTCACCCCCTTGTTGCTGCTGTGATGCCCTCAAGCGCCCATCCAAGTCCAGATACGCCACTGCTAGGATCCTGAACATCAGGGGGGTCATGGTGCAACGGGCACCCCTCCCACGTTGGGAGGCCATCCCCAGCTGGGCCTCCGCCGTCTTCTTGCTCCAGCGGCGAATGTCCTCCCATCTTTTCTGGCAGCGGGTGCTCCATCTGTGGTAGACCCCCAGGGTCCGGACATCCTTGGCGATGGCATGCCAAATATCCTTCTTCTGGTGGGCGCAGAGCTACAGGAATTGTACAGGGGAAAACGATAAGTCATTACCAACTGCACCGTCACAGTCATTGGCCCGCATCCCTACCCTTGCCATTGTGGCACATGCGCTCACCGTCGTTTCATGCACGCATCATTCTCCCCCCCTATCTTTCATCCACACCGCTCCACACAGGCATTGCCCATACAGCATGCTGACAGTGTACTTACCTGTTTGTCTGGAGGACCGTAGAGTAGCGTGTACTGGGGGAGGACACCATCCACGAGCTTCTCCAACTCCTCCGTGCTGAAGGCAGGGACCCTTTCCCCAGACGCACAAGCCATTGTCTCTTCCAGACTGAGGTCACAGCAGCACTTGCAGTGTAGGTCCTCTCCTGTCGAAGATCAGGTATCGAGTGATTGAACAGATAGAAAATGGCAGTCACGTCCGCGGCGGTGCGTACCGTCACCGCCGCCGTACATCGTCATTGGCTCCTGGGGCCCATAGGGTCCAATGTTAACCAATGCAGAATTGCACCGTTGTCTTTGAACGCCTACCAAGACGGTGTACAACGCCAGTGCAGTTACCTCACATCCCATTGTCCCACTTTACAGGTCAGGCTGCCACCATTTCAGGGGCCCACATGGCTTTATTTTTAAGTGCATCACACATACCTAGGCCTTGGCTCAACACTCATACAGGCAAAATTCGGGTTATGAATAGTTTTCTGAGTAAGCTGTGTTTACGTACCTCTCAGTTGGTTGACTCTGTGCTCACTGTTATCCTCCATAGGCACCGTCCGCTGGGACATGTGAGGAGATGGCGGCATCCTCCGGTGTACAGACCGCTGGTGGACCTGTTGACAATGGAGGAAAGACATGTAATAATCACCTAGAGGCTTGATCGTGCCACAATCCTGGAACTGTGTGCCTAGTTGGTGCCAGACCTGATGTCAGCTATCCGCCATCCCACAGGAATCCCCCTCAAGTGCAGGTGCTGTCAGTACTCCATTTCCTTGCAAGTGGGTCTTTTCAAACTACAGAGGCCATAACATCAGGGATGTCCCAGCCTATGTTTTCCAACGTGTTGTCCAGAGTGTTTTCTGCCCTTCTGAAACACATGCAGATCTACATCGTTTTCCCTCAGGTGGAGGATTTGCCTACAGTGAAAGGTGACTTCTATGCCCTGGGACATCCCCAACATCATAAGTGCCATTGATGGGACACATGTGGCCTTGGTTCCCCCGGCCTCAGGAGTGAACAGGTGTACAGAAACTGGAAGAGTTACCATTCGATGAATATGCAGATGGTGTGTTTGGCGGACCAGTACATCTCCCATGTGAATGTGAGGTGTTGTGGCAGCTGTGGAGCCTGTGGACAGCGAAGACGAGGAAGCAGAAGAAGAGGACATCAACAACAGGAACTCTGTGATCCTGCAATACTTCCAGTGAGACACAGGTAAGAAGACAAACCTGCCTACTACATGTACTTTAACACCACTACCTCTCTACTGTCTGTCCTTTTCACCCAGTGTATGGTCACTGGGTTTTCACTTTCCCTTACGATTTCACAGATGTGGGTCCCACTGTGTGACATCTGCTTTGTTTTTTCATGGACTAGAGCTGTGTGACATAGGTATGTTGACATTACAATTGAAAGAGCATTTTGTCACTGTAATTGCTAATATACATTTTCGAAATCACAGACAGACTCCTGATTGTTATGTGCTTTAAGGGTGTTTATTTAAGTGCTCAATATTGGAGGGTGTTGTAAAATGGTGAGGGCTGATGGTGGAGGAATGTCCATGGCAGAGTCCAGTCTATTAGTCTCACAGGTGCTTTGTCCAAAGGGCCATAAGAAGTGGAGCTGGGGCAGTTTGAGGATGGATAGGGTGACAAGGTGGGACAAAAGGATTACATTCAGGGTGGTCTCATTTCTTGGAAGGGTCTTGGCATTGTTCTCTGTCTTTGTCCTGGATCTCAGGGACTGTTTGCGGGGTGGTTCTCCCTCTACAGGGGGTGGGGTGCTGGTGTGGTGGTCCTGGTGCGGTGCCTCCTGTCCACTAGCGCCGGCGGAGGTGGTGGGCAGTTCATCATCCAGGCTAGTGTCATGGACCCCTTGTTGTGCCACAGTGTCCCTCCTGGTGTTGAGGAATTCCTTCAGCACCCCTATGATGGTGCCCACGGTGGAATTGATGGATCTGAGTTCCTCCCTGAAGCCCAAATACTGTATCTCCTGCAGCCGCTTGGTCTCCTGAAACTTGACCAGTACAGTTGCCATCGTCTTCTGGGAATTATGGTAGGCTCCCATGATGTTGGTGACGGCCTCGTGGAGAGTGGGTTCCCTGGGCCTGTCCTCCCCCTGTCGCACAGCAGCCCTCCCAGTTCCCCTGTTTCCCTGGGCCTCTGACCCCTGAATGATGTGCCCACTGCCCCCAGGCCGGTCCCTGTTGTTGTTGGGGTGGTGGGTTAGCCTGGGTTCCCTGTAGTGGTGGACACACTGCTGATTGACGTGTCCTGGGGACAGAGGTATGGACCCGCAGAGTGGGTGCTGTGCTGGTGTTCCCAGAGGGGGGAAGCTCTGTCGTGGCCTGTGGCTGTGTGAGGGGAACCGACTGTCCCGAGGTCCCAGATGGGCCGGGCTGGTCGTCTAGATCCAGTTGGACAGAGCTGCTGTCATCACTGTGGGCCTCTTCTGTTGGTGGTGTGGACATGACTGGACCCTCCTGTGCGGTGACGTTGGGTAGAGATCCTGAAGGGGTGTAAAAGCATGATTATTGCATCTGTGTGTGCCATGGTGTGGAATGGGTGGGTGACCGTGTACCCCAGTGCTTGCATTCCTGTGTGGGACCTTGTGTGATGATGGTTCAGGGGGGTGTATGGGTATGTGCAGTGGCCATGCATTGGTGATGGGTGTCCATGCTTTGTTGTTGCATGCAGGGGTTGGTGTTGGGATGTGTGGTTTGTGATATTGGGACATTTGTGAGGAGTTGGAGTGATGGGGGTGAGGGTGGGGGATAGTGTTGGCATGCAGGTAGGGTGGGGGATGTAATAGTAAAGATTTGACTTACCAGAGTCCATTCCTTAAGCTACTCCTGCAAGGCCCTCAGGATGCAGAATAGCCAAGACTTGCTCCTCCCATGTTGTTAGTTGTGGTGGAGGAGGTGGGGGTCCGCCGCCAGTTCTCTGTACCGCGATGTGGTGTCTTGAGACCATGGAACGCACCTTCCCCCGTAGGTCGTTCCACCTCTTCCTGATGTCATCCCTATTTCTTGGGTGCTGTCCCACTGCGTTGACCCTGTCCACGATTCTTCGCCATAGCTCCATCTTCCTAGCTATGGAGGTGTGCTGCACCTGTGATCCGAATAGCTGTGGGTCTACCCGGATGATTTCCTCCACCATGACCCTGCGCTCCTCCTCAGAGAACCTGGGGTGTCTTTGCTGTGCCATGTTGTGGTGTGGGTGATGTGTGGGTTGGTGTGTGTTGTGATGTGTGGGGTGATATTTAGTGGTGTCTTGTGTGAGGTGCGTGGATGTTGTGTGAGTGATGGTGTTGAGTGCCTGTGGATGCTCGCTTGTAAATTGTGGTGTCTTTCTCTGTGCTTCTTTCAGAGTTTTTGGTAGTAGGGGTTTGTGGGTGTGTGTTTTATCTTGTATTGGGTGTGTGGGAGTGGTGTGTGTACGTGTATCAGGTGCGTGTATTTCGAATTGTCCAATGTGGTTGTGTTTTGTATATATGTGTGTATTTTGAGCGCGGCGGTGTGTACCGCCAATGGAATACCGTGGTTAAAGGACCGCCGCGTGGATTCGTGGGTTGTGATAGTGTGGGCGATTTCCTGTTGGCGTGACGGTGGAGTTTTTGTTTTTGCCAGTTTATCACTGACCTTTGGTATGGCGGACTTGAGTGGGTGTCTAAATTTTGGCAGATTCCGAGATGTGGGTCATAATGACCGAGGTGGAAATCCGCAGCGGTGTGTTGGCGGTCTTCTGCACGGCGGTAAGCGTCTTTTACCGCCAATGTTGTAATGACCCCCAATATCTTTTTCTGTATGGACGAATAAAATGTAACAAAAAGTTGAGTAAAAGTGGTAAAAATGGAAGTATAAGAATGTAGAAATGATTAAAAAATGTTAGACAATAGATAAATTAAATAGCACTAAAAATTAGAACCCTATATGGCATATTATCAAATAATATATATTAAAAATGTATCACAGAAATGTAAAAATAGAATTTACCATGTCTCAATATACATGTTTGAAAAATGATTGGGTACTATATATGTATGAATTTTTCAAAATTGACCACTTTAATGCTATGCAAAAAATACACTTCATTGTATAGAGTACCAAAATAAATATAAAAATAGTGTACCACTGTAACTGTAAATAAAAATAATAAAAATGTACATTAAATAAAAAAAAAGGAAAATATGCTGAATCCTTGACATGCCTCACACTATATACAAGTACATACTAAAGCATTTTGGACATGGCCTTCAACACTAGAAGGGTAGGATTTACTATTCCTACTCCAATCTAGACCAGTTTGAGGATGGTAGTGGAAGCTAAAGTGGTACGATTTACCATCCCCACTCCAATCTAAGGCATTTTGGGGAAGGTATTGGCCACTAAATGGACAGGATTTACTGTTCATCTCCAACAAAAACCTTTTTGGGGATGATGTTGGACACTAAAGGGTTGAGAGTTACGTTACTATTCCCACTCCTATCTGAACCATTTTGGAAAAAGTGTTCAAACGAAAGGAGTAGGGCCATATTTATACTTTTTGACGCACAACTGCGCCAATGCAGTTGTGCGTAAAAATTGTTAACGCCGGCTAACGCCATTCCAAAGCTCCATGCGGGCGCCTTATTTATGGAATGACGTTAGCCGGCGGAGCTGACTGGTGTGCGTCAAAAAAAATGACTCACACCAGGCAGCGCCGGCGTAGGGGAAAATGGAGCTTGGGTGTAAAAAAATGGGACAAGTCAGGCTGACGCAAACTTTTTGCCTCAACCCGATTTGCGCCATTTTTTACGACGGCCAACCCCCATTGAAATGACTCCTGTCTTAGCACAGACAGGAGTCATGCCCCCTTGCCCAATGGCCATGCCCAGGGGACTTATGTCCCCAGGGCATGGTCATTGGGCATAGTGGCATGTAGGGGGGCACAAATCAGGCCCCCCTATGCCACAAAAAAAAATAATAATAATTTTACCTGAACTTACCCTAAGTTCCCTGGGATGGGTCCCTCCATCCTTGGGCGTCCTCCTGGGGTGGGCAAGGGTGTCAGGGGGTGTCCCCGGGGGCATGGGAGGGCACCTCTGGGCTCCTACCGAGCCTACAGGTCCCTTAACGCCTGCCCTGACCAGGCGTTAAAAAATGACGGAAAAGCGGCTGGACGTAATTTTTTTTGACCCGCCCACTCCCGTGCATCATTTTTGCACGGGAGTTTAAATAAGGCGCACATGCCTTAGAGTCATTTTTTAGAAGGGAACGCCTACCTTGCGCAAGGTAGGTGTCCACGCTAAAAAAATTACGCAAACTCCAAGATCTTTGGCGCTAGACGGGTCTAACGCCAAAGTATAAATATGGAGTTAGCTTTGCGTCGGATTTGCGTAAAAAAAAACGACACAAATCCGGCGCAAAGAGAGTATAAATATGCCCCTAAGATTTTTTTATTCTTGCTCCAATCTAACCCATTGAGGGGAAGGTGCTGGACAATAAATCGGTAGGATTTACTTTTCTCTTTCCAATTAAAAGCCTTTTGGGGAAAGTATTACATTGTACATTTCTAAGATTTACTATTCCCACTCCCATCTAAAGTACTTTGTGAAAGGTGCTGTACACTAAAGGGGTACTAAGATTTACTTTTGCCACTCCAATCTAAGCTATTTTGAGGAAGATGTTAGATTCTAAAGGGACAATACTTACTATTCCTTTTCCAATAAAAAAACATTATGTTGGGATGCTGAGCACTAAAAGGGTCAGATTTACTATTCTCAACTCCAATCTGAATCATTTTGGGTATGCTGTTGAACAATTAAGGGATAGGATTTACTACTATTTATTAGTACCAACGTTTAAGGGAAGAGGTTTTAATTCTGTTATTGCTTTTGTTTTTGCATCGGCCTGTTTAATGCCTTTAATTACTAAGTTTAAGACAGAATGGAGTTGCTGCAGTGATCACAACCCACTAATGGCAGAATTCAGATGGTTTAACTCTGGGAAAAGGGAATTACCCCATACAAGGAACCTCTTAAAGTAAAGGAGCAAGGATGTAGAATAGGGTGGGGCAAGATTGTCCTGGAAGATTTTCTCAGGGGGTGGATAAGGTCATGTAGTAATGACTTTGAGGTATTCTTACAGTCAGACTCCCCTGACTAAGACATTGTTGCTTCCTTCTCAAATATCTGTGAAGAAGTCCAGGTGGCCCTTATGAGGAAAACGAGAAGGATGGAGAGATCAGGTCCCAAATGGTTTATTAAAGATTGTTCAAAGGCCCACTCAGACCTGATAAAGCCCCTGCATCATAAATAGCGCTCCCGGTTTTATGGTATTTTTTTTTTTTTTTTACACTCCTGTCTGTATTTATCTATATATATTTTATGACCACCTTATTAGTATGTATCCATATTTATTGTCTGGCTTTCACATAAGTGGAGTCAAAAACGGTACATTTCCACATTTATTTAACTGACAGACATGCACTCATAATTTGGTGCCTGTCGTGTTTTAGCAAATTCAGCAGCCAAATATAGCAAAACGCTACACCTACAGGTAAATATTAGCAATTTACTACAAATATATTTTAACATATGCCTATATTTAAATATTCCTTAACCTGTTTTTTAACTCCCCATGTTGCCTATCTGCTCAACTGTTGTCTTGGAATTCACAACAGACAAATGGAAAACTGAAAGCCTTAATCATAAACCAAGAAATAAGGGTAAAGTAGAAGAGGCTAGTAGCCGTTATAAGAAGGTTTGTAGGAGGCGGAAGAAGGCACTTAAACAGGAGGCATAGAATCAGCTAGTGACTGCCGGTGAGTTAGGAGGTAGGCCGGCTTTCTGGAAAATAGTGAAGTAGCCCTTTTTGAATGAGGTAGTGGTACCAGATGTGTTTCATACTATTCTGGTTAAGGATTGAGTCACACCACTTTGAAGCTATTTACTCTACAGCAGGTTATCCCATCCCTATCATTAAATCTTCATATCCAGAGGAGCTAAGTTACTGTTTGACGTTGCTGAAGTTGAAGAAGCCATAGCAGCTCTGCCATCCAATAAGGCTCCTGCTCCAGATTGGTTCCCCAGTGACCTTTTTAAGTCCTGTGTGGATCTTTGGGCTCTCCTAGTCACATAACATCTAAATGTAGCAAATCAGTGCATATCCCCTCCTCTTGGCAAAAATCGGTAATCGTACCGGTTTCCAAAAACAAAAACTGTGCTGATCCAGCCTGTTGCTGGCCCATTTCTCTAATTGATTCTTAATTGAAGTTATTGATAGGGTGCTGCTGAACTGACTGGCTCGGTGGACAACAGAAAGATTGTATCTGAAATTCAATATGACTTTAGGCAGGGCAGAGGGATCATTAAATAGAATCTTAACTTTTACCCTTTGACTGCAAAGTACTTACTAGTAGGGAAATAGTCAATTCACCTGGCCTTCATGGAACTCAGCACAGCCATTGACACAGTAGATAGATCTCAGTTATGGGCTGTGCTGGTGGGGATGGAGATATACAGTGCCCTTGTAAAGTTTCTGTTCGATTTGCATGTTGGGCTGGAAGCCTCAGTGAGTTTGGCCCAAACGGGGAATGCATCACACATTTTCGGTTAGGGTGAGGGCTGTATTTTGGACCCTTTACTTTTTATTTTATATATTAACCTGATGGAGCAGTTTTTAGCAACTCATTGCAGGGACGTTCCAAGGGCTGGGAAAAGGTCAATCCCTGCCTTATTGTAAATGCATGACACATTTCTCATAGCGCATACAGCCAATGGTTTGCAGCTTTTGATAAGTTGTTTTATTGATTTTATGGATGAATTGGGTCTGAAAACAAACTTGACAAAGACATATACAATGGTGCTTGGGCCAAAAAATGTGAAAACCAAAACCCATTTAATTAAGGGGCAGCCTATTAGTGACAATGCTAAGTTCTGCTACTTAGGCATTTGGTTAGATCGCAAACTGAATTAGGAAACTCTGTTGAGTGTTCATGTGTAATTCTTTAATAGGGTTACCCAAAGCAATGATGCCTTCTTGAGGCGGCATGGTCTGCTTTATATTAAATCTATATAATAACAACAAATGCATCCCCACTGTGTCATTTGGCAATGAGATCTGGGGCTATGAGTCTTGCTACCCCATCCAAGTAGCCGAAAATAAATCGTTAAGAACAGTCCTGAGACTACCCGAATGTTCTTGCAGAGATCGTGCATGAAGCACTGGGTGCATGGTTCATTTATGATTATATTCAAATTCACCCCACATTATTGCAGTTCTCTGCTTGACTAAAAAATGACTTGTACTTTAATAGAGAGATTCTGAAAGACTGTCTGGGGTTGGATGGTTACCTTTGTATACCCTGGTTCCAATATATCAAAGGTTTTTTGGGAGAACTTAACAGACCTCAACTGTTTCTGAGCCCAGAATTAACTTTTGAAGCTGATGTCTAATGGGTTGCATTTTGTGCTTCTGCACATGAGAAAAGAGTCGATTGTTCTTTGTTTAGAAATTTGTGCAGAAATTATGTAATGGTTAAACCCTTGATTAAAACAGAACTGTATCTGACACTGGACACGCCTGTTTTGCACAGATGACTTTTGACTTATTTTTGTTTAAACCTGCTCCCTCTGCCCATATTTGGTCGGCACAATTCATCGGAACCAGCAATTTGAACATATGAAATGGCTGCTGCACTAAACACTTTACAAATTGTCCTTATCTGACCTAAATTTGCGAATTTGCCTTAAAAGTATATATGTCCCCTCTTGTTGCCACTGAATTTAAATCAAGTGAGGCCTACTCTATTGTACCTTCAATCTTTAGACAATCATACTGTTTTTATGTATCTTGGTACTTAGCAGGGGTGTTCCATTCTTCCTGATGAAATTTGCTCCTTTGCTTTTAGATGTTCTTAATGAATTGCTTATTTTATACTTTTTTTATGATTTACTATGCTAAATGAATAAAATAAACTTCACTGATTGACTTAGTACAAGATAAAATAAAACATAACAAACAATAAGCATTTAAAAAATAAAATGAGACATTTAAAAATTGTATATATATGTATAACATACTAAATATTATTTACGTAATATTTATGAATTAAAACAATAATAGTAGTAGTAAAAATTGTATTTCTGCATTGTGACAAAAAAGTACATGGTAAAAGCAATACACAGACTTAGCAATCATCTGTCAGTAGGTATCACAGTAAATGGAAAACACACGTTTAAGAAAAAAAGTGCAATAAAAGGAAGGGGGAAAAATATGTTTGTAAAGTGCAGGTGACATAACAGCATAACTCTAGCAAGCACAATTAAGTGTAGTTACTTCCACCAAGGGTACATGATGATTGGAGAACAGACATGTGATTAACTCCCCAGTTATCCAGAACGTTACATAAACATTACACGGACTACGACAACATTGTTATGCAATTTACACACCAAAATTCCCCCCTAGTCACATGATGATTGGAGAACAGGCATAAGATTAACTCCCCAATTGTACAAAATGCTACATAAGCATAACAGGGACTATAACAACATTGTTGAGAAATGCACACCCCAAAGACCAATGTAAAACATTGTAGCTAAGTGGGTTCTAAGGTCAAGTAAGAAGAGCAAGTGAGGAGGACAAAGACCACTAATCCAAGTCTGCTATGTGCACCTACAATTGGGTAACTGGAGTAAAAACTTGAGTTGTTCTTGGGGAAAACCCAAGCACACATTGAGGTCACAAAAAACAGTTCGTTTAGGGTCTCTACAGGCCAAGTGGCCAGTAAGCTAAAAATAAGCAAAAATACATACAAGAAGGGAGCCTTACATGCACTGCCCTAAAAATGAAGTTCGTAGATGTAAAATATGAAACTAGCAAAGTACATATGCATATACGGTTGTAGGTGCAGAGCAGTTGTAGCCCGAGGTTTAGGATGAGCTCTTAGGATTTGTTAAAAGACACCTAGCACATATAGACCATGCCACAAAGAGATATCTGCCGGTGGCGAAAAAAATAGTCCTCGAGGGATCAGTTGTAAGGATTCTACCAGTCTCCAGGAGTCTCTTGATTCCCAGGATCAGGCACAGGGGGCGAATCAATTTGCGTCAAGGGCACAACTATGATGGCCAAAAAAATATGAAATTATTGATAGCTTCACGTTTATACCTGCATAGCTTACAGTCAGTTGTTGAGGATGGGTCTTGCGTCCAGTTGGTGATTAAGGCCCCAATGGGCAAAATGCCAAAATGAAATTCAATATATTAGCTTTTCACCATGAGGGATAATCTTGTCAAGATAAGCCTAAAATTTTGGGATGGGCTTGCAAGTTAAAATTTGGAGTGACAGGCGGCCTAGATTGGTGGATCAGTGCCAGGTGGCCAGCAGGAAATTCCAATAAGCTGACTTTAGAATAATCTTGGAGTTTGAAGTCATGCATTCATGAGAAGTGTAGAAAGACTGCAACCCCAGTCTCGCAAACCATAAACCACTTGATCTTACTGCCTGTATCTAGACTCCTGATTTAGAGAGTATTCCTCCTATACAGGTCTATTTCCTGATTGGATCAAAGTCTGACCCAATCGAGAAGGGGTCTCAAGGCAGCACAGTGGTTAATGTCTTTATGGGCGGTAACAATGATGATGGGTAAAGTAGGAGCGGACTGGGGAAGCTTAAGCAAGGACTTTAAGAACTTAAGCTCTTTCGTTTTTAACAAGTCAGAATTTGGGTGCCCCCACAACTTAGTGCCGTAAAACGCTGCTGATTGAGTTTTGGCTCTATAAACCTTCATTGCTGGAGAGGTCACCTGAAGTTGAGAGGTTTTATGCATTTTTAGGCTGCCAGGAAAGGTATGAGAAATAGTCAGACCGCTTCTAAGAATATGGAGCTTCTAAGATAGGGAGCTAAAGAGCCTTACCCCATGGCAGTCGAAGATTGAGAGGAGTTGTGCCGAGGGTGGGCTGGCACCTATGGTTCTTATGGGGTCTGAAGGACATAAGCTTGGTCTTCTGCACGTTGATGTCCAGTTCTCTTGACACACAGAAATTCTCAAACTTAAAAGGAGTTGGAGGCCAGAAGAACTTCTTTAGAGGAGAAGGGTATTGTCCACGAAGAGGAGTACAGGGTTCTCAGTTTCACTCATCTTAAGGACATCTGTCCTCTCAACATCAAGATGGTCAACAACCCTGTTAATTAATAAAGAGAATAGAGTGGGTGCCAGTGCACACACCTGGTGCATTCCACTGCTAATGGGGAGAGGATCGGTCAGTTCATGCTCCGGGCCCCATCTTACCGTTACAAAATTAGCTTGTTGGAGTCACATGAAGGTTTTTAAGATGTCAAGAGGGACTCCCATTTTACTGAGGACCTCCCAGAGAGTATGCCTGGGGACCAAGTCAAACACGGCCCTAAGGTCAACAAAGGCCATATACAAATGATCTTTGGATAAGATGGTATATTTCCATATGATAAGGAGAAATTCAAGCACTTGATCTAAAGTTCTGATCTTATGCTGAAATGGAGCTTGAAAGGGGGACAAAATATTATTTTGGCTTCCTCCAACCACTCCTCATGTTTTACGAGAACCTAAGAGCAAAAAGTTTTAAGAGATATAGGCTTAGCCACCTATAGTTTTTTGGTTCACTTCTATCTCCCTTTCAAATATGGGAATAATTTGCACCCCAGCCCAGGTTGGAGGAAGATTGTCTCCTTTTAGAATTTTGTTTCGGTAGGGAATTGATGTAGGGAGCCAAGATATCAATCTCAGATCTGAATAGGGCACCTGAGATGGCACCAGGTCCAGGGGTGTTGTGTAGGAAAGTACCATCTTGTCTGGCATGTTACCCCATATTTCACTGTATATGTGTTGTTTTAGTCTATCTGTCACTGGGACCCTGACAGGCAGGGCCCCAGTGCTCATAAGTATGTGTCCTGTATGTGTTCCGTGTGATGCCTAACTGTCTCACTGAGGCTCTGCTAACCAGACAATGTTCTGACCTCTTTTCAATTGTGCCAGGTACAACATCCTGGTGTGAACACACAATTGATACTGGAGACAGCCTACCTGTCAAAAGTAAGATTTATAGGCAGCCTGACCATGTCAGAGACTGCATTAAACAAGAGGTGCACAAAATGTTGGATCCAGGAGTGTTTGAGCCTTCTGAAAGCCCATGGGCGAGCCCAGTGGTGCTTGTACAAAAGCCTCAAACAAAAGATGGAAAAAGGGAGATGAGGTTTTGTGTAGACTACAGAGGTCTCAATCAGGTAACAAAAACTGATGCTCACCCTATACCCAGGGCAGATGAGCTCATTGATACACTGGCATCTGCCAAGTATCTTAGCACTTTTGATTTGAGTGCAGGGTATTGGCAGATCAAATTAGCAGAAGATGCTAAACCCAAGACTGCATTTTCAGCTATAGGAGGGCACTACCAATTTACAGCGATGCCCTTTGGTTTGAAAAATGCACCTGCCACTTCTCAGAGGTTGGTGAACACAGTACTGCAAGGGTTGGAGGCTTTCAGTGCAACGTATCTTGATGATATTGCTGTCTTTAGCTACACCTGGGATGAGCACCTGGTCCACCTTTGGAAAGTTTTGGAGGCCCTGCAAAAGGCAGGCCTCACTATCAAGGCCTCAAAGTGCCAGATAGGGCAGGGTAAGATGGTTTATCTGGGACACCTGGTAGGTGGAGAACAGATTGCACCACTACAGGGGAAAATCCAGACAATCATGGATTGGGTTCCCCCTACAACTCAGCCCCAGATGAGAGCCTTTTTAGGCCTCACAGGGTCTTACAGGAGATTCATTAAAAACTATGGCTCCATAGTAGCCCCTCTTAATGATCTCACAAGTAAGAAAATGCCTAAAAAGGTATTATGGACAGCTAGCTGTCAGAAAGCTTTTGAGGAGCTCAAACAGGCCATGTGCTCTGCACCTGTCCTAAAAAGCCCATGTTACTCCAAGAAATTCATTGTTCAAACTGATGCATCTGAATTAGGGGTAGGGGCAGTCTTATCACAACTGAATTCTGAGGGCCAGGATCAACCAGTTGCTTTTATCAGCAGAAGGTTGTCCCCTAGAGAAAAGCGTTGGTCTGCCAGAGAGAGGGAGGCCTTTGCTGTGGTCTGGGCACTGAAAAAGTTGAGGCCATACTTGTTTGGCACTCACTTTATTGTTCAGACAGACCACAAACCTCTACTTTGGCTAAAACAAATGAAAGGTGAAAACCCTAAATTGTTGAGGTTGTCCATATCTCTACAGGGAATGGACTATACAGTGAAACATAGACCTGGGATTACCCACTCCAATGCAGATGGACTCTCCAGATATTTCCACTTAGACAATGAAGACTCATCAGGTCATGGCTAGTCTTATTTTCCTTCGGTGGGGGGGTATTGTGTAGGAAAGTACCATCTTGCCTGGCATGTTACCCCCATATTTCACTGTATATATGTTGTTTTAGTCTATGTGTCACTGGGACCCTGCCAGTATGTGCCCTGTATGTGTTCCCTGTGTGATGCCTAACTGTCTCACTGAGGCTCTGCTAACCAGAACCTCAGTGGTTATGCTCTCTCTGCTTTCCAAATTTGTCACTAACAGGCTAGTGACTAAATTTACCAATTCACATTGGCATACTGCTACACCCATATAATTCCCTTGTATATGGTACTGAGGTACCCAGGGAATGGGGGTTCCAGGAGATCCCTATGGGCTGCACCATTTCTTTTGCCACCCATAGGGAGCTCTGACAATTCTTACACAGGCCTGCCACTGCAGCCTGCGTGAAATAACGTCCACGTTATTTCACAGCCATTTACCAATGCACATAAGTAGCTTATAAGTCACCTATATGTCTAACCTTCACCTGGTGAAGGTTGGGTGCAAAGTTACTTAGTGTGTGGGCACCCTGGCACTAGCCAAGGTGCCCCCACATCGTTCAGGGCAAATTCCCCGGACTTTGTGAGGGCGGGGACACCATTACACGTGTGCACTATACATAGGTCACTACCTATGTATAGCGTCACAATGGTAACTCGGAACATGGACATGTAACAGGTCTAAGATCATGGAATTGTCACCCAATACCATTCTGGTATTGGGGGGACAATTCCATGATCCCCCAGGTCTCTAGCACAGAACCCGGGTACTGCCAAGCTGCCTTTCCAGGGTCTCCACTGCAGCTGCTGCTGCTGCCAACCCCTCAGACAGGTTTCTGCCCTCCTGGGGTCCAGGCAGCCCTGGCCCAGGAAGGCAGAACAAAGGATTTCCTCTGAGAGAGGGTGTTACACCCTCTCCCTTTGGAAATAGGTGTGAAGGGCTGGGGAGGAGTAGCCTCCCCAGCCTCTGGAAATGCTTTGATTGGCACAGATGGTGCCCATCTCTGCATAAGCCAGTCTACACCGGTTCAGGGATCCCCCAGCCCTGCTCTGGCACGAAACTGGACAAAGGAAAGGGGAGTGACCACTCCCCTGACCAGTACCTCCCAGGGCAGGTGCCCAGAGCTCCCCCAGTGTGTCCCAGACCTCTGCCATCTTGGAAACAGAGGTGTTGGGGGCACACCGGACTGCTCTGAGTGGCCAGTGCCAGCAGGTGACATCAGAGGCTCCTTCTGATAGGCTCTTACATCTCTTGGTAGCCAATCATCCTAACTTGGTAGCCAAACCTCCTTTTCTGGCTATTTGGGGTCTCTGCTTTGAGGGAATTCGTCAGATAATGAATGCAAGAGCTCACCAGAGTTCCTCTGCATCTCCCTCTTCACCTTCTACCAAAGGATCGACCGCTGGCTGCTCCAGGATGCCTGCAAAACTGCAACAAAGTAGCAAGACGACCACCAGCAACATTGTAGCGCCTAATCCTGCCGGCTTTCTCTACTGTTTCCAGGTGGTGCATGCTCTGGGGATAGCCTGCCTTCACCCTGCACCAGAAGCTCCGAAGAAATCTCCTGTGGGTCGACGGAATCTTCCCTCTGCTAACGCAGGCACCAAAAGACTGCATCACTGGTCCCCTGGGTCCCCTCTCATCCTGACGAGCGTGGTTCCTGGAACACAGCAACTCTGTCCAAGTGACTCCCACAGTCCAGTGACTCTTCAGTCCAAGTTTGGTGGAGGTAAGTCCTTGCCTCCCCACGCTAGACTGCAAAGCTGTGTACCACGTGATTTGCAGCTGCTCCGGCTCCTGTGCACTCTTCCAGGATTTCCTTTGTGCACAGCCAAGCCTGGGTACCCAGCACTCCGTCCTGCAGTGCACAACCTTCTGAGTTGTCCTCCGATGTTGTGGGATTCCCTTTTGTAACTTCGCATGGACTCCGGTTCACTCTTCTTCCAAGTGCCTGTTGGGGTACTTCTGTGGATGCTGTCTGCTTCTGTGAGGGCTCTCTCAGTTGCTGAGTAACCCCTCTGTCTCCTCCTCCAAAAGGTGACATCCTGGTCCTTCCTGGTCTTCAGCAGCACCCAAAAACCTCTACCACAACCCTTGCAGCTAGAAAGGCTTATTTGCGGTCTTTCTGCATGGGAACACCTCTGCAAGCTTCACCGCCACGTGGGACATCCGTCTTCCAAAGGAGAAGTCCCTAGTCCTCTTCTTTCTTGCAGAACTCCAAGCTTCTTCCAACCGGAGGCAGCTTCCTTGCACCTTCATCCGGGGTTTCCTGGGCTCCTGCCCCCCCTGGACACTGTCTCAACTATTGGACTTGGTCCCCTTGTCTTACAGGCACTCAGGTCTGGAAATCCGTTGTCAGTGCACTTTTGGTGTTTGTTCTTCCTGCAGAATCCCCCTATCACGACTTCTGTGCTCTCTGGGGGTAATAGGTGTACTTTACTACTACTTTTCAGGGTCTTGGGGTGGGGTATTTTTCTAACCCTCACTGTTTTCTTACAGTCCCAGCGACCCTCTACAAGCTCACATAGGTCTGGGGTCTATTTGTGGTTCGCATTCCACTTTTGGAGTATATGGTTTGTTTTGCCCCTATACCTATGTTCTCCTATTGCAACCTATTGTAATTCTACACTGTTTGCATTACTTTTCTTGCTCTCACTTACCTAATTTTGGTTTGTGTACATATAACTTGTGTATAGTACTTATCTTCTTACTGAGGGTACTCACTGAGATACTTTTGGCATATTGTCATAAAAATAAAGTACCTTTATTTTTAGTGACTCTGGCCCTCATTACAACATTGGCGGTAAAAGGCGCTTACCGCCGTGCAGAACACCACCAACACACCGCCGCAGCCACGGTATTCCGCCACAGTTATTATGACCCATATCTCGGAATCCGCCAAAAGTCAGACACCCACACAACTCCGCCACACCAAAGGTCAGTGATAAACTGGCGAAAACAAAACCTCCACTGTCACGCCAACAGAAATACGCCCACACTATCACGACATACGAATCCACGCGGCGGTCTCACCACACACTCCACCCCACACATCACCTACACCACCCCATGGCACGGCAAAGACACCCCAGGTTCTCAGAGGAGGAGCCCAGGGTCATGGTGGAGGAAATCATCCGGGTAGAGCCACAGCTATTCGGAGCACAGGTGCAGCACACCTCCATAGCTAGGAAGATGGAGCTATGCAAATAATAGTGGACAGGGTCGACGCAGTGGGACAACACCCAAGAAATCGGAAGGACATCAGGAAGAGGTGGAACGACCTACGGGGGAAGGTGCGTCCCGTTGTCTCAAGACACCACCTGGCGGTTCAGCGGACTGGCGGCAGACCCCCACCTCCTCACCCACAACTAACAACATGGGAGGAGCAGGTCTTGGCGATTCTGCATCCTGAGGGCCTCGCAGGAGTAGGTGGAGGAATGGACTCTGGTAAGACAAAGCTTTACTATTACATCCCCCACCCTACCTGCATGCTATCACATACCCCCACCCTCACCCTCACCCCAGCGCCCCAACTCCTCACATTTGTCCCAACATCACAAACCACACATCCCAACACCAAGCCCTGCATGCAACAACAAAGCATGGACACCCATCACCAAAGCATGACCACTGCACATACCCATACACACCCCTTAACCATAATCACACAAGCTCCCACACAGGAATGCTAGCACTGGGGTACACGGTCACCCCCCCATTGCACACTATTACACACACAGATTTAATAAACATCCTTTTATACCCCTGCAGGACCCCTACCCAACGTCACCGGACAGGAGGGTCCACACATGTCCACACCACCAACAGAAGAGGCCCACAGTGATGACAGCACCTCTGTCCAACTGGATCTAGATGACCATCGGGGACCTCTGGACAGTCGGTTCCCCTCACACAGGCACAGGCCACCACAGACCTACCCCCTCTGGAAACACTAGCACAGCACCCACCCAGCGGGCCCATACCTCCTTCCCCAGGACACGTCAATCAGCTGTGTGTCCACCACTACAGGGAACCCAGGATAACCCACCACCCCAACAACAACAGGGACCTGGAGCCAGTGGTAGTGGGCACACGGTCCAGGGGACGGATGCCCAGGAACACAGGGGAACTGGGAGGGCTGCTGTGCGACAGGGGGCGGACAGGCCAAGGGAACCCAACCTCCACGAGGCCCTCTCCTCCATCATGGGAGCCTACCACCACTCCCAGGAAACGAAGGCAACGGTACTGGCCAAGTTTCAGGAGACCCAGCGCATGCAGGAGGAACAGTATATGGGCTTCAGGGAGGAACTCAGAACCATCAGCTCCACCCTGGGCACCATCGTAGGGGTGCTGAAGGAAGTACTCGACACCAGGAGGGACATTGTGGCACTACCAGGGGCCCCTGGCACTAGCATGGACGATGAACTGCCCACCACCTCCGCCGGCGCAAGTGGACAGGATGCCCCACCACAGGACCACCACACCAGCACCCCACCCCCTGCAGATGGAGAACCACCCCGCAAACGGTCCCTGAGATCCAGGACAAAGACAGAACACGATGCCAAGACCCCCGCCAAGAAATGAGACCACCCTGATTGTCATCCTACTGTCCCACCTTGTCGTCCATAATTAAACTGCCCCAGCTCCACTTCCTATGCCCATATGGGCAATGCACCTGTGGGACTAATAGACTGGACTCTGCCATGGACACTCCTCCGCCATCACCCCTCACCATTTCACTACCCCCTCCAATATTGAGCATTTAAATAAACACACCTAAAGCACAAAATGATCTGGAGTCTGTCTGTGATTTCGAAATAGTGTATTAGCAATTGCAGTGACAAAATGTTTTTTAAATAGTAATGTCAACATACCTATTTCACACAGCTCTAGTCTGTGAGGAATCTAAGCAGATGTCACACAGTGGGACATCTGTGAAATCGTAAGGGAAAATGACAACTCAGTGACCATACACTGGGTGAAAACGACAGACAGGAGAGAGGTAGTAGTGTCAAAGTACATGTAGTAGGCAGGTATGTATTCCTACCTGTGTCTCACTGGAAATATTGCAGGATCACTGAGTCCCTGTTGTGCATGTCTTCTTCCTCTGCTTCCTCCTCATCACTGTCCACAGGCTCCACAGCTGCAACAACACCGCCATTTGGACCATCCTCCTGCAGAAAAGGCACCTGGTGTCGCAAAGCCAAGTTGTGAAGCATACAGCAGGCCACAATGATCTGGCACACCTTCTTTGGTGAGTAGAAAAGGGATCCACCTGTCATATGGAGGTACCTGGCCTTCAGGAGGCCGAAGGTCCGTTCGATCACCCTCCTAGTTCGCCCATGGGCTTCATTGTAGTGTTCCTCTGCCCTTGTCCTGGGATTCCTCACTAGGGTCAGTAGCCATGACAGGTTGGGGTAACCAGAGTCACCTGCAAATGGCAAGGGACAACTGTTAGACACACACTAACCTGGAGGGATAACCCCAGACCCAGACAACCATTCCCACTGACTAGCTTCCAGGTGCTCACCTAATAGCCACACACGGTGCCTCTGGAGTTGACCCATCACATAAGGGATGCTGCTATTCCGCAGGATGTAGGCATCATGCACTGAGCCAGGGAACATGGCATTCACATGGGAGATGTACTGGTCTGCCAAACATACCATCTGTACATTCATAGAATGATAACTCTTCCGGTTTCTGTACACCTGTTCACTCCTGTGGGGGGGGACCAAAGCCACATGGTTCCCATCAATGGCACCTATGATGTTGGGGATATGTCCCAGGGCATAGAAATCACCTTTCACTGTAGGCAAATCCTCCACCTGAGGGAAAACGATGTAGCTCCGCATGTGTTTCAGAAGGGCAGACAATACTCTGGACAATATGTTGGAAAACATAGGCTGGGACATCCCTGATGCCATGGCCACAGTTGTTTGAAATGACCCACTTGGAAGGAAATGGATCACTGACAGCACCTGCACTTGAGGGGGGATTCCTGTGGGATGGCAGATTGTTGACATCAAGTCTGGCTCCAACTGGGTACACAGTTCCTGGATTGTGGCACGGTCAAGCCTGTAGGTGATTATCAAATGTCGCTCCTCCATTGTCGACAGGTCCACCAACGGTCGGTACACCGGAGGACGCCGCCATCTCCTCACATGTCACAGCAGACTGTGCCTATGAAGGACAACAGCGAGCACAGAGTCAAACAACTCAGATGTACGTACCCACAGTTTACCCAGAACACCAATCATACACAAAAGGTGGCCTGTATGTGTGTTGAGTCTAGGCCTAGGTATGTGTGACGCAGTTGAAAATGAAGCCATGTGTGCCCCTGAAATGGCAGCTGCCTGACCTCTAAAGTAGGACAATGGGATGTGAGGTAACTATGCTGGCGTTGTACACCGTCGCGGTAGGCGGTCGAAGACCGCAGCTCAATGCTGCATTGGTTAACATTGGACCCTATGGGTCCCAGGAGAAAATGACGATGTACGCCGGCGGTGACGGTACGCACCGCCGGGGACGTGACCGCCATTTTCTATCTGTTCAATCACTCGATACCTGATCTTCGACAGGAGAGGACCTACACTGCAAGTGCTGCTGTGACCTCGGTCTGGAAGAGACAATGGCTCGTGCGTCTGGGGAAAGGGCCCCTGCCTTCACATCAGAGGAGTTGGAGAAGCTCGTGAATGGGGTCCTCCCCCAGTACACGCTACTCTACGGTCCTCCAGACAAACAGGTAAGTACACAGGGAGCATGTTGTATGGGCTATGCCTGTGTGGAGAGGGCTGGATGTAAGAAGGAAGGGGGTAGAGTGCTGCATGCATGAAAGACAGTGAATGCATGTGCCACATGGCAAGGGTAGGGATGTGGGCCAATCACTTTGACGGTGCAGTTGGTAATTACTTCTCTTCTTCCCCTGTACATTTCATGTAGGTCAGCGCCCACCGGAAGAAAGATATTTGGCGTGCCATCGCCAAGGACGTCCGGACCCTGGGGGTCTACCACAGACGGAGCACCCACTACCGGAAAAGATGGGAGGACATTCGCCGCTGGAGCAAGAAGACGGCGAAGGCTCAGCTGGGGATTGTAGGAGGCTGGACTGGCTTGTAGTGAGTACCAAGGGGTACTTACACCTTGCACCAGGCCCAGGTATCCCTTATTAGTGTATAGGGTGTCTAGCAGCTTAGGCTGATAGATAATGGTAGCTTAGCAGAGCAGCTTAGGCTGAACTAGGAGACGAGTGAAGCTCCTACAGTACCACAAGTGTCATATGCACAATATCATAAGAAAACACAATACACAGATATACTAAAAGTAAAGGTACTTTATTTTTATGACAATATGCCAAAGTACCTCAGAGTATACCCTCAGTATGAGGATAGCAAATATACACAAGATATATGTACACAATACCAAATTATGCAGTAATAGTATTAGAAAACAGTGCAAACAATGTATAGTTACAATAGGATGCAATGGGGACTCATAGGGATAGGGGCAACACAAACCATATACTCCAAAAGTGGAATGCGAACCACGAATGGACCCCAAACCTATGTGACCTTGTAGAGGGTCGCTGGGACTATTAGAAAATAGTAAGGGTTAGAAAAATAGCACACCCCAAGACCCTGAAAAGTGAGTGCAAAGTGCACTAAAGTTCCCCAAAGGACAAAGAAGTCGTGATAGGGGAATTCTGCAGAAAAGACACAAACCAGCAATTCAACAACAATGGATTTCCAGTCGAGGGTACCTGTGGAACAAGGGGACCAAGTCCAAAAGTCACAAGCAAGTCGGAGATGGGCAGATACCCAGGAAATGCCAGCTGTGGGTGCAAAGAAGCTGCTACTGGACAGTAGAAGCTGAGGATTCTGCAGGAACGACAAGGGCTAGAGACTTCCCCTTTGGAAGATAAATCCCCCACCCCGTGGAGAGTCGTGCAGAAGTGTTTTCCCACTGAAAGACCACCAACAAGCCTTGCTACCTGCAAATTATATGGTTAGGATTTTTGGATGCTGCTGTGGCCCAGGAGGGACCAGTATGTCGCCAATTGCGTCTGGGGACAGAGGGGGCGTCGAGCAAGACAAGAAGCCCTCTCAGACGCAGGCAGCACCTGCAGAAGTGCCAGAACAGGCACTACAAAGAGGAGTGAAATGGTGCTCACCCGAAGTTGCACAAAGGAGTCCCACGCCGCCGGAGGACAACTTAGGAAGTCGTGCAATGCAGGTTAGAGTGCCATGGACCCAGGCTTGGCTGTGCACAAAGGATTTCTGCCGGAAGTGCACAGAGGCCGGAGTAGCTGCAAAAGTCGCGGTTCCCAGCAATGCAGTCTGGCGTGGGCAGGCAAGGACTTACCTCCACCAAACTTGGACTGAAGAGTCACTGGACTGTGGGAGTCACTTGGACACAGTTGCTGGATTCAAGGGACCTCGCTCGTCATGCTGAGAGGAGACCCAGGGTACTGGTGATGCAGTTCTTTGGTGCCTGCGGTTGCAGGGGGACGATTCCGTCGGCCCACGGGAGATTTCTTCAGAGCTTCTAGTGCAGAGAGGAGGCAGACTACCCCCACAGCATGCACCACCAGGAAAACAGTCGAGAAGGCGGCAGGATCAGCGTTACAGAGTTGCAGTAGTCGTCTTCGCTACTTTGTTGCAGTTTTGCAGGCTTCCAGCGCGGTCAGCAGTCAATTCCTTGGCAGAAGGTGAAGAGAGAGATGCAGAGGAACTCTGATGAGCTCTTGCATTCATTATCTAAGGAATTCCCCAAAGCAGAGACCCTAAATAGCCAGAAAAGAGGGTTTGGCTACTTAGGAGAGAGGATAGGCTAGCAACACCTGAAGGAGCCTATCAGAAGGAGTCTCTGACGTCACCTGCTGGCCCTGGCCACTCAGAGCAGTCCAGTGTGCCAGCAGCACCTCTGTTTCCAAGATGGCAGAGGTCTGGAGCACACTGGAGGAGCTCTGGGCACCTCCCAGGGGAGGTGCAGGTCAGGGGAGTGGTCACTCCCCTTTCCTTTGTCCAGTTTCGCGCCAGAGCAGGGCTAAGGGGTCCCTGAACCGGTGTAGACTGGCTTATGCAGAAATGGGCACCATCTGTGCCCATGAAAGCATTTCCAGAGGCTGGGGGAGGCTACTCCTCCCCTGCCTTCAGACCATTTTCCAAAGGGAGAGGGTGTAACACCCTCTCTCTGAGGAAGTCCTTTGTTCTGCCATCCTGGGCCAAGCCTAGCTGGACCCCAGGAGGGCAGAAACCTGTCTGAGGGGTTGGCAGCAGCAGCAGCTGCAGTGAAACCCTGAAAAGGCAGTTTGGCAGTACCAGGGTCTGTGCTACAGACCACTGGGATCATGGGGTTGTGCCAACTATGCCAGGATGGCATAGAGGGGGCAATTCCATGATCATAGACATGTTACATGGCCATATTCGGAGTTACCATTGTGAAGCTACACATAGGTAGTGACCTATGTGTAGTGCACGCGTGTAATGGTGTCCCCGCACTCACAAAGTCAGGGGAATTTGCCCTGAACAATGTGGGGGCAACTTGGCTAGTGCCAGGGTGCCCTCACACTAAGTAACTTTGCACCTAACCTTTACCAGGTAAAGGTTAGACATATAGGTGACTTATAAGTTACTTAAGTGCAGTGGTAAATGGCTGTGAAATAACGTGGACGTTATTTCACTCAGGCTGCAGTGGCAGGCCTGTGTAAGAATTGTCAGAGCTCCCTATGGGTGGCAAAAGAAATGCTGCAGACCATAGGGATCTCCTGGAACCCCAATACCATGGGTACCTCAGTACCATATACTAGGGAATTATAAGGGTGTTCCAGTATGCCAATGTAAATTGGTAAAATTGGTCACTAGCCTGTTAGTGACAATTTGAAAGAAATGAGAGAGCATAACCACTGAGGTTCTGGATAGCAGAGCCTCAGTGAGACAGTTAGTCATAACACAGGTAACACATTCAGGGCACACTTATGAGCACTGGGGCCCCGGCTGGCAGGGTCCCAGTGACACATACAAATAAAACAACATATATACAGTGAAAAATGGGGGTAACATGCCAGGCAAGATGGTACTTTCCTACACAACCCCCCCCCCCAAAACGAAGGACAATAAGACTAGTCATTCCCTGATGGGTCTTCATTGTCTAAGTGGAAATATCTGGAGAGTCCATCTGCATTGGAGTGGCTACTCCCAGGTCTATGTTCCACTGTATAGTCCATTCCCTGTAGGGATATGGACCACCTCAACAATTTAGGATTTTCACCTTTCATTTGTTTTAGCCAAAGTAGAGGTTTGTGGTCTGTCTGAACAATGAAGTGAGTGCCAAACGGGTATGGCCTCAACTTCTTCAGTGCCCAGACCACAGCAAAGGCCTCCCTCTCAATGGCAGACCAATACTTTTCTCTAGGGGTCAACCTCCTACTAATAAAAGCAACAGGTTGATCCTGGCACTCAGAATTGAGTTGTGATAGGACTGCCCCTACTCCTAATTCAGATGCATTAGTTTGGACATAGAATTTTTTAGAGTAACAAGGGCTTTTCAGGACAGGTGCAGAGCACATGGCCTGCTTCAGCTCCTCAAAAGCTTTCTGACAGTTTGCTGTCCATAATACCCTTTTAGCCATTTTCTTTGAAGTGAGGTCATTAAGAGGGGCTGCAATGCAGCCATAGTTCTTTATGAACCTCCTATAGTACCCAGTGAGGCCTAGGAAGGCTCTCACCTGAGTCTGAGTAGTAGGGGGAACCCAATCTATAATAGTTTGGATTTTCCCCTGAAGTGGTGCAATCTGTTCCCCACCAACAAGGTGTCCCAGATAAACCACCTTTCCCTGCCCTATCTGGCACTTTGAAGCCTTGATAGTGAGGCCTGCCTTCTGCAGGGCCTCCAAAACTTTCCATAGGTGGACCAGGTGATCATCCCAGCTGGAGCTAAAGACAGCTATATCGTCCAGATATGCTGCACTAAAAGCTTCCAGCCCTTGCAGGACTGTGTTCACCAACCTCTGAAAAGTGGCAGGTGCATTTTTCAATCCAAAAGGCATCACTGTGAATTGGTAATGTCCTCCAATGGTTGAAAATGCAGTTTTAGCTTTAGCATCTTCTGATAATTTGATCTGCCAATACCCTGCAGTCAAATCAAAAGTGCTTAGATACTTGGCAGATGCCAGTGTATCTATGAGCTCATCTGCCCTGGGTATAGGGTGAGCATCAGTTTTGGTTATCTGGTTGAGACCTCTGTAATCTACACAAAACCGCATTTCCTTCTTTCCATCTTTGAAATTAGGTTTTGGTTCAAGTACCACAGGAGAAGCCCATGGACTTTCAGAGTGCTCAACCACTCCCAGTTCTAACATTTTCTGCACCTCTTGCTTTATGCAGACCCTGACATGGTCAGGCTGCCTATAGATCTTACTTTTGACAGGCAAGCTGTCTCCAGTATCTATAGTGCGCTCACACCAAGAAGTGGTTCCTGGCACAGTAGAGAAGAGTTCAGAAAACTGACCCAGGAGATTTATGCAGTGATCTTTCTGCTCAGCAGTAAGACAATCTGCCAGTACAACACCTTCCACCAGAGCATCTTGTTCTGTGGAAGAGAAGAGATCAGGGAGAGGATCACTGTCTTCTTCCTGTCCCTCATCAGTTGCCATGAGCAGGGTGAGATCAGCCCTGTCATAGTAGGGTTTCAGGCGATTGACATGGAGCACCCTAAGGGGACTCCTGGCAGTGCCTAAGTCAACTAAGTAGGTGACTTCACCCTTTTTCTCAACAATTGTGTGGGGTCCACTCCATTTATCTTGGAGTGCTCTTGGGGCCACAGGCTCCAAGACCCACACTTTCTGCCCTGGTTGGTGCTGAACCAAAACACCCTTTTGGTCATGCCATTGCTTTTGGAGCTTTTGGCTGGCCTGAAGGTTTTTACTGGCCTTTTTCATGTACTCAGCCATCCTTGATCTGAGGCCAAGTACATAGTCGACTATGTCTTGCTTTGGAGCTTTTAAAGGTTGTTCCCAACCCTCCTTTACAAGTGTTAGAGGACCTCTCACAGGGTGACCGAAAAGAAGTTCAAAGGGGCTGAAGCCCACTCCTTTCTGGGGTACCTCCCTGTAAGCAAAAAGGAGGCATGGTAAAAGGATATCTCATCTCCTGCGGAGTTTTTCAGGGAGTCCCATAATCATGCCTTTGAGAGTTTTGTTAAATCTCTCCACCAGTCCATTTGTTTGTGGATGATAGGGTGTGGTGAACTTGTATGTCACGACACACTCCTTCCACATGGCCTTTAAGTAAGCAGACATGAAATTGCTTCCCCTGTCTGATACCACCTCTTTTGGGAAGCCCACCCTGGAAAAGATTCCCATGAGGGCCTTTGCCACTGCAGGAGCTGTAGTGGTCCTTAGAGGAATTGCTTCAGGATATCTGGTGGCATGGTCCACTACCACCAAGATAAACCTATTGCCTGAAGCAGTAGGAGGGTCAAGGGGGCCAACTATGTCAACCCCTACCCTTTCAAAGGGAACCCCAACCACAGGCAGTGGAATAAGGGGTGCCTTTGGGGTGCCACCTGTCTTGCCACTGGCTTGACAGGTTTCACAGGACTTACAAAAATATTTTGTGTCCTCAGACATTCTAGGCCAATGAAACAAGGGAACAAGCCTGTCCCAAGTTTTCATTCGCCCCAAATGTCCAGCTAAGGGAATGTCGTGAGCAAGAGTTAGGAGGAACTTTCTGTACTCCTGAGGAATCACCAATCTCCTGGCAGCTCCAGGTTTTGGATCCCTTGCTTCAGTGTACAAGAGGTTGTCCTCCCAGTAAACTCTGTGAGAGTCACTGACATCCCCATTTGCTTGTTTGACAGCTTGCTGTCTTAGACCCTCTAGTGTGGGACAGGTTTGCTGTGCCACACTCAGCTCCTCCCTGGCAGGCCCCCCTTCACCCAAAAGCTCAGCGGTGTCTGCTTCCAGCTCCTCTGGTGTAGGTTCTGCACAGGGTGGAAATTCTTCTTCCTCAGAAGTAGAATCCACTGTAGAGGGAGGGATAGTAGGTAGTGCTTTACTTCTACTAGCCCTAGCTTTAGGGAGCACTTGGTCCATTGTTCCAGGATCCAAGTTACCCTGTCCTTTTTGCTTTTTGGCCTGAGCCCTGGTCAAAGCAAAAATATGCCATGGAATGCCCAGCATTGCTGCATGAGCCTCCAATTCCACTTCTGCCCAAGCTGATGTCTCTAAATCATTCCCTAATAGACAGTCTACAGGTAAATCTGAGGCAACCACAACTTTCTTTGGGCCAGTAACCCCCCCCCCCCAGTTGAGATTTACAACAGCTATGGGGTGGATAAGGGTGTTGTTGTGAGCACCGGTTACTTGGTACTGGTGACCAAGTAGGTGTTGTTCAGGGTGGACAAGTTTCTCTATCACCATTGTGACACTGACACCTGTGTCCCTGTAGGCCTGAACCTCAACACCATTTATTAGGGGTAGTTGCTTGTACTTATCCATGTTAAGGGGACAAGCAACCAAGGTGGCTAAATCAATAGCCCCTTCAGAGACTAACACAGCCTCTGTGGTCTCCCTAATCAGACCAACCCCAACTAAGTTACCAATAGTGAGCCCAGCTACTCCCTTGGATTGGCTATTAGTAGGTTTGCTCCCACCACCACTGCTATTAGTAGGGACACTAGGTGTAGCAGTAGGGGTAGTAGTGGTAGGAGGCTTGGTGCTTTTCTTTGGACAACTGGGATCTGTTGTCCAATGGCCTTTTATTTTACATAAATAGCACCATGGTTTCTTTTCTTTGTTTTGATTTGAAGAGGATTTGGACCCACCACCCCCACCAGAGTGTTGTTGTGGGCCTGATGAAGACTCATTTTTAGATTTGTCCCCACCCTTGTCAGAAGTCTTACCATCCTTCTTCTTATTGTCATCTTTGTCACCCCCTGTATGAACTTTTCTGTTCACCCTTGTTCTGACCCATTTGTCTGCCTTCTTTCCCAATTCTTGGGGAGAGGTCAGATCAGAGTCCACCAAGTACTGGTGCAACAAATCAGACACACAATTATTAAGAATATTCTCTCTCAGGATCACGTTATACAGGCTTTCATAATCAGTAACTTTACTGCCATGTAACCACCCCTCCAATTCCTTCACTGAATGGTCAATGAAATCAACCCAGTCTTGTGAAGACTCCTTTTTGGTCTCTCTGAACTTTATCCTGTACTGTTCAGTGGTTAAGCCATAACCATCCAGGAGTGCATTCTTAAGAATTTTATAATCATTGGCTTCACTTTCTTTCACAGTAAGGAGCCTATCCCTACCTTTTCCACTAAATGATAGCCATAGGATAGCAGCCCACTGCCTTTGAGGGACATCCTGTACAGCACAGGCCCTCTCAAGTGCAGCAAACCACTTGTTAATGTCATCCCCCTCCTTATAAGGGGGAACTATCTTGTGCAGATTCCTGGAATCATGCTCTTTTGCAGGATGACTATGGGGAATACTGCTGCTGCCACCACGGGTTTCTAAACCCAACTTCTGTCTTTCTTTCTCTAGTTCTAGGGACAGTCTATCCAAATCCAGCTGTTGCTTCTTAAGCTTCAGTCTGGTTTGTTCCACTCTCAATTTATTGAGCTCCCTTTCTAACAATCTGTCATCAGGGTGGGTGGGAGGGACATGTCTAGAAACAGAAGTATGATGTGAAAGGACAGAAGGAGACCTGTCCCTAACAGAAGGCACCCTAACAGCTTGGCTTACAGAAACAGCACTTCTACTATGGTGAGAAGGAATACTCTTACTGAGATGTGAGACCACACCATCTGTATGATGTGACTCAACATCAGTTCCAACTATGCTAGGTTGTCTGCTAGGGGGCAGGTTTGGAAGTTTCCCTCCCACCTCTTTTGCTAGGGGTGCCCCAGAATCAGAGTGGGAACCATCAGCTAACTTTTCAACAGGAGTGCCAGCTGTGGCCTTATCCTGTTCAATAAGCATATTCACTAATAGTTCTCTAGAAGGATTCTTCCTTACACTTAAACCTCTATCTATGCAGAGACTCCTTGCTTCTTTCCAGCTAAGGTTATCATAAGCAAGTTTGGACAGATCAACAGTTTGGCCTGTGCCAGACATTTTAGACAGTGTTTAAGTGACAGAAAAAGAGAGAAAAAGTTTTTCAGAACTTTTTGGAAAGACAGAAAAAAACTTTTAAAACTTTTAAAGAACTTTTTAGAAAGTTTAGAGGTACTTTTCAGCACTTAGAAAAGAGTGAAAAGAGGAAATGCAAAACTTTTTGGTTAGGTGTACATACACTGAACTTGTTTTGTATATTTTTCTCATATGAAAAGTACAATGACAAAAGTGGTAAGTAGTTACAGAGCACTTATCCCATCACTGCACAACCAATGTAGGAGGCTGGACTGGCTTGTAGTGAGTACCAAGAGGTACTTACACCTTGCACCAGGCCCAGGTATCCCTTATTAGTGTATAGGGTGTCTAGCAGCTTAGGCTGATAGATAATGGTAGCTTAGCAGAGCAGCTTAGGCTGAACTAGGAGACGAGTGAAGCTCCTATAGTACCACAATTGTCATATGCACAATCTCATTAAAAAAACACAACACACAGATATACTAAAAATAAAGGTACTTTATTTTTATGACAATATGCCAAAGTACCTCAGAGTGTACCCTCAGTATGAGGATAGCAAATATACACAAGATATATGTACACAATACCAAAATATGCAGTAATAGTATTAGAAAACAGTGCAAACAATGTATAGTTACAATAGGATGCAATGGGGACACATAGGGATAGGGGCAACACAAACCATATACTCCAAAAGTGGAATGCGAACCACGAATGGACTCCAAACCTATGTGACCTTGTAGAGGGTCACTGGGACTATTAGAAAATAGTAAGGGTTAGAAAAATAGCCCACCCCAAGACCCTGAAAAGTGAGTGCAAAGTGCACTAAAGTTCCCCAAAGGACAAAGAAGTCGTGATAGGGGAATTCTGCAGGAAAGACACAAACCAGCAATGCAACAACAATGGATTTCCAGTTGAGGGTACCTGTGGAACAAGGTGACCAAGTCCAAAAGTCACAAGCAAGTCGGAGATGGGCAGATGCCCAGGAAATGCCAGCTGTGGGTGCAAAGAAGCTGCTACTGGACAGTAGAAGCTGAAGATTCTGCAGGAATGACAAGGGCTAGAGACTTCCCCTTTGGAGGATGGATCCGCCACGCCGTGGAGAGTCGTGCAGAGGTGTTTTCCCGCCAAAAGACCACCAACAAGCCTTGCTAGCTGCAAATTGTTTTGTTAGGGTTTTTGGATGCTGCTGTTGCCCAGGAGGGACCAGGATGTCGCCAATTGCGTCTGGGGACAGAGGGGGCGTTGAGCAAGACAAGAAGCCCTCTCAGAAGCAGGTAGCACCCGCAGAAGTGCCGGAACAGGCACTACAAAGAGGAGTGAAATGGTGCTCACCCGAAGTTGCACAAAGGAGTCCCACGCCGCCGGAGGACAACTTATGAAGTCATGCAATGCAGGTTAGAGTGCCGTGGACCCAGGCTTGGCTGTGCACAAAGGATTTCCGCCGCAAGTGCACAGAGGCCGGAGTAGCTGCAAAAGTCACGGTTCCCAGCAATGCAGTCTGGCGTGGGGAGGAAAGGACTTACCTCCACCAAACTTGGACTGAAGAGTCACTGGACTGTGGGAGTCACTTGGACACAGTTGCTGGATTCAAAGGACCTCGCTCGTCGTGCTGAGAGGAGACCCAGGGTACCGGTGATGCAGTTCTTTGGTGCCTGCGGTTGAATGGGGACGATTCCGTCGGCCCACGGGAGATTTCTTCGGAGCTTCTAGTGCAGAGAGGAGGCAGACTACCCCCACAGCATGCACCACCAGGAAAACAGTCGAGAAGGCGGCAGGATCAGCGTTACAGAGTTGCAGTAGTCGTCTTCGCTACTTTGTTGCAGTTTTGCAGGCTTCCAGCGCGGTCAGCAGTCGATTCCTTGGCAGAAGGTGAAGAGAGAGATGCAGAGGAACTCTGATGAGCTCTTGCTTTCGTTATCTAAGGAATTCCCCAAAGCAGAGACCCTAAATAGCCAGAAAAGAGGGTTTGGCTACTTAAGAGAGAGGATAGGCTAGCAACACCTGAAGGAGCCTATCAGAAGGAGTCTCTGACGTCACCTGTTGGCCCTGGCCACTCAGAGCAGTCCAGTGTGCCAGCAGCACCTCTGTTTCCAAGATGGCAGAGGTCTGGAGCACACTGGAGGAGCTCTGGGCACCTCCCAGGGGAGGTGCAGGTCAGGGGAGTGGTCACTCCCCTTTCCTTTGTCCAGTTTCGCGCCAGAGCAGGGCTAAGGGGTCCCTGAACCGGTGTAGACTGGCTTATGCAGAAATGGGCACCATCTGTGCCCATGAAAGCATTTCCAGAGGCTGGGGGAGGCTACTCCTCCCCTGCCTTCACACCATTTTCCAAAGGGAGAGGGTGTAACACCCTCTCTCTGAGGAAGTCCTTTGTTCTGCCATCCTGGGCCAAGCCTAGCTGGACCCCAGGAGGGCAGAAACCTGTCTGAGGGGTTGGCAGCAGCAGCAGCTGCAGTGAAACCCTGAAAAGGCAGTTTGGCAGTACCAGGGTCTGTGCTACAGACCACTGGGATCATGGGATTGTGCCAACTATGCCAGGATGGCATAGAGGGGGCAATTCCATGATCATAGACATGTTACATGGCCATATTCGGAGTTACCATTGTGAAGCTACACATAGGTAGTGACCTATGTGTAGTGCACGCGTGTAATGGTGTCCCCGCACTCACAAAGTCCGGGGAATTTGCCCTGAACAATGTGGGTGCACCTTGGCTAGTGCCAGGGTGCCCTCACACTAAGTAACTTTGCACTTAACCTTTACCAGGTAAAGGTTAGACATATAGGTGACTTATAAGTTACTTAAGTGCAGTGGTAAATGGCTGTGAAATAACGTGGACGTTATTTCACTCAGGCTGCAGTGGCAGGCCTGTGTAAGAATTGTCAGAGCTCCCTATGGGTGGCAAAAGAAATGCTGCAGCCCATAGGGATCTCCTGGAACCCCAATACCCTGGGTACCTCAGTACCATATACTAGGGAATTATAAGGGTGTTCCAGTATGCCAATGTAAATTGGTAAAATTGGTCACTAGCATGTTAGTGACAATTTGAAAGAAATGAGAGAGCACAACCACTGAGGTTCTGGATAGCAGAGCCTCAGTGAGACAGTTAGTCATAACACAGGCAACACATTCAGGGCACACTTATGAGCACTGGGGCCCTGGTTGGCAGGGTCCCAGTGACACATACAACTAAAACAACATATATACAGTGAAAAATGGGGGTAACATGCCAGGCAAGATGGTACTTTCCTACAGGGATGGCCTCCCAACGTGGGTGGGGTGCCCGTCGCACCATGACCCCCCTGATGTTCAGGATCCTGGCGGTGGCCTAACCGGATTTGGATGGGTGCTGGAGGGCATCACAGCAGACACAAGGGGGTGAGTACACTCTCATTCTGCTTACTTTGCGTGCAGCGGAGTTTTCTGGGTGGGAGAGGAGGGCTGTGGGTTTCCCTAGGCCAGGGCGAGTTCCGTAGGCAAGGCCCCTCCATAAGGCAGGCCATGTGGCACCCCAGCCCACCTTTGTAGAGTGCCAAGTACAGCTATTCATGCCCCTGTGTCATCTATGTGTGCAGATGTTGTCCTTAGCCTTGTAGGCCATTTCCCAGGAACTGAACAGTGGAGCCCAAGAGCGTGGCGTAGTGCAGGGGGCTTCTGTGTCTGTCGTGTCCGCCAACGGTAGCGGTAATCCATGCACTCAACATGTCTTTCTTCTGTCGTCCCCCCCTTTTTGTGGTCTCCCTGTTCTTGTGTGCATTAGCATCATCAGGCGGAGGAGCAGTGGCACTGGAGCAGGAGGGAGCTGCATCCCACATGGCCCTGGAGGGCGAGACTACGGACTCGGAATTCACCAGTGGGACAGAGGGCGAGGGGAGCTCCACGGCAGGGACAGGAGCTGACACCAGCGATACGGACTCGTCCTCTGATGGGAGCTCCCTTGTGGTGGCAGCAACATCTGTGCCCCCGCATCTACAGGCACAGCCGCCACCCCCCCTACCAGCACCGCCCTCCCAGCATCCCGTCAGCCTTCGCCCCGTGCCCGCTCACCCAGGAGGGTGGGCATCACCTTCGCCCCAGGCACCTCAAGCCCTGCCCCAGTCACCCCTGCTGCCCTCAGTGAGGAGGCCATTGACCTCCTCAGGTCCCTCACTGTTGGGCAGTCTACCATTTTGAATGCCATCCAGGGTGTAGAGAGGCATTTGCAACAAACTAATGCATTCCTGGAGGGCATTCATTCTGGTCAGGCGGCCCTTCACCAAGCTTTTCAAACTCTGGCCTCAGCACTGATGGAAGCCATTGTCCCTGTCTCTAGCCTCCCCCCTCCAACTTCCTCCACCCAGACCCAATCCCCTGTACCTCTGCCTATCCCAAGCAGACCATCAGACCAGCCTGCACACAGCTCAACACACAAGGGAAGCTCAGGCAAACATAAGCACCACACATCCCACAGGCACTCACGCAAGCAACACACACATGCAGACACACCAACATCCACTGCCTCCACTGTGTCCCCCTCCTCGTCGTCTACACTCACACCTGCATGCACTACCTCTACAGCCACTACTTCCCTCACCAGCACACCCACCAGCACACCCCGCTCACGTGCAGTCACCACCCACACTACCATTCACACGTCCCCTGTGTCCTCTCCCAGTGTGTCTGTGACGCCCCCTCCCAAGATACACAAACGCAGGCACACACCCACCCAACAGCCATCCACCTCACGACAGCCTCCAGTGCATGCACCTTCACCCAAAGTCACCAAACGTACACCTCCTACTACCACCACCTCTTCCTCCACTCCCAAACCCCCTCCAGCTACCCGTCCCAGTGTGTCCCAAAAACTTTTCCTGTCCACCCTTGACCTTTTTCCCACACCTCCCCCACCCTGTCCATCTCATAGGTCCCGAAGTAGCACCTCAGTCAAAACATCTCTGGGACCAGTGGTGCCTATAGTCACAGGTATGTGGAGTGCACCAGCCACCAGGACAGCCAGTGTGGCACGGAGCCACAGCACAGACAGTCCCCCACCTGTGAAGCATCAGAAGTTGGCCAGTGCCCGGCGGGAGAGGGGGAAGACTCCAGCCACCAAAGCCACTCCCAGGGGTCCTGTTGGGAGTGTGGAGTCAGCTGTGACACCTTCCAAGGTGGGGAAGGGCCACAAGAAACCCGTCAAGTCTGGGAAGGGCTGCACGGCGGAGAAGACCGACATCATCCCCGCTGCCCAGGACACCACCGCCAGCCCCAGCCCAGCTGCCCAGGAGGCCACCGCCAGCCCCAGCACAGCTGCCCAGGAGGCCACCACCAGCCCCGCTGGGCCATGAAGTACCACCAGCAAATGCCCCACTGGGCCAGGAAGGACCGCCAGCAAAAGCCCCGCTGGGCCATGAAGGACCGCCAGCACAAGCCCCGCTGAACAGAGCACCGCCAACTCAAGCACCGCTGAACAGGGCACAGCCAACTCAAGCACAGCTGAACAGGGCACCGCCAACTCAAGCCCCACTAAACAGGGCACCGCCAACACAAGCACCGCTGAACAGGGCACCGCCAACTCAAGCACTGCTGAACAGGGCACTGCCAACTCAAGCCCCATTGAACAGGACACCGCCAACTCAAACCCCGCTGAACAGGGCACTGCCAACTCAAGCACTGCTAGCCCATGAGCGGCAGGGGCACTGACGCAACTGGGTACGTCACGGGGTGAGTGATGCACTCTGGGCACCAGTCCCCCTCCAGAACCAGTGGAGAGATCCATCCAACACCTCTGTCCTTCAGAGGATGAAGCACTCTGGGCACCATGCCCCCTCCAGAACCAGTGGAGACTGTTAACCACTACCTCTGTCCTTCACAGGATAAAGCACTCTGGGCACCAGTCCCCCTCCAGAACCAGTGGAGCGATCCATCCACTACCTCTGTCCTTCACAGGATGAAGCACTCTGGGCACCAGTCCCCCTCCAGAACCAGTGGAGACATCCATCCACTACCTCTGTCCTTCACAGGAGGAAGCACTCTGGGCACCAGTCCCCCTCCAGAACCAGTAGAGAGATCCATCCACTACCTCATCCTTCACAGGATGAAGCACTCTGGGCACCATGCCTTTTCCAGAACCAGTGGAGACTGTTATCCACTTGAGAGACTGTGGCTTTGCACTCCCCAGGATATGGCAGTGGGCAACCCACCCACTGTAGAGACTTGAGAGACTGTGGCTTTGCACTCCCCAGGATTGAACAGTGGGCAACCCACCCACTGTAGAGACTTGAGAGACTGTGGCTTTGCACTCCCCAGGATTGAACAGTGGACAAACCACCCACTGTAGAGACTTGAGAGACTGTGGCTTTGCACTCCCCAGGATTGAACAGTGGGCAACACACCCACTTGTGAGACTTGAGAGACTGTGGCTTTGCACTCCCCAGGATGGAACAGTGGGCATGTGGCCCCCTCGTGGATTTGTGGTCGTGCACTCAAGCGGCTGAGGTGCCCCCCCTTTCCCTCCCCCTGAGGTGCCTGTTTAGTTGCTCTCTGATGCCCCTGCAGTGTTGTCTCCATCGTGGTCGGGGATCATGTGTGGGCCTCGCCCATACCGTGTGGTCCCAGTATTCCACGGACTTTCTTTGTGCAGTACCTGGACTACTATGCCTGGTATATATTTTGTACATGGTGTATATATATATATTTCTGCCTACTTGTTTGTAATATATTCTGATGGTTACAATAATTTTCTTTGGTCTTTGCATTCTTCTGGGGGGGTTTGGGGGGTGTAACTGTGATGTATTGATATGCATTAGTGTGTGTGTTGTAGTGTGTGAGGGTGGGGGTGCTGCTTGTGTTTATCCCTGTTTTTTGCCTTCCCCCTCCCCTGTGTCGTAGGTGCTGTACTCAGCGTGGTCTTCGCTGCCGGGGTTCGTGCTCCTGGTAGAGGAGCAGGAAGACTATCGCAGGTAGGATTTGGAGTTCCAGTTCCATGGTGTCCTCGTTGAGTGTGTAGAGGTGAGCGTTTTCCCTTCTGGATTCCTGTTTCCGCCGTGTTTTTATCCGCGGTGAATCCGCCCCGGAAAAGGTGGCGGATTGGCCTGTCATAATAGTGTGGGCGGTACATTGTCTCCCGCCAGTCTGTTGGCGGTGACCGCCACGCTGTTTGTTTGTACCGCCGTGGCGGTCGGAGTGTTAAAGTGGCTGTCTTTGTTGGAGGTTTCCGCCACCGTCGTAATTGATATTTTTTTACCACCGGCCTGTTGACGGTCTTACCGCCGCTTTAACACCGTCCGCCAGGGTTGCAATGACCACCTCTGTGTATTGCGTTTTCTTATGATATTGTGCATATGATATAAGTGGTATAGTAGGAGCTTTGCATGTCTCCTAGTTCAGCATAAGCTGCTTTGCCATAGCTACCTTCTATCAGTCTGAGCTGCTAGAAACACCTCTCCTACACTAATAAGGGATAACTGGAACTGGCACAAGGTTTAAGTACCTCTGGTACCCACTACAAGCCAGGCCAGCCTCCTACATTGGTTGTGCAGCGGTGGGATAAGTACTTGTAACTACTTACCACTTTGTCATTTTGTACTTTTCATAAGAGAATCATATACCAAACAGTTCAGTGTATGTAAACCTAACCAAAAAAAGTTAGCTTTTCTTCTCTAAAACTTTTTACAAAGTTCTGAAAAGTTTCTTAAAACTTCTAAAAGTTTTCTAAAAGTTAGAAAAAGTTTTTTTTCTCTGTGCTTTAAAAAGTTCTGAAACTTTTTCTTTCTTCTCGCTATCTCTAAACCTTTTGCTATCATGTCTGTGGTAGATTCAGCTCCCAAAACTGTCAATGCTACTTATGACAGTTTACATTACAAAAGCTTAAGCAGTCTCTGCTTAGATAGAGGTTTAGTTATAGGAAAGAATCCTTCAAAAGAGTTTCTGTTCAACATGCTTATTGTAGATGATGAGACCCAAGCTGGCCCATCAAATGAGAGGTTAGAACATGTAGAAACTTCCCAGTCTGATTCAGGTGAGTTCCCTGAGAAGGATGGGGAGGGTTCTGATCAGGGTCTGCCCCATAGCAGGACACCTAGTAAAGTTGGTAGTAATGTAGGTTCCCATCACAGTAGGGCTTCCTTTATTCCTGGAGGCCAGGTTACCAGGGTCCAGACAAATAGGGACAGATCCCCCTCTGAAGTTTCCAATTTGTCATCTGTGTCAAAGTATTTCCAACCCACCCACCCTGAGGATAACTTGTTAGAAAGGGAACTCAGAAGCTGAGGGTTGAAGAGACCAGACTGAAGCTTAAACAGCAACAGCTGGCCTTAGATAGGGAATCCCTAAACATTGAGAAGGAAAGAAAGAGGTTGGGGTTAGGACCCCATGGTGGCAGCAGCAGTATTCCTGACAGTAATCCTGTTAGAGAGCATGATTCCAGGAATCTGCACAAGATAGTCCCCCCTTACAAGGAGGGGGATGACATCAACAAGTGGTTTGCTGCACTTGAGAGGGCCTGTATGGTACAGTTGGTCCCTCAAAGGCAGTGGGCTGCTATTTTGTGGCTATCTTTCACTGGAAAGGGTAGGGATAGGCTTCTTACTGTTAGAGAAAGTGAAGCTAACAACTACACAGTATTGAAGGATGCACTCTTGGATGGATTTGTCTTAACCACTGAACAATACAGGATTATGTTCAGAGACACCAGAAAAGAGTATACTCAAGACTGGACAGATTTTGTGGACTGTTCAGTGAAGGCCTTCCAAGGGTGGGTACATGGCAGTAAGGTATCTGACTATGATAGCCTGTCTAATCTTATTCTGAGAGAGCATATTCTGAATAACTGTGTGTCTGACTTGTTGCACCAATACCTAGTGGACTCGGATCTGACCTCTCCCCTAAAATTGGGAAAGAAGGCAGACAAGTGGGTCAGAACAAGGGTGAACGGAAAAGTTCATACAGGGGGTGACAAGGATGGCAAGAAGAAAGATAGTAAGGTCCATATTGATACTTTTTGACGCAAAACTGCGCTAACGCAGTTTTGCGTCAAAAAAATTAGCGCCGGCTAACGCCATTCTGAAGCGCCATGCGGGCGCCGTATTTATTGAATGACGTTAGCCGGCGTTAGCCGCCGGCGCCGTCTGGTGTGCGTTAAAAAAAACGACGTACACCAGGCAGCGCCGGCGTAGGGGGAAATGGGGCTTGGGCGTCAAGAAATGGGGCAAGTCAGGTTGAGGCAATTTCTTCGCCTCAACCCGATTTGCGCCATTTTTTTTTCACTCCCAACCTCCATAGAAATGACTCCTGTCTTAGCAAAGACAGGAGTCATACCCCCTTGCCCAATGGCCATGCCCAGGGGACTTATGTCCCCTGGGCATGGTCATTGGGCATAGTGGCATGTAGGGGGGAACAAATCAGGCCCCCCTATGCCACAATTTTTTTTTTTTTAAAACACTTACCTGAACTTACCGTAATGTCCCTGGGATGGGTCCCTCCAGCCTTGGGTGTCCTCCTGGGGTGGGCAAGGGTGACAGGGGGGGTCCCTGGGGGCATGGGAGGGCACCTCTGGGCTCCTTCAGAGCCCACAGGTCCCTTAACGCCTGCCTTTTGCAGGCACTAAAAAAACGGCGCAAAAGCGGCCGTACGTCATTTTTTTTGACCCGCCCACTCCCGGGTGTGATTTTTGTCCGGGAGTATAAATCCGACGCACATGCCTCGGAGTCAATTTTTTAGACGGGAACGCCTACCTTGCATATAATTAACGCAAAGTAGGTGTCCACGCTAAAAAATGACGCTAACTCCATGGACTTTGGCGCTAGACGCGTCTAACGCCAAAGTATAAATGTGGAGTTAGTTTTGCATCGAAACTGCATCAAAAAAAACGACGCAATTCCGGCGCAAACGGAGTATAAATATGCCCCTAAGTCTTCTGAGAAGGGTGGGGACAAAGGTAAAAATACTGAGTCTTAATCAGGCCCACAAAAATCCTCTGGTGGGGTGGTGGGTCCAAATCCTCTTCCAATAATCAAACTAAAAAGCCTTGGTGTTATTTGTGTAAAGTCAAAGGCCATTGGGCAACTGATTCCAGTTGTCCAAAGAAAAACACCAAACCTCCCACTACCACAACACCTGCTGCAAATTCTAGCGCTCCTAGTAATAGCAGTGGTGGTGGGAAACCTACGAATAGCCAATCCAAGGGTGTAGCTGGGCTCACTTGTTGGCAATGTAGTTGGGGTTGGTCTTGTTAGGGAGACCACAGAGGCTGTTTTAGTCTCTGAAGGTACCATTGATTTGGCCACCTTGGTTGCTTGTCCCCTTAATATGGATAAGTACAAACAACTTCCCCTAATAAATGGCGTTGAGGTTCAGGCCTACAGGGACAGAGGAGCCAGTGTTACTATGGTGATAGAGAAACTGGTCCACCCTGAACAACACCTACTTGGTCAGCAGTACCAAGTGACAGACGCTCATAACAACATTCTTAGCCACCCCATGGCTGTTGTGAATCTCAAATGGGGGGGTGGGGTTACTGGTCCAAAGAAAGTTGTGGTTGCCTCAGATTTACCTGTAGACTGTCTACTAAGGAATGATTTAGAGACATCAGCTTGGGCAGAAGTGGAGTTGGAGGCTCATGCAGCAATGTTGGGCATTCCTGGGCATATTTTTGCTTTAACCAGGGCTCAGGCCAAAAAGAAAAAAGGACAGGGTAACTTGGATCCTGGAACAATGGACCAAGTGCTCCCTAAAGCTAGGGGTAGCAAGGGTAAATCCCTACCCACTATCCCTCCCACTACAGATGAGTCCCCTTCTGAGGAAGAGGAATTTCCTCCCTGTGCAGAACCTTCACCAGATGAGCTGGCAGCAGACACTGCTGAGCTTTTGGGTGGAGGGGGGCCTGCCAGGGAAGAGCTGAGTGTGGCACAGCAAACCTGTCCCACATTAGAGGGTCTCAGACAGCAAGCTGTCAAATATCAAAATCTGGATGTCAGTGAAAGCCATAGAGTTTACTGGGAGGACAACCTCTTGTACACAGAGGCAAGGGACCCAAAACCTGGAGCAGCCAGGAGGTTGGTCATTCCCCTGCAGTACAGAGAGTTCCTCCTAACTCTTGCACATGACATTCCTTTGGCTGGGCATTTGGGCCAGATCAAAACATGGGAAAGACTTGTCCCCTTGTTTCACTGGCCTAGGATGTCAGAGGAAACTAAAGATTTTTGCAAGTCTTGTGTGACCTGCCAAGTCAGTGGCAAGACTGGCGGCACTCCAAAGGCCCCTCTAATCCCACTTCCAGTGGTTGGGGTGCCTTGTGAAACGGTAGGGGTTGACATAGTTGCCCCCCTTGACCCTCCTACTGCTTCAGGCAATAGGTTTTTCTTGGTGATTGTGGACCATGCCACAAGATATCCTGAGGCAATTCCTCTAAGGACCACCACAGCTCCTGCAGTGGCAAAAGCCCTCCTGGGAATCTTTTCCAACGTGGGGTTTCCTAAAGAGGTAGTATCAGACAGGGGTAGCAACTTCATGTCTGCATACTTGAAAGCAATGTGGAAGGAGTGCGGTGTTACCTACAAGTTCACCACTCCTTACCATCCATAAACTAATGGACTGGTAGAGAGGTTTAATAAAACTCTCAAAGGTATGATAATGGGACTCCCTGAAAAACTCGGGAGGAGATGGGATGTCCTGTTACCTTGCCTCCTTTTTTCTTACAGGGAGGTACCCCAGAAAGGAATGGGCTTCAGCCCCTTTGAACTCCTCTTTGGGCACCCTGTAAGAGGTCCACTCACTCTTGTGAAGGAGGGTTGGGAACAACCTTTAAAAGCTCCTAAACAGGACATAGTGGATTATGTACTAGGCCTAAGATCCAGAATGTCTGAGTACATGAAAAAGGCCAGTAAAAACCTTCAGGCCAGCCAGGAGATGCAAAAGAAATGGCATGACCAGAAGGCTGTGCTGATCCAGTACCAACCAGGACAAAAGGTGTGGGTATTGGAGCCTGTGGCCCCAAGAGCACTCCAGGACAAATGGAGTGGACCCCATCTAATTGTTGAGAAAAAGGGTGAGGTTACCTATTTGGTAGACCTGGGCACTACCAGGAGTCCCCTTAGGGTGATTCATGTCAACCGCCTAAAACTCTACTGTGACAGGGCTGATCTCAGCCTGCTCATGGCAACAGATGAGGGACAGGAAGAAGAGAGTGACCCTCTCCCTGATCTCTTTTCCACCACTGAAACAGATGCTTTAGTGGAGGGAGTAGTTTTGGCAGATTGTATGACTGCAGAACAGGAAGACAACTGCATCAATCTCCATGGACAATGTTCTGACCTCTTTTCAATTGTGCCAGGCACAACATCCTGGTGTGAACACACAATTGATACTGGAGACAGCCTACCTGTCAAAAGTAAGATTTATAGGCAGCCTGACCATGTCAGAGACTGCATTAAACAAGAGGTGCAGAAAATGTTGGCTCTGGGAGTGATTGAGCCTTCTGAAACCCCATGGGCGAGCCCAGTGGTACTTGTACCAAAGCCTCACACAAAAGATGGAAAAAGGGAGATGAGGTTTTGTGTAGACTACAGAGGTCTCAATCAGGTAACAAAAACTGATGCTCACCCTATACCCAGGGCAGATGAGCTCATTGATACACTGGCATCTGACAAGTATCTTAGCACTTTTGATTTGACTTCAGGGTATTGGCAGATCAAATTAGCAGAAGATGCTAAACCCAAGACTGCATTTTCAACTATAGGAGGGCACTACCAATTTACAGTGATGCCCTTTGGTTTGAAAAATGCACCTGCCACTTTTCAGAGGTTGGTGAACACAGTACTGCAAGGGTTGGAGGCTTTCAGTGCAGCATATCTTGATGATATTGCTGTCTTTAGCTCCACCTCGGATGAGCACCTGGTCCACCTTTGGAAAGTTTTGGAGGCCCTGCAAAAGGCAGGCCTCACTATCAAGGCCTCAAAGTGCCAGATAGGGCAGGGTAAGGTGGTTTATCTGGGACACCTGGTAGGTGGAGAACAGATTGCACCACTACAGGGGAAAATCCAGACAGTCATGGATTGGGTTCCCCCTACAGCTCAGACCCAGGTGAGAGCCTATTTAGGTCTCACAGGGTATTACAGGAGATTCATTAAAAACTATGGCTCCATAGTAGCCCCTCTTAATGATCTCACATGTAAGAAAATGCCTAAATGGGTATTATGGACAGCTAGCTGTCAGAAAGCTTTTGAAGAGCTCAAACAGGCCATGGGCTCTGCACCTGTCCTAAAAAGCCCATTTTACTCCAAGAAAGTCATTGTTCAAACTGATGCATCTGGATTAGGGATAGGGGCAGTCTTATCACAACTGAATTCTGAGGGTCAGGATCAACCTGTTGCTTTTATCAGCAGAAGGTTGACCCCTAGAGAAAAGCGTTGGTCTACTAGAGAGAGGGAGGCATTTGCTGTGGTCTGGGCACTGAAGAAGTTGAGGCCATACTTGTTTGGCACTCACTTTATTGTTTAGACAGACCACAAACCTCTACTTTGGCTAAAACAAATGAAAGGTGAAAACCCTAAAATGTTGAGGTGGTCCATATCTCTACAGGGAATGGACTATATAGTGAAACATAGACCTAGGAGTACCCACTCCAATGCAGATGGACTCTCCAGATATTTCCACTTAGACAATGAAGACTCATCAGGTCATTGCTAGTCTTATTGTCCTTTGTGTGGGGGGGGGGTTGTGTAGGAAAGTACCATCTTGCCTGGCATGTTACCCCCATATTTCACTGTATATATGTTGTTTTAGTCTATGTGTCACTGGGACCCTGCCAGGCAGGGCCTCAGTGCTCATAAGTATGTGTCCTGTATGTGTTCCCTGTGTGATGCCTAACTGTCTCACTGAGGCTCTGCTAACCAGAGCCTCAGTGGTTATGCTCTCTCTGCTTTCCAAATTTGTCACTAACAGGCTAGTGACTAAATTGACCAATTCACATTTTTCATACTGCTACACCCATATAATTCCCTTGTATATGGTACTGAGGTACCCAGGGTATTGGGGTTCCAGGAGATCCCTATGGGCAGCAGCATTTCTTTTGCCACCCACAGGGAGCTCTGACAATTCTTACACAGGCCTGGAACTGCAGCCTGCGTGAAATAACGTCCATGTTATTTCACAGCCATTTACCACTGCACATAAGTAACTTATAAGTCACTTATATGTCTAACCTTCACCTGGTGAAGGTTGGGTGCACAGTTACTTAGTGTGTGGGCACCCTGGCACTAGCCAAGGTGCTCCCACATCGTTCAGGGCTAATTCCCCGGACTTTGTGAGGGCGGGGACACCATTACACGTGTGCACTATACATAGGTCATTACCTATGTATAGCGTCACAATGGTAACTCCGAACATGGTCATGTAACATGTCTAAGATCATGGAATTGTCACCCCAATACCATTCTGGTATTGGGGTGACAATTCCATGATCCCCTGGGTCTCTAGCACAGAACCCGGGTACTGCCAAACTGCCTTTCCGGGGTCTCCACTGCAGCTGCTGCTGCTGCCAACCCCTCAGACAGGTTTCTGCCCTCCTGGCCCAGGAAGGCAGAACAAAGGATTTCCTCTGACAGAGGGCGTTACACCCTCTCCCTTTGGAAATAGGTGTGAAGGGCTGGGGAGGAGTAGCCTCCTCAGCCTCTGGAAATGCTTTGATTGGCACAGATGGTGCCCATCTCTGCATAAGCCAGTCTACACCGGTTCAGGGATCCCCCAGCCCTGCTCTGGCACGAAACTGGACAAAGGAAAGGGGAGTGACCACTCCCCTGACCAGTACCTCCCAGGGGAGGTGCCCAGAGCTCCTCCAGTGTGTCCCAAACCTATGCCATCTTGGAAACAGAGGTGTTGGGGGCACACTGGACTGCTCTGAGTGGCAAGTGCCAGCAGGTGACGTCAGAGGCTCCTTCTGATAGTCTCTTACCTCTCTTGGTAGCCAATCCTCCTAACTTGGTGGACAAACCTCCTTTTCTGGCTATTTAGGGTCTCTGCTTTGGGGAATTCGTCAGATAACGAATGCAAGAGCTCACCAGAGTTCCTCTGCATTTCCCTCCTCACCTTCTACCAAAGGATCGACCGCTGACTGCTACAGAATGTCTGCAAAACCGCAACAAAGTAGCAAAATGACTACCAGCAAAATTGTAGCGCCTAATCCTGACGGCTTTCTCAACTGTTTCCAGGTGGTGCATGCTCTGGGGGTAACCTGCCTTCACCCTGCACCAGAAGCTCCAAAGAAATCTCCTGTGGGTCAATGGAATCTTCCCCCTGCTAACGCAGGCACCAAAAGACTGCATCACTGGTCCTCTGGGTCCCCTCTCATCCTGACAAGCATGGTCCCTGGAATACAGCAACTCTGTCCAAGTGACTCCCACAGTCCAGTGACTCTTCAGTCCAAGTTTGGTGGAGGTAGGTCCTTGCCTCCCCACGCTGGACTGCAAAGCTGTGTACCGCATGATTTGCAGCTGCACCGGCTGCTGTGTGCTCTTTCTGGATTTCCTTTGTGCACAACCTTCTGAGTTGTCCTCCAACGTCGTGGGACTCTCTTTTGTAACTTCACGTGGACTCTGGTTCACTCTACTTCCAAGTGCCTGTTGGGGTACTTCTGCAGGTGCTGCCTGCTTCTGTAAGGGCTCTCTGAGTTGCTGAGTGCCCCCTCTGTCTCCTCCTCCAAAAGGCGACATCCTGGTCCTTCCTGGTCCTCAGCAGCACCCATAAACCTCCACTGTGACCCTTGCAGATAGCAAGGCTTGTTTGCAGTCTTTCTGCGTGGGAACACCTCTGCAAGCTTCATCGCGACGTGGGACATCCGTCTTCCAAAGGAGAAGTCCCTAGTCCTCTTCTTTCTTGCAGAACTCCAAGCTTCTTCCAACCGGAGGCAGCTTCCTTGCACCTTCATCTGGGGTTTTCTGGGCTCCTGTCCCCCCTGGACACTGTCGGGACTATTGGACGTGGTCCCCTAGTCTTACAGGTACTCATGTACGGAAATTCATTGTCAGTGCACTGTTGGTGTTTGTTCTTCCTGCAGAATCCTCCTATCACAACTTCTGTGCTCTCTGGGGGTAGTAGGTGTACTTTACTCCTACTTTTCAGGGTCTTGGGGTGGGGTATTTTTCTACCCCTCACTGCTTTCTTACAGTCCCAGCGACCCTCTACAAGCTCACATAGGTCTGGGTTCCATTTGTGGTTCGCATTCCACTTTTGGAGTATATGGTTTGTGTTGCCCTATACCTATGTGCTCCTATTGCAACCTATTGTAATTCTACACTGTTTGCATTACTTTTCTGGCTCTTACTTACCTAATTTTGGTTTGTGTACATATAACTTGTGTATAGTACTTACCTTCTTACTGAGGGTACTCACTGAGATACTTTTGGCATATTGTCATAAAAATAAAGTACCTTTATTTTTAGTAACTCTGGTGGTCATTCTGACCCTGGCGGTCTTTGACCGCCAGGGCGGAGGACCGCGGGAGCACCGCCGACAGGCCGGCGGTGCTCCAATGGGGATTCCGACCGCGGCGGTAAAGCCGCGGTCGGACCGGCACCACTGGCGGGGTCCCGCCAGTGTACCGCCGCCCCATTGAATCCTCCGCGGAGGCGCAGCTTGCTGCACCGCCGGGGGGATTCCGACCCCCCCTACCGCCATCCAGATCCCGGCGGTCGGACCGCCGGGATCCGGATGGCGGTAGGGGGGGTCGCGGGGCCCCTGGGGGCCCCTGCAGTGCCCATGCCACTGGCATGGGCATTGCAGGGGCCCCCGTAAGAGGGCCCCTACATGTATTTCACTGTCTGCTGCGCAGACAGTGAAATACGCGACGGGTGCAACTGCACCCGTCGCACAGCTTCCACTCCGCCGGCTCGATTCCGAGCCGGCTTCATCGTGGAAGCCTCTTTCCCGCTGGGCTGGCGGGCGGTCTGAAGGCGACCGCCCGCCAGCCCAGCGGGAAAGTCAGAATTACCGCCGCGGTCTTTCGACCGCGGAACGGTAATCTGACGGCGGGACTTTGGCGGGCGGCCTCCGCCGCCCGCCAAGGTCAGAATGAGGGCCTCTGTGTATTGTGTTTTCTCATGATATTGTGCGTATAATATAAGTGGTATAGTAGGAGCTTTGCATGTCTCCTGGTTCAGCCTAAGCTGCTTTGCCATAGCTACCTTCTATCAGTCTAAGCTGCTAGAAACACCTCTTCTACACTAATAAGGGATAACTGGACCTGGCTCAAGGTGTAAGTACCTCTGGTACCTACTACAAGCCAGGCCAGCCCAGCCTCCAACAGCCTTCCCTTGTTGTGAACGATTAATTGGCAATATTGTGTCTGATAAAGAAAAAGACAGATCTTTACACACAGGAGGATCCACCTGTGAAGGGGCGAAAGAGGAACGATCATGAGAACAATAGGGTTGAAGAATCATCTGTCAAAGCTGCTGGTGACATAAAATGATTGGTCTGGGTGGTGGTGCCAGTATGGCCATGGGCAATGAGTCACCAATATAATGCCTCTTGCTTGCCATCGAGCAGATCGTGCCACACAGGTCGTTCCAATTGCGTTGTTTAACTCAGAGGATCTTCTTACAGGATTGATGAGCAGAACAGGGACATCAGTTACAGTATGATCTTTAATCATCCTCAAAAGATGTGTCTTAGACACATGGCAGTCTTGATCATACCGGGGTACACTTTGACTGATTGATTCAGGCAGGATTTGGAAGGCCTTAAGTTAAGAAGACATCTTTAAGAGACTGGAAAAAAAGAAGAACGGTTGGCTGAAGTCGATTAATCGGGACAAGAAAGAAAATCGTTGTTTGCAAACTTGGTCAAGAAAAGGGTATAAATTCCATCCAGAAGGATGGGATTTATTGCTATAATGGTATATTTTACAACCCTTTGATTGTTAGAAATAATTGGAAAAGGTAAAGACAGAACTGAATGAGAAGAAAGATTGCAAAGGAACTTAACAGACAATATTGTTTATCAGGCATTGTAGTCTCTAGTCATAAACTTGAAATTGGTGAGATATTCCATATTCGGGTGTCAATATGATAGCAGACAATATGTAATTTCTTGTTGACCCTCTTGAAAGTAAAGGCTCCTACCGAGCCTACAGGTCCCTTAACGCCTGCCCTGACCAGGCGTTAAAAAATGACGGAAAAGCGGCTGGACGTAATTTTTTTTGACCCGCCCACTCCCGTGCATCATTTTTGCACGGGAGTTTAAATAAGGCGCACATGCCTTAGAGTCATTTTTTAGAAGGGAACGCCTACCTTGTGCAAGGTAGGTGTCCACGCTAAAAAAATGACGCAAACTCCAAGATCTTTGGCGCTAGACGGGTCTAACGCCAAAGTATAAATATGGAGTTAGCTTTGCGTCGGATTTGCGTAAAAAAAAAACGACACAAATCCGGCGCAAAGAGAGTATAAATATGCCCCTAAGATTTTTTTATTCTTGCTCCAATCTAACCCATTGAGGGGAAGGTGCTGGACAATAAATCGGTAGGATTTACTTTTCTCTTTCCAATTAAAAGCCTTTTGGGGAAAGTATTACATTGTACATTTCTAAGATTTACTATTCCCACTCCCATCTAAAGTACTTTGTGAAAGGTGCTGTACACTAAAGGGGTACTAAGATTTACTTTTGCCACTCCAATCTAAGCTATTTTGAGGAAGATGTTAGATTCTAAAGGGACAATACTTACTATTCCTTTTCCAATAAAAAAACATTATGTTGGGATGCTGAGCACTAAAAGGGTCAGATTTACTATTCTCAACTCCAATCTGAATCATTTTGGGTATGCTGTTGAACAATTAAGGGATAGGATTTACTACTATTTATTAGTACCAACGTTTAAGGGAAGAGGTTTTAATTCTGTTATTGCTTTTGTTTTTGCATCGGCCTGTTTAATGCCTTTAATTACTACGTTTAAGACAGAATGGAGTTGCTGCAGTGATCACAACCCACTAATGGCAGAATTCAGATGGTTTAACTCTGGGAAAAGGGAATTACCCCATACAAGGAACCTCTTAAAGTAAAGGAGCAAGGATGTAGAATAGGGTGGGGCAAGATTGTCCTGGAAGATTTTCTCAGGGGGTGGATAAGGTCATGTAGTAATGACTTTGAGGTATTCTTACAGTCAGACTCCCCTGACTAAGACATTGTTGCTTCCTTCTCAAATATCTGTGAAGAAGTCCAGGTGGCCCTTATGAGGAAAACGAGAAGGATGGAGAGATCAGGTCCCAAATGGTTTATTAAAGATTGTTCAAAGGCCCACTCAGACCTGATAAAGCCCCTGCATCATAAATAGCGCTCCCGGTTTTATGGTATTTTTTTTTTTTTTTTACACTCCTGTCTGTATTTATCTATATATATTTTATGACCACCTTATTAGTATGTATCCATATTTATTGTCTGGCTTTCACATAAGTGGAGTCAAAAACGGTACATTTCCACATTTATTTAACTGACAGACATGCACTCATAATTTGGTGCCTGTCGTGTTTTAGCAAATTCAGCAGCCAAATATAGCAAAACGCTACACCTACAGGTAAATATTAGCAATTTACTACAAATATATTTTAACATATGCCTATATTTAAATTTTCCTTAACCTGTTTTTTAACTCCCCATGTTGCCTATCTGCTCAACTGTTGTCTTGGAATTCACAACAGACCAATGGAAAACTGAAAGCCTTAATCATAAACCAAGAAATAAGGGTAAAGTAGAAGAGTAGTAGGAAGGGATACCTTTAATCACCATATTAAAAGTGACAGTTGTCCCGCCCCGGAAATGACGTCATATCCGGTGGCTGGGACTTCCGGTGTCCCAGAAAGCCCTCCCCGGAAGTGACGTGCATGGGGGTGTCACGTGGTTTGTGAACACGTGGTGTTGGCTGGTAGAGCCACCCTTTTTTTTTTTTTTTGAAATGTTGCATATAAGGAGCTGGTTAGAACCGGCTGTCAAACCGCAAACCAGGGCTGAATCAGTTTGCCAAGGCGCTATGAAGAGATACAATCCGATCGCCAGAAAAGCCGTCTCCTCAGGGGCCCTGAACACTATTGGTAGATATTACCGGACCCTCGCCCCTCGTACGATGGATGAGAATGCACAACAGGGTGTCCCAGACACCCGGGATACCGATGTTACAGGTTTTCAAGAGGAACTTTGCCATCGGCTTGAAAAGCTTGACCTCAAGGATGTGTCGCCCTTGATATCCCCTATTAAGGGGGCCGGCAGTGACAGCGATGTCTCGAAAGATGGATTAAGCGGGGCATCTAACGTCGTAGACATTGAAGTTGAAGAATGTGTACCACCCCCGAATTCGCCCATCTATGAAGACATGGGCTTCCAGGAGGACCCCGAGGCAGAGGCCTTTATTTTACAACCATCAGGTGTGAGTTCAGGCGCTGTTTCTGCCCCAATGGACCTCTGCGACTCCCAAGATTTCAGAGGAGCCTCTGAGTGTGAAGCGAATGCTGAGGTTAGTAAAGACATTTTTTATTTTATTTTTTTATGCCTGTATACTCTAATGTCATACTTTTAACTAATAATGTGTCTTGTGCTTTCTGTTTGAACCCTAGAACATAACAGAAGAAAGAGAGCCTCTAGAAGGGTCAGCTCCAAAGGTTAACACCGTAAATTTTTTCTGCTTATGCTGTTCCAGACAGTCTGAAAGTATTACAAGCCAGAACAAAGAGCCTCGTAAGAAATGTGTTTGCACCTACACTAGCCACGATCTTGAAAAGGAAGCTCCGGGCGTACCCTGTGACACCATATGGCCGGTTAAAGGCTTTGCAGCTGCCGTTGTGAACGCTTGTGTTAAAAGGGATTATTATGACCTTTGCTACGGGCATAAAATTAATGACCCTCAACAGGAGGCTCACGAATGTCTATACGATGCATACACTGCAAGAACAATTCGTCACGTTTGTAACCGGATAGACACTTATCGGGTATATAAGCTGTTAAGGGTTGTGTATGGGCTGTCTGCTGTGAAGAAAAGTGTCCACTGTGACATGATGAAGGTCTTGGCTGCGGCTGTCCTTGAGATCCGATACGCTGCAGAGCCATGCTCAAAACTCGACCGCATGCACGGGATGTGTCCCCCCTTTGACAAACGTATGGTAGAACGGGTTATAGAAAGACGAATGTGTGACATTTATTATAAAAACAGAAGAATGTTGTCTTTAGCCCCTCGAAAACTGTTTTAAATAAATAAATAAAGAAATAAATAAAAAATAAATTAAAAAAAAAAAAAAAAAAAAAAAAAAAGTAGACCATAAATATGTTACTTAACGCTCCATACTTACTCACTTTTAGGAGGGGATTCCGGGTATCGAGGTGCAAGATGTCTATGAGTTACAACCGGGCTACATCTGTATCGGGAGATTGATTTTTGTGCTGGTTAAAGAAAGAATAGCTGAAATACAGCCTGTGACTCTGCGATGTCTGAACATTTCGGAACCTTCGGCCTTGTTGCAATGTAACTGCCATGAGTGTATCGCCAAGTGGTGTATCAATGGCCGGCTAAACGCATCTGTTAAATGCTGGGCCTTGGACAAAGACCACAAGCGCAAGTTAAGACTTTCACCTGAGACGGGGGTGCATGAGGCTTTGGAGAACATGACTGTAGATTATCTCACAAATAAAGGTTCTGCATTGTCCTATCTAGAACTGTATGAACTGTTGAATTATATCAGTATCCTGAGCGTTCAGAGTTATAGACGTGGGGAACGGGAAGTCATGTCTAGAGCTATTGAGAGTATAGCCATAAAAATATCAAAGTTTGTGTCGCTTAGGGTTTGTAAAGGAACATGCTCTGAGTAACATGTGTAGTGGATGTTGTACTATGTATACGTTTGTAAAAAAAAAAGCCACATTGGATCCGGGTTTTGACATTTATAAGCTATGTAGCACAAAATGTCAAATACACGCTGATTGTATACCCCAGCCGCACATGTATGTTTTTTATGTTTAATAAAATGACCTTACACAAAACAGGTGTCTTTCATTTCGGGGTGTTGATGTGAGACAGCATGACGGATGCTGATTTAAGGAAGCTCTATTACGATAAACAGGGGGTTGGAAGTTTCGGAGGCTCCGAAGCTCTATTTAGAAGGGCTCGAGCTGAAAATGAATCTGTAAAACGTGCCAGTGTGAAGACTTGGTTAGCTGGGGAAAAGGCTTATTCGCTGCACAAACCTGCCAGGAGGCGCTTTAAGAGGCGGGCCACCGTTGTTAACGCACAGCTCGATTATCAGTGGCAGGCCGACATAATCAGTCTTCAAGATCTAGCAAAACATAACGATGGCGCCATGTATATATTAACCGTCATAGATGTGTTGTCCAAATACGCCTATGCAGAGGCATTAAACGATAAAAGTGGTACCAGCGTTACAGCTGCTTTTAAAGACATCTTCGCTAGCGGGCGTGTGCCCCAGAAACTACAAACAGACGCCGGAAAGGAATTTTTCAAAACAAACATTTCCAAAAATTATTAGACCTGCACGCTGTTCAACATTTTGTAACGCACACAGAGGTAAAGGCTGCTGTTGTAGAGCGTTTTAATCGTACTTTAAAGTCGAAGATGTGGCGATATTTCACCGCCAACAACACCTACAGATACGTGGATGTTCTAAAGGCTTTTATAGATGTTTATAACGCCACCTACCACAGGACAATCAAAATGGCCCCTGTTAAGGTAACAAGGGATAATTCGTTAATGGTGTGGAGAACGGTGTACGGTGGGCGTCTCACACAGAAGGTCAAGAAACCGGATTTAAAAGAAGGGGCTCATGTCAGGGTTTCAAAGTTGAAGGGGGTCTTCACCAAAGGCTACCAACAAACATTCAGCGATGAGATATTCATAGTGGAAAGTGTGCAGCTTAAAGAAGGGGTATATATTTACAGGTTAAAGGACTACGCTGGGGAAGAGGTATCGGGTGTCTTTTACACAGAAGAGTTACAAGAGGTGCCCTACGACCCGAACAGGGTGTACAGGGTTGAAAAGGTTCTGAAAAGAAAAGGGAGCGGAGCCCGGCGACAGGCGTTGGTCAAATGGCGCGGGTGGCCCGAGAAATTTAACAGTTGGGTTCTGGCCAGCTCGTTGCACGGTGTGTGAGGTATAGCTGTAAACGCTATGATGGAGAACTCCCCTTTTTATATCACGCTGCCATCCAACGCTTCGAAGGACATGTTCCCAGACAATCAGATTTCGAGTTATACGGTGAAACTTGCAAAGCCAGTGGATTTGAAAGGCCCGTGGGATGTGGCACTAACGGAAATACAGTACCCTAGAACTTGGAATACCTTTACAAAGGCCGATGTTAAATTTCATATAAAGCGACCTCAGGATGCACTGACCTATAACTTGTCTTTCCCGCACGGCTATTACCCTACCGTCGCAACGGTGGTCGATGCCATCAACAAGTCTATAGCCAGCACTGAAGCGTATGCGAATATATATCTGGTATTGGATCACGTTAGAAGAAAGGTGGTTCTTAAAGCCCCAGAGTTCAGTACAGTGTTTAAATGTAGTGGTAAATTACAAAGGGTTTTAGGGACCGTACAGCATCACCAAAGGCAGATGGATCCAGACCCTACATGCCCCGATATTAACGGCGGTTTTTATACACTCTACGTTTATAGCGACATTGTAGAGCCGCAGAGGGTCGGGGATAGTTATTCCCCTTTGTTGAGGTGGGTCCCGGTGCAGGGTGAAAATAACGCAATGGTTAATATACAACATCACAAACTCGACTATGTTGCAATTTCTAAAAACCATTTTGACACTATAACCATCATGGTGTACAACGATCAGTCGGAGCCGGTCGCCTTTAAATACGGGAAAGTTATTGTTAAGCTTCATTTAAGGCCACGGCGCGAAGGTGACTATTAGACAGCTGCAATGGTCACCATGAAAACCTACGGGGATCCCTCGATGTACAGGGACTATTATAGAGTTCAGGCCGGGTATGGCGGTCCCCAACCCTACTTTCAAGGGGCTCCGGTTATGTATGGGGCGGGATTGGGGGGTTTCTTCCGGAGCATGTTTAGACGTGCCATGCCCTTTTTGAGAAGAGGGTTCGAAATTGCAAAACCTCATGTTAAAGCGGCAGCTACAAACATAGCCCAGGACGTTGTGGGCAGTGTAACGTCTGCGGTAGCAGAGCGCATGAATAGACAGCCCCAAGAAGGAGCGGGGTTGCTGTATAAAGCGCATGGTTTTGTTAAAAGGAAGCGAAGGGCATCGCTGCGTAGGGGGCCGCCAAGGCCCTATAAGAAGCGCCGGACTACTTCAAAAGGCCCTCACAAAAGAAGAGTCATAAGACGGAAGAGATCAACCAAGAAGAAGAGAACTCGTTCTAGTGCGAATATTTTTTAAAACATCGATCATGGCCTTCGTACACTGTGCATCGGGTGAATGCGCCAAATCTGAGTTAGATCTGTTTTCTCTCAAACCCACACAGACAAGCATTGAAAACAGTTTTTTCATGGAAGTGTCACCAATGGCCGCTCTGACACCCCTTGCACCGATAGAGTTTTATGTGTCGGGATCCACGGATATGTACCTTGATCTCAACAATACTCTCCTGCACCTCGTCTGTAAAATAACCAAAGCGAACGGTGACAACATCGAGAATGATGCTAGAGTGGCCCCTATAGCCTATCCCATCGCAACAATGTTTAATCAAGTGGACATTAACCTAGGCGATCGCCTCGTCACACAGAGTGATAACATGTATGCCTACAGGGCCTACATAGAGAGTATTCTAAATTATAGTCGTGATGCGCTGGACACACATCTTTCAGCGGGGCTCTTCTACCGAGATACCGAAGCGCATTTGGAGAACACAGCTTTGGACGGAGACAACGAGGGTTTTAAAAAAAGAGCCAGCTTCGTCGCCGGCAGTAGGCAGTTTGACCTCCTGGGGCGCGTACATTCAGACCTTTTCTTCCAAGACAAACTGTTAGTCAACGGTATTGATCTTAAGATCAAACTCAATCGTAACAAGGACTCTTTCTGTCTCATCAGCGGTGATGCAGAGCAGTATAAACTGGTTATATTGTCAGCGAGCCTGTTTGTAAAGAGAGTGAAAGTGTCCCCAAGTGTCAGACTAGCCCATGCTGAAGCTTTACAATTATCGAACGCCAAGTATGCCATTGAAAGAGTTGCTCTGAAGATATTCAGCATCCCCGCCGGAACCCGATTAACGCAGCAGCAGAATCTATTTCTGGGGCAGTTACCGAAACTCATCATCATAGGGTTTGTGGACAATACCGCTTTTAGTGGCGCCTACAACTCAAACCCTTTCAACTTCAAACACTATGATATCAACTATGCCGCTCTGGTTCACGAGGGTGCTGTGATCCCCGCAAAACCTTTCACGCCGAATTTTGGAACATCAAATTTTGTCCGGGAATATCTAGGACTGGTCTCGATAACGGGGAAACAGCTGCGGGACTCAGGAGTAGTTGTTTCAAGGGAAGGGTATGCTGCAGGCTACACGCTGTTTGCGTTCGACCTGACGCCGGACATGGAAGATGGCGACCATTACAACCTGATCAAAAACGGAAATCTAAAAGCGGAAATACGTTTTACACAGGCACTGGCGGCCAATGTGAACATGGTTGTGTTCTCTGTATTCGACAGTGTTATTCAGATCAACCACGCCCGTCAGCTCATGTTTGACTACCATTGAAAAAGTGTAAAATAAAAATTAATTTTTTTTTTTTATTTTTAAAAAAAATATATAAAATGGACACTACTGAGATACGTGACTTCTTAAGTAGACATAAATATGCTAAGAAATACTTTCTAGGGGTATACCCTAGCGATGGACTACCTGAAAAGATAGGTCCGGAAAGGCCCCGTACCCTCGTCTTTAACACCGATCCCCATTACAAGGGTGGGGCACATTGGGCGGCACTGTTTCTGGATGTGGACAAGGTTATAGTGTTTGATAGTTTAGCTGAATTCCCTAAGCATAGTATTTATACAAAGCCGATATTCAAATATGTAAAAAAAGCATCACCCACTGTTGTGTATAATAAACTGCGGGTACAGGATCCTATGGCCATCACATGTGGGGAACATTGTATATACTTTATTAGTAAAATGTCTGAAGGTATAACGTTTAGAAATTTTTTAAATCTATACTCAGATGATTTAGTAAACAACGATGATGTTGTTATGAAATATGTGAATGAAAACTACAGGACAATGTCACACGTTGTTAAAACAGACTCGGGTCTCTGTCAAAAGTGTAAGGTCTTGTAAAGCTGTTATTTGTACTTGTGAGTGTCTAAAATAAAAAACATCTTAAACAAGCTTTCATCCTAGGCATTTTTTTTTTTAATCCGTACTGTGTACATTTTCAAACCATTCATAAATAAAAAGATGGCATACTCCGGCTGAAAATTTAAAAGTGTTTATTACAAGCATGTTTCAACACGAACATTTACATGGTTAAACATATAAAATGAAGCACATTTTTTCGAACCGTAAAAACTTTTAACAAAAAAAACTGTACATGTGTGCAAAATTAGATCGGTAGCCATGTGTTCATTTTGAATAGTCTCTTTTTAGGCCCCATAGGAAGATCAGCACGGTCCCTAGCGGGTGTTAGTTGTGGAAAGAAAGGCGATGTCGATATAGCGGGGCTCCTTGTAAAAATAGCGGGGGCCGGGTCTTTTAAACTTTCAAGCTTACGGCGATTCTCGGCATTTCCGATGATCGTGGAGGGAATGTTGAGTTCCGCAGCTGCATTTAGGAACTGTTCCCAGCCTCTAGGAGCTTCTCGTGTTGTTAGGGTTTTACCGTGTGTGAGACCCCGGACCAGATCATACATATGGGAACCAGCAACCGGCTGCCCTTTGTAAACGAATTCACCCCGGGCGTTCCAAGTGGTCAAATCTTTAGTAGTACTCATTTTACTGAGTAACATTTGCGCAGCCCCTCTATATTTCTGACTGATATTTTTTAAAAGGTCTAAGACAAAGGCATCAGTTGTGGGTGTGGGACCTATGTCATGAGCCTGCGTAGAGGGTCCAGGCGGCTGTTCAGCATCTGGGGTGTACAGCGTCAGTTTGGTTTTTTCAGAGGTGAGTTGCTTGTAGTATTGTAGAAAGTTTTGAAGGGCTCCTGAGTAAAGCCCTGCCTTGTCGTGGGGTTTTAAATCAGTCCGGTTCAAAATGGCTTTGATTTCCGCATCGAGACGATGTGTTTCGTTTTTGCGTATGTCCCAGACGTCCGTGTTAGAAGGGGACAGATGTTCCACCTGTTGCCGGGGCACGAGGTACATTTTGTGGGCGTGCTCCATCAGGATCGCGACAGTAGCCCTGTGATTAGGGGTATAGCTATACCTAACAACGACCCTATAAAGCCTCCTGACTGTTTGAACAGTTTTCTTTTGGAAAGGAGTGAAGCCCTCTTATTGCTGAGCTTCTTAATAATGTGGCGTTTCTTCTTCAGAACCCGGAACTGGCGCGTTGATATAGGGACATTACCTTTTAGGGTGTTTAGGGCTATTTCTGAAATGGCGGCCACTAAATCATCCGTGGCAGCGCAGAGGATGGCTTTTCTTCTCGCGGGGCTGGCCGTGATCAACATTTTTAGAAGTCCTAAATTACGTCGTAACCGAGCCGACATTGTGGGGACCTTATATTACAAGGTTTAGAGTGTAAATGTTATAAGCAGCTTTTTACTTGTTCTTTTTATAGTTTTTGGACACTGTTTTAGGCGTGTAGGCGACTGGGAAGTCCGGGGGTATTATGCCGGATCGTAGTCTGTAGTCTTCAAAAGTGTTGGGTTTCAAATCCACCAGTAAGTAGCCGTGGGGTTTTGCTGTAGCATCGTTAAAGGCATCCATGAAAAACTGGGTGTTGCCGGGGTACATTTGTTTAGCTATAATTGAGATTTGAAGTTTGTCTCTAGGGTTTTTAAATAAGACCAGGTATGAGGCGTTGAGAGTTATGGACCGGCTGCTCTTGCCCTTGTAAAACAGGTTCTGCACTATATAGCATATGCTCAGATTGCGGTGGTGTGAATATTGCGTAAAAGCCCGCTCAAGCTCGTGGTGGATGACCTCATGCGTGAAGGAGGGGACCACCCCGAGCTTGAGCGGGCTTTTACGCAATATTCACACCACCGCAATCTGAGCATATGCTATATAGTGCAGAACCTGTTTTACAAGGGCAAGAGCAGCCGGTCCATAACTCTCAACGCCTCATACCTGGTCTTATTTAAAAACCCTAGAGACAAACTTCAAATCTCAATTATAGCTAAACAAATGTACCCCGGCAACACCCAGTTTTTCATGGATGCCTTTAACGATGCTACAGCAAAACCCCACGGCTACTTACTGGTGGATTTGAAACCCAACACTTTTGAAGACTACAGACTACGATCCGGCATAATACCCCCGGACTTCCCAGTCGCCTACACGCCTAAAACAATGTCCAAAAACTATAAAAAGAACAAGTAAAAAGCTGCTTATAACATTTACACTCTAAACCTTGTAATATAAGGTCCCCACAATGTCGGCTCGGTTACGACGTAATTTAGGACTTCTAAAAATGTTGATCACGGCCAGCCCCGCGAGAAGAAAAGCCATCCTCTGCGCTGCCACGGATGATTTAGTGGCCGCCATTTCAGAAATAGCCCTAAACACCCTAAAAGGTAATGTCCCTATATCAACGCGCCAGTTCCGGGTTCTGAAGAAGAAACGCCACATTATTAAGAAGCTCAGCAATAAGAGGGCTTCACTCCTTTCCAAAAGAAAACTGTTCAAACAGTCAGGAGGCTTTATAGGGTCGTTGTTAGGTATAGCTATACCCCTAATCACAGGGCTACTGTCGCGATCCTGATGGAGCACGCCCACAAAATGTACCTCGTGCCCCGGCAACAGGTGGAACATCTGTCCCCTTCTAACACGGACGTCTGGGACATACGCAAAAACGAAACACATCGTCTCGATGCGGAAATCAAAGCCATTTTGAACCGGACTGATTTAAAACCCCACGACAAGGCAGGGCTTTACTCAGGAGCCCTTCAAAACTTTCTACAATACTACAAGCAACTCACCTCTGAAAAAACCAAACTGACGCTGTACACCCCAGATGCTGAACAGCCGCCTGGACCCTCTACGCAGGCTCATGACATAGGTCCCACACCCACAACTGATGCCTTTGTCTTAGACCTTTTAAAAAATATCAGTCAGAAATATAGAGGGGCTGCGCAAATGTTACTCAGTAAAATGAGTACTACTAAAGATTTGACCACTTGGAACGCCCGGGGTGAATTCGTTTATAAAGGGCAGCCGGTTGCTGGTTCCCATATGTATGATCTGGTCCGGGGTCTCACACACGGTAAAACCCTAACAACACGAGAAGCTCCTAGAGGCTGGGAACAGTTCCTAAATGCAGCTGCGGAACTCAACATTCCCTCCACGATCATCGGAAATGCCGAGAATCGCCGTAAGCTTGAAAGTTTAAAAGACCCGGCCCCCGCTATTTTTACAAGGAGCCCCGCTATATCGACATCGCCTTTCTTTCCACAACTAACACCCGCTAGGGACCGTGCTGATCTTCCTATGGGGCCTAAAAAGAGACTATTCAAAATGAACACATGGCTACCGATCTAATTTTGCACACATGTACAGTTTTTTTTGTTAAAAGTTTTTACGGTTCGAAAAAATGTGCTTCATTTTATATGTTTAACCATGTAAATGTTCGTGTTGAAACATGCTTGTAATAAACACTTTTAAATTTTCAGCCGGAGTATGCCATCTTTTTATTTATGAATGGTTTGAAAATGTACACAGTACGGATTAAAAAAAAAAATGCCTAGGATGAAAGCTTGTTTAAGATGTTTTTTATTTTAGACACTCACAAGTACAAATAACAGCTTTACAAGACCTTACACTTTTGACAGAGACCCGAGTCTGTTTTAACAACGTGTGACATTGTCCTGTAGTTTTCATTCACATATTTCATAACAACATCATCGTTGTTTACTAAATCATCTGAGTATAGATTTAAAAAATTTCTAAACGTTATACCTTCAGACATTTTACTAATAAAGTATATACAATGTTCCCCACATGTGATGGCCATAGGATCCTGTACCCGCAGTTTATTATACACAACAGTGGGTGATGCTTTTTTTACATATTTGAATATCGGCTTTGTATAAATACTATGCTTAGGGAATTCAGCTAAACTATCAAACACTATAACCTTGTCCACATCCAGAAACAGTGCCGCCCAATGTGCCCCACCCTTGTAATGGGGATCGGTGTTAAAGACGAGGGTACGGGGCCTTTCCGGACCTATCTTTTCAGGTAGTCCATCGCTAGGGTATACCCCTAGAAAGTATTTCTTAGCATATTTATGTCTACTTAAGAAGTCACGTATCTCAGTAGTGTCCATTTTATATATTTTTTTAAAAAATAAAAAAAAAAATTTAATTTTTATTTTACACTTTTTCAATGGTAGTCAAACATGAGCTGACGGGCGTGGTTGATCTGAATAACACTGTCGAATACAGAGAACACAACCATGTTCACATTGGCCGCCAGTGCCTGTGTAAAACGTATTTCCGCTTTTAGATTTCCGTTTTTGATCAGGTTGTAATGGTCGCCATCTTCCATGTCCGGCGTCAGGTCGAACGCAAACAGCGTGTAGCCTGCAGCATACCCTTCCCTTGAAACAACTACTCCTGAGTCCCGCAGCTGTTTCCCCGTTATCGAGACCAGTCCTAGATATTCCCGGACAAAATTTGATGTTCCAAAATTCGGCGTGAAAGGTTTTGCGGGGATCACAGCACCCTCGTGAACCAGAGCGGCATAGTTGATATCATAGTGTTTGAAGTTGAAAGGGTTTGAGTTGTAGGCGCCACTAAAAGCGGTATTGTCCACAAACCCTATGATGATGAGTTTCGGTAACTGCCCCAGAAATAGATTCTGCTGCTGCGTTAATCGGGTTCCGGCGGGGATGCTGAATATCTTCAGAGCAACTCTTTCAATGGCATACTTGGCGTTCGATAATTGTAAAGCTTCAGCATGGGCTAGTCTGACACTTGGGGACACTTTCACTCTCTTTACAAACAGGCTCGCTGACAATATAACCAGTTTATACTGCTCTGCATCACCGCTGATGAGACAGAAAGAGTCCATGTTACGATTGAGTTTGATCTTAAGATCAATACCGTTGACTAACAGTTTGTCTTGGAAGAAAAGGTCTGAATGTACGCGCCCCAGGAGGTCAAACTGCCTACTGCCGGCGACGAAGCTGGCTCTTTTTTTAAAACCCTCGTTGTCTCCGTCCAAAGCTGTGTTCTCCAAATGCGCTTCGGTATCTCGGTAGAAGAGCCCCGCTGAAAGATGTGTGTCCAGCGCATCACGACTATAATTTAGAATACTCTCTATGTAGGCCCTGTAGGCATACATGTTATCACTCTGTGTGACGAGGCAATCGCCTAGGTTAATGTCCACTTGATTAAACATTGTTGCGATGGGATAGGCTATAGGGGCCACTCTAGCATCATCCTCGATGTTGTCACCGTTCGCTTTGGTTATTTTACAGACGAGGTGCAGGAGAGTATTGTTGAGATCAAGGTACATATCCGTGGATCCCGACACATAAAACTCTATCGGTGCAAGGGGTGTCAGAGCGGCCATTGGTGACACTTCCATGAAAAAACTGTTTTCAATGCTTGTCTGTGTGGGTTTGAGAGAAAACAGATCTAACTCAGATTTGGCGCATTCACCCGATGCACAGTGTACGAAGGCCATGATCGATGTTTTAAAAAATATTCGCACTAGAACGAGTTCTCTTCTTCTTGGTTGATCTCTTCCGTCTTATGACTCTTCTTTTGTGAGGGCCTTTTGAAGTAGTCCGGCGCTTCTTATAGGGCCTTGGCGGCCCCCTACGCAGCAATGCCCTTCGCTTCCTTTTAACAAAACCATGCGCTTTATACAGCAACCCCGCTCCTTCTTGGGGCTGTCTATTCATGCGCTCTGCTACCGCAGACGTTACACTGCCCACAACGTCCTGGGCTATGTTTGTAGCTGCCGCTTTAACATGAGGTTTTGCAATTTCGAACCCTCTTCTCAAAAAGGGCATGGCACGTCTAAACATGCTCCGGAAGAAACCCCCCAATCCCGCCCCATACATAACCGGAGCCCCTTGAAAGTAGGGTTGGGGACCGCCATACCCGGCCTGAACTCTATAATAGTCCCTGTACATCGAGGGATCCCCGTAGGTTTTCATGGTGACCATTGCAGCTGTCTAATAGTCACCTTCGCGCCGTGGCCTTAAATGAAGCTTAACAATAACTTTCCCGTATTTAAAGGCGACCGGCTCCGACTGATCGTTGTACACCATGATGGTTATAGTGTCAAAATGGTTTTTAGAAATTGCAACATAGTCGAGTTTGTGATGTTGTATATTAACCATTGCGTTATTTTCACCCTGCACCGGGACCCACCTCAACAAAGGGGAATAACTATCCCCGACCCTCTGCGGCTCTACAATGTCGCTATAAACGTAGAGTGTATAAAAACCGCCGTTAATATCGGGGCATGTAGGGTCTGGATCCATCTGCCTTTGGTGATGCTGTACGGTCCCTAAAACCCTTTGTAATTTACCACTACATTTAAACACTGTACTGAACTCTGGGGCTTTAAGAACCACCTTTCTTCTAACGTGATCCAATACCAGATATATATTCGCATACGCTTCAGTGCTGGCTATAGACTTGTTGATGGCATCGACCACCGTTGCGACGGTAGGGTAATAGCCGTGCGGGAAAGACAAGTTATAGGTCAGTGCATCCTGAGGTCGCTTTATATGAAATTTAACATCGGCCTTTGTAAAGGTATTCCAAGTTCTAGGGTACTGTATTTCCGTTAGTGCCACCTCCCACGGGCCTTTCAAATCCACTGGCTTTGCAAGTTTCACCGTATAACTCGAAATCTGATTGTCTGGGAACATGTCCTTCGAAGCGTTGGATGGCAGCGTGATATAAAAAGGGGAGTTCTCCATCATAGCGTTTACAGCTATACCTCACACACCGTGCAACGAGCTGGCCAGAACCCAACTGTTAAATTTCTCGGGCCACCCGCGCCATTTGACCAACGCCTGTCGCCGGGCTCCGCTCCCTTTTCTTTTCAGAACCTTTTCAACCCTGTACACCCTGTTCGGGTCGTAGGGCACCTCTTGTAACTCTTCTGTGTAAAAGACACCCGATACCTCTTCCCCAGCGTAGTCCTTTAACCTGTAAATATATACCCCTTCTTTAAGCTGCACACTTTCCACTATGAATATCTCATCGCTGAATGTTTGTTGGTAGCCTTTGGTGAAGACCCCCTTCAACTTTGAAACCCTGACATGAGCCCCTTCTTTTAAATCCGGTTTCTTGACCTTCTGTGTGAGACGCCCACCGTACACCGTTCTCCACACCATTAACGAATTATCCCTTGTTACCTTAACAGGGGCCATTTTGATTGTCCTGTGGTAGGTGGCGTTATAAACATCTATAAAAGCCTTTAGAACATCCACGTATCTGTAGGTGTTGTTGGCGGTGAAATATCGCCACATCTTCGACTTTAAAGTACGGTTAAAACGCTCTACAACAGCAGCCTTTACCTCTGTGTGCGTTACAAAATGTTGAACAGCGTGCAGGTCTAATAATTTTTGGAAATGTTTGTTTAAAAATTCCTTTCCGGCGTCTGTTTGTAGTTTCTGGGGCACACGCCCGCTAGCGAAGATGTCTTTAAAAGCAGCTGTAACGCTGGTACCACTTTTATCGTTTAATGCCTCTGCATAGGCGTATTTGGACAACACATCTATGACGGTTAATATATACATGGCGCCATCGTTATGTTTTGCTAGATCTTGAAGACTGATTATGTCGGCCTGCCACTGATAATCGAGCTGTGCGTTAACAACGGTGGCCCGCCTCTTAAAGCGCCTCCTGGCAGGTTTGTGCAGCGAATAAGCCTCTTCCCCAGCTAACCAAGTCTTCACACTGGCACGTTTTACAGATTCATTTTCAGCTCGAGCCCTTCTAAATAGAGCTTCAGAGCCTCCGAAACTTCCAACCCCCTGTTTATCGTAATAGAGCTTCCTTAAATCAGCATCCGTCATGCTGTCTCACATCAACACCCCGAAATGAAAGACACCTGTTTTGTGTAAGGTCATTTTATTAAACATAAAAAACATACATGTGCGGCTGGGGTATACAATCAGCGTGTATTTGACATTTTGTGCTACATAGCTTATAAATGTCAAAACCCGGATCCAATGTGGCTTTTTTTTTACAAACGTATACATAGTACAACATCCACTACACATGTTACTCAGAGCATGTTCCTTTACAAACCCTAAGCGACACAAACTTTGATATTTTTATGGCTATACTCTCAATAGCTCTAGACATGACTTCCCGTTCCCCACGTCTATAACTCTGAACGCTCAGGATACTGATATAATTCAACAGTTCATACAGTTCTAGATAGGACAATGCAGAACCTTTATTTGTGAGATAATCTACAGTCATGTTCTCCAAAGCCTCATGCACCCCCGTCTCAGGTGAAAGTCTTAACTTGCGCTTGTGGTCTTTGTCCAAGGCCCAGCATTTAACAGATGCGTTTAGCCGGCCATTGATACACCACTTGGCGATACACTCATGGCAGTTACATTGCAACAAGGCCGAAGGTTCCGAAATGTTCAGACATCGCAGAGTCACAGGCTGTATTTCAGCTATTCTTTCTTTAACCAGCACAAAAATCAATCTCCCGATACAGATGTAGCCCGGTTGTAACTCATAGACATCTTGCACCTCGATACCCGGAATCCCCTCCTAAAAGTGAGTAAGTATGGAGCGTTAAGTAACATATTTATGGTCTACTTTTTTTTTTTTTTATTTTTTTTTTTTAAATTTATTTTTTATTTATTTCTTTATTTATTTATTTAAAACAGTTTTCGAGGGGCTAAAGACAACATTCTTCTGTTTTTATAATAAATGTCACACATTCGTCTTTCTATAACCCGTTCTACCATACGTTTGTCAAAGGGGGGACACATCCCGTGCATGCGGTCGAGTTTTGAGCATGGCTCTGCAGCGTATCGGATCTCAAGGACAGCCGCAGCCAAGACCTTCATCATGTCACAGTGGACACTTTTCTTCACAGCAGACAGCCCATACACAACCCTTAACAGCTTATATACCCGATAAGTGTCTATCCGGTTACAAACGTGACGAATTGTTCTTGCAGTGTATGCATCGTATAGACATTCGTGAGCCTCCTGTTGAGGGTCATTAATTTTATGCCCGTAGCAAAGGTCATAATAATCCCTTTTAACACAAGCGTTCACAACGGCAGCTGCAAAGCCTTTAACCGGCCATATGGTGTCACAGGGTACGCCCGGAGCTTCCTTTTCAAGATCGTGGCTAGTGTAGGTGCAAACACATTTCTTACGAGGCTCTTTGTTCTGGCTTGTAATACTTTCAGACTGTCTGGAACAGCATAAGCAGAAAAAATTTACGGTGTTAACCTTTGGAGCTGACCCTTCTAGAGGCTCTCTTTCTTCTGTTATGTTCTAGGGTTCAAACAGAAAGCACAAGACACATTATTAGTTAAAAGTATGACATTAGAGTATACAGGCATAAAAAAATAAAATAAAAAATGTCTTTACTAACCTCAGCATTCGCTTCACACTCAGAGGCTCCTCTGAAATCTTGGGAGTCGCAGAGGTCCATTGGGGCAGAAACAGCGCCTGAACTCACACCTGATGGTTGTAAAATAAAGGCCTCTGCCTCGGGGTCCTCCTGGAAGCCCATGTCTTCATAGATGGGCGAATTCGGGGGTGGTACACATTCTTCAACTTCAATGTCTACGACGTTAGATGCCCCGCTTAATCCATCTTTCGAGACATCGCTGTCACTGCCGGCCCCCTTAATAGGGGATATCAAGGGCGACACATCCTTGAGGTCAAGCTTTTCAAGCCGATGGCAAAGTTCCTCTTGAAAACCTGTAACATCGGTATCCCGGGTGTCTGGGACACCCTGTTGTGCATTCTCATCCATCGTACGAGGGGCGAGGGTCCGGTAATATCTACCAATAGTGTTCAGGGCCCCTGAGGAGACGGCTTTTCTGGCGATCGGATTGTATCTCTTCATAGCGCCTTGGCAAACTGATTCAGCCCTGGTTTGCGGTTTGACAGCCGGTTCTAACCAGCTCCTTATATGCAACATTTAAAAAAAAAAAAAAAAGGGTGGCTCTACCAGCCAACACCACGTGTTCACAAACCACGTGACACCCCCATGCACGTCACTTCCGGGGAGGGCTTTCTGGGACACCGGAAGTCCCAGCCACCGGATATGACGTCATTTCCGGGGCGGGACAACTGTCACTTTTAATATGGTGATTAAAGGTATCCCTTCCTACTACTTAGAAGAGGCTAGTAGCCGTTATAAGAAGGTTTGTAGGAGGCGGAAGAAGGCACTTAAACAGGAGGCATAGAATCAGCTAGTGACTGCCGGTGAGTTAGGAGGTAGGCCGGCTTTCTGGAAAATAGTGAAGTAGCCCTTTTTGAATGAGGTAGTGGTACCAGATGTGTTTCATACTATTCTGGTTAAGGATTGAGTCACACCACTTTGAAGCTATTTACTCTACAGCAGGTTATCCCATCCCTATCATTAAATCTTCATATCCAGAGGAGCTAAGTTACTGTTTGACGTTGCTGAAGTTGAAGAAGCCATAGCAGCTCTGCCATCCAATAAGGCTCCTGCTCCAGATTGGTTCCCCAGTGACCTTTTTAAGTCCTGTGTGGATCTTTGGGCTCTCCTAGTCACATAACATCTAAATGTAGCAAATCAGTGCATATCCCCTCCTCTTGGCAAAAATCGGTAATCGTACCGGTTTCCAAAAACAAAAACTGTGCTGATCCAGCCTGTTGCTGGCCCATTTCTCTAATTGATTCTTAATTGAAGTTATTGATAGGGTGCTGCTGAACTGACTGGCTCGGTGGACAACAGAAAGATTGTATCTGAAATTCAATATGACTTTAGGCAGGGCAGAGGGATCATTAAATAGAATCTTAACTTTTACCCTTTGACTGCAAAGTACTTACTAGTAGGGAAATAGTCAATTCACCTGGCCTTCATGGAACTCAGCACAGCCATTGACACAGTAGATAGATCTCAGTTATGGGCTGTGCTGGTGGGGATGGAGATATACAGTGCCCTTGTAAAGTTTCTGTTCGATTTGCATGTTGGGCTGGAAGCCTCAGTGAGTTTGGCCCAAACGGGGAATGCATCACACATTTTCGGTTAGGGTGAGGGCTGTATTTTGGACCCTTTACTTTTTATTTTATATATTAACCTGATGGAGCAGTTTTTAGCAACTCATTGCAGGGACGTTCCAAGGGCTGGGAAAAGGTCAGTCCCTGCCTTATTGTAAATGCATGACACATTTCTCATAGCGCATACAGCCAATGGTTTGCAGCTTTTGATAAGTTGTTTTATTGTTTTTATGGATGAATTGGGTCTGAAAACAAACTTGACAAAGACATATACAATGGTGCTTGGGCCAAAAAATGTGAAAACCAAAACCCATTTAATTAAGGGGCAGCCTATTAGTGACAATGCTAAGTTCTGCTACTTAGGCATTTGGTTAGATCGCAAACTGAATTAGGAAACTCTGTTGAGTGTTCATGTGTAATTCTTTAATAGGGTTACCCAAAGCAATGATGCCTTCTTGAGGCGGCATGGTCTGCTTTATATTAAATCTATATAATAACAACAAATGCATCCCCACTGTGTCATTTGGCAATGAGATCTGGGGCTATGAGTCTTGCTACCCCATCCAAGTAGCCGAAAATAAATCGTTAAGAACAGTCCTGAGACTACCCGAATGTTCTTGCAGAGATCGTGCATGAAGCACTGGGTGCATGGTTCATTTATGATTATATTCAAATTCACCCCACATTATTGCAGTTCTCTGCTTGACTAAAAAATGACTTGTACTTTAATAGAGAGATTCTGAAAGACTGTCTGGGGTTGGATGGTTACCTTTGTATACCCTGGTTCCAATATATCAAAGGTTTTTTGGGAGAACTTAACAGACCTCAACTGTTTCTGAGCCCAGAATTAACTTTTGAAGCTGATGTCTAATGGGTTGCATTTTGTGCTTCTGCACATGAGAAAAGAGTCGATTGTTCTTTGTTTAGAAATTTGTGCAGAAATTATGTAATGGTTAAACCCTTGATTAAAACAGAACTGTATCTGACACTGGACACGCCTGTTTTGCACAGATGACTTTTGACTTATTTTTGTTTAAACCTGCTCCCTCTGCCCATATTTGGTCGGCACAATTCATCCGAACCAGCAATTTGAACATATGAAATGGCTGCTGCACTAAACACTTTACAAATTGTCCTTATCTGACCTAAATTTGCGAATTTGCCTTAAAAGTATATATGTCCCCTCTTGTTGCCACTGAATTTAAATCAAGTGAGGCCTACTCTATTGTACCTTCAATCTTTAGACAATCATACTGTTTTTATGTATCTTGGTACTTAGCAGGGGTGTTCCATTCTTCCTGATGAAATTTGCTCCTTTGCTTTTAGATGTTCTTAATGAATTGCTTATTTTATACTTTTTTTATGATTTACTATGCTAAATGAATAAAATAAACTTCACTGATTGACTTAGTACAAGATAAAATAAAACATAACAAACAATAAGCATTTAAAAAATAAAATGAGACATTTAAAAATTGTATATATATGTATAACATACTAAATATTATTTACGTAATATTTATGAATTAAAACAATAATAGTAGTAGTAAAAATTGTATTTCTGCATTGTGACAAAAAAGTACATGGTAAAAGCAATACACAGACTTAGCAATCATCTGTCAGTAGGTATCACAGTAAATGGAAAACACACGTTTAAGAAAAAAAGTGCAATAAAAGGAAGGGGGAAAAATATGTTTGTAAAGTGCAGGTGACATAACAGCATAACTCTAGCAAGCACAATTAAGTGTAGTTACTTCCACCAAGGGTACATGATGATTGGAGAACAGACATGTGATTAACTCCCCAGTTATCCAGAACGTTACATAAACATTACACGGACTACGACAACATTGTTATGCAATTTACACACCAAAATTCCCCCCTAGTCACATGATGATTGGAGAACAGGCATAAGATTAACTCCCCAATTGTACAAAATGCTACATAAGCATAACAGGGACTATAACAACATTGTTGAGAAATGCACACCCCAAAGACCAATGTAAAACATTGTAGCTAAGTGGGTTCTAAGGTCAAGTAAGAAGAGCAAGTGAGGAGGACAAAGACCACTAATCCAAGTCTGCTATGTGCACCTACAATTGGGTAACTGGAGTAAAAACTTGAGTTGTTCTTGGGGAAAACCCAAGCACACATTGAGGTCACAAAAAACAGTTCGTTTAGGGTCTCTACAGGCCAAGTGGCCAGTAAGCTAAAAATAAGCAAAAATACATACAAGAAGGGAGCCTTACATGCACTGCCCTAAAAATGAAGTTCGTAGATGTAAAATATGAAACTAGCAAAGTACATATGCATATACGGTTGTAGGTGCAGAGCAGTTGTAGCCCGAGGTTTAGGATGAGCTCTTAGGATTTGTTAAAAGACACCTAGCACATATAGACCATGCCACAAAGAGATATCTGCCGGTGGCGAAAAAAATAGTCCTCGAGGGATCAGTTGTAAGGATTCTACCAGTCTCCAGGAGTCTCTTGATTCCCAGGATCAGGCACAGGGGGCGAATCAATTTGCGTCAAGGGCACAACTATGATGGCCAAAAAAATATGAAATTATTGATAGCTTCACGTTTATACCTGCATAGCTTACAGTCAGTTGTTGAGGATGGGTCTTGCGTCCAGTTGGTGATTAAGGCCCCAATGGGCAAAATGCCAAAATGAAATTCAATATATTAGCTTTTCACCATGAGGGATAATCTTGTCAAGATAAGCCTAAAATTTTGGGATGGGCTTGCAAGTTAAAATTTGGAGTGACAGGCGGCCTAGATTGGTGGATCAGTGCCAGGTGGCCAGCAGGAAATTCCAATAAGCTGACTTTAGAATAATCTTGGAGTTTGAAGTCATGCATTCATGAGAAGTGTAGAAAGACTGCAACCCCAGTCTCGCAAACCATAAACCACTTGATCTTACTGCCTGTATCTAGACTCCTGATTTAGAGAGTATTCCTCCTATACAGGTCTATTTCCTGATTGGATCAAAGTCTGACCCAATCGAGAAGGGGTCTCAAGGCAGCACAGTGGTTAATGTCTTTATGGGCGGTAACAATGATGATGGGTAAAGTAGGAGCGGACTGGGGAAGCTTAAGCAAGGACTTTAAGAACTTAAGCTCTTTCGTTTTTAACAAGTCAGAATTTGGGTGCCCCCACAACTTAGTGCCGTAAAACGCTGCTGATTGAGTTTTGGCTCTATAAACCTTCATTGCTGGAGAGGTCACCTGAAGTTGAGAGGTTTTATGCATTTTTAGGCTGCCAGGAAAGGTATGAGAAATAGTCAGACCGCTTCTAAGAATATGGAGCTTCTAAGATAGGGAGCTAAAGAGCCTTACCCCATGGCAGTCGAAGATTGAGAGGAGTTGTGCCGAGGGTGGGCTGGCACCTATGGTTCTTATGGGGTCTGAAGGACATAAGCTTGGTCTTCTGCACGTTGATGTCCAGTTCTCTTGACACACAGAAATTCTCAAACTTAAAAGGAGTTGGAGGCCAGAAGAACTTCTTTAGAGGAGAAGGGTATTGTCCACGAAGAGGAGTACAGGGTTCTCAGTTTCACTCATCTTAAGGACATCTGTCCTCTCAACATCAAGATGGTCAACAACCCTGTTAATTAATAAAGAGAATAGAGTGGGTGCCAGTGCACACACCTGGTGCATTCCACTGCTAATGGGGAGAGGATCGGTCAGTTCATGCTCCGGGCCCCATCTTACCGTTACAAAATTAGCTTGTTGGAGTCACATGAAGGTTTTTAAGATGTCAAGAGGGACTCCCATTTTACTGAGGACCTCCCAGAGAGTATGCCTGGGGACCAAGTCAAACACGGCCCTAAGGTCAACAAAGGCCATATACAAATGATCTTTGGATAAGATGGTATATTTCCATATGATAAGGAGAAATTCAAGCACTTGATCTAAAGTTCTGATCTTATGCTGAAATGGAGCTTGAAAGGGGGACAAAATATTATTTTGGCTTCCTCCAACCACTCCTCATGTTTTACGAGAACCTAAGAGCAAAAAGTTTTAAGAGATATAGGCTTAGCCACCTATAGTTTTTTGGTTCACTTCTATCTCCCTTTCAAATATGGGAATAATTTGCACCCCAGCCCAGGTTGGAGGAAGATTGTCTCCTTTTAGAATTTTGTTTCGGTAGGGAATTGATGTAGGGAGCCAAGATATCAATCTCAGATCTGAATAGGGCACCTGAGATGGCACCAGGTCCAGGGGTGTTGTGTAGGAAAGTACCATCTTGTCTGGCATGTTACCCCATATTTCACTGTATATGTGTTCTTTTAGTCTATCTGTCACTGGGACCCTGACAGGCAGGGCCCCAGTGCTCATAAGTATGTGTCCTGTATGTGTTCCGTGTGATGCCTAACTGTCTCACTGAGGCTCTGCTAACCAGACAATGTTCTGACCTCTTTTCAATTGTGCCAGGTACAACATCCTGGTGTGAACACACAATTGATACTGGAGACAGCCTACCTGTCAAAAGTAAGATTTATAGGCAGCCTGACCATGTCAGAGACTGCATTAAACAAGAGGTGCACAAAATGTTGGATCCAGGAGTGTTTGAGCCTTCTGAAAGCCCATGGGCGAGCCCAGTGGTGCTTGTACAAAAGCCTCAAACAAAAGATGGAAAAAGGGAGATGAGGTTTTGTGTAGACTACAGAGGTCTCAATCAGGTAACAAAAACTGATGCTCACCCTATACCCAGGGCAGATGAGCTCATTGATACACTGGCATCTGCCAAGTATCTTAGCACTTTTGATTTGAGTGCAGGGTATTGGCAGATCAAATTAGCAGAAGATGCTAAACCCAAGACTGCATTTTCAACTATAGGAGGGCACTACCAATTTACAGCGATGCCCTTTGGTTTGAAAAATGCACCTGCCACTTCTCAGAGGTTGGTGAACACAGTACTGCAAGGGTTGGAGGCTTTCAGTGCAACGTATCTTGATGATATTGCTGTCTTTAGCTACACCTGGGATGAGCACCTGGTCCACCTTTGGAAAGTTTTGGAGGCCCTGCAAAAGGCAGGCCTCACTATCAAGGCCTCAAAGTGCCAGATAGGGCAGGGTAAGATGGTTTATCTGGGACACCTGGTAGGTGGAGAACAGATTGCACCACTACAGGGGAAAATCCAGACAATCATGGATTGGGTTCCCCGTACAACTCAGCCCCAGATGAGAGCCTTTTTAGGCCTCACAGGGTCTTACAGGAGATTCATTAAAAACTATGGCTCCATAGTAGCCCCTCTTAATGATCTCACAAGTAAGAAAATGCCTAAAAAGGTATTATGGACAGCTAGCTGTCAGAAAGCTTTTGAGGAGCTCAAACAGGCCATGTGCTCTGCACCTGTCCTAAAAAGCCCATGTTACTCCAAGAAATTCATTGTTCAAACTGATGCATCTGAATTAGGGGTAGGGGCAGTCTTATCACAACTGAATTCTGAGGGCCAGGATCAACCAGTTGCTTTTATCAGCAGAAGGTTGTCCCCTAGAGAAAAGCGTTGGTCTGCCAGAGAGAGGGAGGCCTTTGCTGTGGTCTGGGCACTGAAAAAGTTGAGGCCATACTTGTTTGGCACTCACTTTATTGTTCAGACAGACCACAAACCTCTACTTTGGCTAAAACAAATGAAAGGTGAAAACCCTAAATTGTTGAGGTTGTCCATATCTCTACAGGGAATGGACTATACAGTGAAACATAGACCTGGGATTACCCACTCCAATGCAGATGGACTCTCCAGATATTTCCACTTAGACAATGAAGACTCATCAGGTCATGGCTAGTCTTATTTTCCTTCGGTGGGGGGGTATTGTGTAGGAAAGTACCATCTTGCCTGGCATGTTACCCCCATATTTCACTGTATATATGTTGTTTTAGTCTATGTGTCACTGGGACCCTGCCAGTATGTGCCCTGTATGTGTTCCCTGTGTGATGCCTAACTGTCTCACTGAGGCTCTGCTAACCAGAACCTCAGTGGTTATGCTCTCTCTGCTTTCCAAATTTGTCACTAACAGGCTAGTGACTAAATTTACCAATTCACATTGGCATACTGCTACACCCATATAATTCCCTTGTATATGGTACTGAGGTACCCAGGGAATGGGGGTTCCAGGAGATCCCTATGGGCTGCACCATTTCTTTTGCCACCCATAGGGAGCTCTGACAATTCTTACACAGGCCTGCCACTGCAGCCTGCGTGAAATAACGTCCACGTTATTTCACAGCCATTTACCAATGCACATAAGTAGCTTATAAGTCACCTATATGTCTAACCTTCACCTGGTGAAGGTTGGGTGCAAAGTTACTTAGTGTGTGGGCACCCTGGCACTAGCCAAGGTGCCCCCACATCGTTCAGGGCAAATTCCCCGGACTTTGTGAGGGCGGGGACACCATTACACGTGTGCACTATACATAGGTCACTACCTATGTATAGCGTCACAATGGTAACTCGGAACATGGACATGTAACAGGTCTAAGATCATGGAATTGTCACCCAATACCATTCTGGTATTGGGGGGACAATTCCATGATCCCCCAGGTCTCTAGCACAGAACCCGGGTACTGCCAAGCTGCCTTTCCAGGGTCTCCACTGCAGCTGCTGCTGCTGCCAACCCCTCAGACAGGTTTCTGCCCTCCTGGGGTCCAGGCAGCCCTGGCCCAGGAAGGCAGAACAAAGGATTTCCTCTGAGAGAGGGTGTTACACCCTCTCCCTTTGGAAATAGGTGTGAAGGGCTGGGGAGGAGTAGCCTCCCCAGCCTCTGGAAATGCTTTGATTGGCACAGATGGTGCCCATCTCTGCATAAGCCAGTCTACACCGGTTCAGGGATCCCCCAGCCCTGCTCTGGCACGAAACTGGACAAAGGAAAGGGGAGTGACCACTCCCCTGACCAGTACCTCCCAGGGCAGGTGCCCAGAGCTCCCCCAGTGTGTCCCAGACCTCTGCCATCTTGGAAACAGAGGTGTTGGGGGCACACCGGACTGCTCTGAGTGGCCAGTGCCAGCAGGTGACATCAGAGGCTCCTTCTGATAGGCTCTTACATCTCTTGGTAGCCAATCATCCTAACTTGGTAGCCAAACCTCCTTTTCTGGCTATTTGGGGTCTCTGCTTTGAGGGAATTCGTCAGATAATGAATGCAAGAGCTCACCAGAGTTCCTCTGCATCTCCCTCTTCACCTTCTACCAAAGGATCGACCGCTGGCTGCTCCAGGATGCCTGCAAAACTGCAACAAAGTAGCAAGACGACCACCAGCAACATTGTAGCGCCTAATCCTGCCGGCTTTCTCTACTGTTTCCAGGTGGTGCATGCTCTGGGGATAGCCTGCCTTCACCCTGCACCAGAAGCTCCGAAGAAATCTCCTGTGGGTCGACGGAATCTTCCCTCTGCTAACGCAGGCACCAAAAGACTGCATCACTGGTCCCCTGGGTCCCCTCTCATCCTGACGAGCGTGGTTCCTGGAACACAGCAACTCTGTCCAAGTGACTCCCACAGTCCAGTGACTCTTCAGTCCAAGTTTGGTGGAGGTAAGTCCTTGCCTCCCCACGCTAGACTGCAAAGCTGTGTACCACGTGATTTGCAGCTGCTCCGGCTCCTGTGCACTCTTCCAGGATTTCCTTTGTGCACAGCCAAGCCTGGGTACCCAGCACTCCGTCCTGCAGTGCACAACCTTCTGAGTTGTCCTCCGATGTTGTGGGATTCCCTTTTGTAACTTCGCATGGACTCCGGTTCACTCTTCTTCCAAGTGCCTGTTGGGGTACTTCTGTGGATGCTGTCTGCTTCTGTGAGGGCTCTCTCAGTTGCTGAGTAACCCCTCTGTCTCCTCCTCCAAAAGGTGACATCCTGGTCCTTCCTGGTCTTCAGCAGCACCCAAAAACCTCTACCACAACCCTTGCAGCTAGCAAGGCTTATTTGCGGTCTTTCTGCATGGGAACACCTCTGCAAGCTTCACCGCCACGTGGGACATCCGTCTTCCAAAGGAGAAGTCCCTAGTCCTCTTCTTTCTTGCAGAACTCCAAGCTTCTTCCAACCGGAGGCAGCTTCCTTGCACCTTCATCCGGGGTTTCCTGGGCTCCTGCCCCCCCTGGACACTGTCTCAACTATTGGACTTGGTCCCCTTGTCTTACAGGCACTCAGGTCTGGAAATCCGTTGTCAGTGCACTTTTGGTGTTTGTTCTTCCTGCAGAATCCCCCTATCACGACTTCTGTGCTCTCTGGGGGTAATAGGTGTACTTTACTACTACTTTTCAGGGTCTTGGGGTGGGGTATTTTTCTAACCCTCACTGTTTTCTTACAGTCCCAGCGACCCTCTACAAGCTCACATAGGTCTGGGGTCTATTTGTGGTTCGCATTCCACTTTTGGAGTATATGGTTTGTTTTGCCCCTATACCTATGTTCTCCTATTGCAACCTATTGTAATTCTACACTGTTTGCATTACTTTTCTTGCTCTCACTTACCTAATTTTGGTTTGTGTACATATAACTTGTGTATAGTACTTATCTTCTTACTGAGGGTACTCACTGAGATACTTTTGGCATATTGTCATAAAAATAAAGTACCTTTATTTTTAGTGACTCTGGCCCTCATTACAACATTGGCGGTAAAAGGCGCTTACCGCCGTGCAGAACACCACCAACACACAGCCGCAGCCACGGTATTCCGCCACAGTTATTATGACCCATATCTCGGAATCCGCCAAAAGTCAGACACCCACACAACTCCGCCACACCAAAGGTCAGTGATAAACTGGCCAAAACAAAACCTCCACTGTCACGCCAACAGAAATACGCCCACACTATCACGACATACGAATCCACGTGGCGGTCTTACCACACACTCCACCCCACACATCACCTACACCACCCCATGGCACGGCAAAGACACCCCAGGTTCTCAGAGGAGGAGCCCAGGGTCATGGTGGAGGAAATCATCCGGGTAGAGCCACAGCTATTCGGAGCACAGGTGCAGCACACCTCCATAGCTAGGAAGATGGATCTATGCAAATAATAGTGGACAGGGTCGACGCAGTGGGACAACACCCAAGAAATCGGAAGGACATCAGGAAGAGGTGGAACGACCTACGGGGGAAGGTGCGTCCCGTTGTCTCAAGACACCACCTGGCGGTTCAGCGGACTGGCGGCAGACCCCCACCTCCTCACCCACAACTAACAACATGGGAGGAGCAGGTCTTGGCGATTCTGCATCCTGAGGGCCTCGCAGGAGTAGGTGGAGGAATGGACTCTGGTAAGACAAAGCTTTACTATTACATCCCCCACCCTACCTGCATGCTATCACATACCCCCACCCTCACCCTCACCCCAGCGCCCCAACTCCTCACATTTGTCCCAACATCACAAACCACACATCCCAACACCAAGCCCTGCATGCAACAACAAAGCATGGACACCCATCACCAAAGCATGACCACTGCACATACCCATACACACCCCTAAACCATAATCACACAAGCTCCCACACAGGAATGCTAGCACTGGGGTACACGGTCACCCACCCATTGCACACTATTACACACACAGATTTAATAAACATCCTTTTATACCCCTGCAGGACCCCTACCCAACGTCACCGGACAGGAGGGTCCACACATGTCCACACCACCAACAGAAGAGGCCCACAGTGATGACAGCACCTCTGTCCAACTGGATCTAGATGACCATCAGGGACCTCTGGACAGTCGGTTCCCCTCACACAGGCACAGGCCACCACAGACCTACCCCCTCTGGAAACACTAGCACAGCACCCACCCAGCGGGCCCATACCTCTTTCCCCAGGACACGTCAATCAGCTGTGTGTCCACCACTACAGGGAACCCAGGATAACCCACCACCCCAACAACAACAGGGACCTGGAGCCAGTGGTAGTGGGCACACGGTCCAGGGGACGGATGCCCAGGAACACAGGGGAACTGGGAGGGCTGCTGTGCGACAGGGGGCGGACAGGCCAAGGGAACCCAACCTCCACGAGGCCCTCTCCTCCATCATGGGAGCCTACCACCACTCCCAGGAAACGAAGGCAACGGTACTGGCCAAGTTTCAGGAGACCCAGCGCATGCAGGAGGAACAGTATATGGGCTTCAGGGAGGAACTCAGAACCATCAGCTCCACCCTGGGCACCATCGTAGGGGTGCTGAAGGAAGTACTCGACACCAGGAGGGACATTGTGGCACTACCAGGGGCCCCTGGCACTAGCATGGATGATGAACTGCCCACCACCTCCGCCGGCGCAAGTGGACAGGATGCCCCACCACAGGACCACCACACCAGCACCCCACCCCCTGCAGATGGAGAACCACCCCGCAAACGGTCCCGGAGATCCAGGACAAAGACAGAACACGATGCCAAGACCCCCGCCAAGAAATGAGACCACCCTGATTTTCATCCTACTGTCCCACCTTGTCGTCCATAATTAAACTGCCCCAGCTCCACTTCCTATGCCCATATGGGCAATGCACCTGTGGGACTAATAGACTGGACTCTGCCATGGACACTCCTCCGCCATCACCCCTCACCATTTCACTACCCCCTCCAATATTGAGCATTTAAATAAACACACCTAAAGCACAAAATGATCTGGAGTCTGTCTGTGATTTCGAAATAGTGTATTAGCAATTGCAGTGACAAAATGTTTTTTAAATAGTAATGTCAACATACCTATTTCACACAGCTCTAGTCTGTGAGGAATCTAAGCAGATGTCACACAGTGGGACATCTGTGAAATCGTAAGGGAAAATGACAACTCAGTGACCATACACTGGGTGAAAACGACAGACAGGAGAGAGGTAGTAGTGTCAAAGTACATGTAGTAGGCAGGTATGTATTCCTACCTGTGTCTCACTGGAAATATTGCAGGATCACTGAGTCCCTGTTGTGCATGTCTTCTTCCTCTGCTTCCTCCTCATCACTGTCCACAGGCTCCACAGCTGCAACAACACCGCCATTTGGACCATCCTCCTGCAGAAAAGGCACCTGGTGTCGCAAAGCCAAGTTGTGAAGCATACAGCAGGCCACGATGATCTGGCACACCTTCTTTGGTGAGTAGAATAGGGATCCACCTGTCATATGGAGGTACCTGGCCTTCAGGAGGCCGAAGGTCCGTTCGATCACCCTCCTAGTTCGCCCATGGGCTTCATTGTAGTGTTCCTCTGCCCTTGTCCTGGGATTCCTCACTAGGGTCAGTAGCCATGACAGGTTGGGGTAACCAGAGTCACCTGCAAATGGCAAGGGACAACTGTTAGACACACACTAACCTGGAGGGATAACCCCAGACCCAGACAACCATTCCCACTGACTAGCTTCCAGGTGCTCACCTAATAGCCACACACGGTGCCTCTGGAGTTGACCCATCACATAAGGGATGCTGCTATTCCGCAGGATGTAGGCATCATGCACTGAGCCAGGGAACATGGCATTCACATGGGAGATGTACTGGTCTGCCAAACATACCATCTGTACATTCATAGAATGATAACTCTTCCGGTTTCTGTACACCTGTTCACTCCTGTGGGGGGGGACCAAAGCCACATGGTTCCCATCAATGGCACCTATGATGTTGGGGATATGTCCCAGGGCATAGAAATCACCTTTCACTGTAGGCAAATCCTCCACCTGAGGGAAAACGATGTAGCTCCGCATGTGTTTCAGAAGGGCAGACAATACTCTGGACAATATGTTGGAAAACATAGGCTGGGACATCCCTGATGCCATGGCCACAGTTGTTTGAAATGACCCACTTGGAAGGAAATGGATCACTGACAGCACCTGCACTTGAGGGGGGATTCCTGTGGGATGGCAGATTGTTGACATCAAGTCTGGCTCCAACTGGGTACACAGTTCCTGGATTGTGGCACGGTCAAGCCTGTAGGTGATTATCAAATGTCGCTCCTCCATTGTCGACAGGTCCACCAACGGTCGGTACACCGGAGGACGCCGCCATCTCCTCACATGTCACAGCAGACTGTGCCTATGAAGGACAACAGCGAGCACAGAGTCAAACAACTCAGAGGTACGTACCCACAGTTTACCCAGAACACCAATCATACACAAAAGGTGGCCTGTATGTGTGTTGAGTCTAGGCCTAGGTATGTGTGACGCAGTTGAAAATGAAGCCATGTGTGCCCCTGAAATGGCAGCTGCCTGACCTCTAAAGTAGGACAATGGGATGTGAGGTAACTACGCTGGCGTTGTACACCGTCGCGGTAGGCGGTCGAAGACCGCAGCGCAATGCTGCATTGGTTAACATTGGACCCTATGGGTCCCAGGAGAAAATGACGATGTACGCCGGCGGTGACGGTACGCACCGCCGGGGACGTGACCGCCATTTTCTATCTGTTCAATCACTCGATACCTGATCTTCGACAGGAGAGGACCTACACTGCAAGTGCTGCTGTGACCTCGGTCTGGAAGAGACAATGGCTCGTGCGTCTGGGGAAAGGGCCCCTGCCTTCACATCAGAGGAGTTGGAGAAGCTCGTGAATGGGGTCCTCCCCCAGTACACGCTACTCTACGGTCCTCCAGACAAACAGGTAAGTACACAGGGAGCATGTTGTATGGGCTATGCCTGTGTGGAGAGGGCTGGATGTAAGAAGGAAGGGGGTAGAGTGCTGCATGCATGAAAGACAGTGAATGCATGTGCCACATGGCAAGGGTAGGGATGTGGGCCAATCACTTTGACGGTGCAGTTGGTAATGACTTCTCTTCTTCCCCTGTACATTTCATGTAGGTCAGCGCCCACCGGAAGAAAGATATTTGGCGTGCCATCGCCAAGGACGTCCGGACCCTGGGGGTCTACCACAGACGGAGCACCCACTACCGGAAAAGATGGGAGGACATTCGCCGCTGGAGCAAGAAGACGGCGGAGGCTCAGCTGGGGATTGTAGGAGGCTGGACTGGCTTGTAGTGAGTACCAAGGGGTACTTACACCTTGCACCAGGCCCAGGTATCCCTTATTAGTGTATAGGGTGTCTAGCAGCTTAGGCTGATAGATAATGGTAGCTTAGCAGAGCAGCTTAGGCTGAACTAGGAGACGAGTGAAGCTCCTACAGTACCACAAGTGTCATATGCACAATATCATAAGAAAACACAATACACAGATATACTAAAAGTAAAGGTACTTTATTTTTATGACAATATGCCAAAGTACCTCAGAGTATACCCTCAGTATGAGGATAGCAAATATACACAAGATATATGTACACAATACCAAATTATGCAGTAATAGTATTAGAAAACAGTGCAAACAATGTATAGTTACAATAGGATGCAATGGGGACTCATAGGGATAGGGGCAACACAAACCATATACTCCAAAAGTGGAATGCGAACCACGAATGGACCCCAAACCTATGTGACCTTGTAGAGGGTCGCTGGGACTATTAGAAAATAGTAAGGGTTAGAAAAATAGCACACCCCAAGACCCTGAAAAGTGAGTGCAAAGTGCACTAAAGTTCCCCAAAGGACAAAGAAGTCGTGATAGGGGAATTCTGCAGAAAAGACACAAACCAGCAATTCAACAACAATGGATTTCCAGTCGAGGGTACCTGTGGAACAAGGGGACCAAGTCCAAAAGTCACAAGCAAGTCGGAGATGGGCAGATACCCAGGAAATGCCAGCTGTGGGTGCAAAGAAGCTGCTACTGGACAGTAGAAGCTGAGGATTCTGCAGGAACGACAAGGGCTAGAGACTTCCCCTTTGGAAGATAAATCCCCCACCCCGTGGAGAGTCGTGCAGAAGTGTTTTCCCACTGAAAGACCGCCAACAAGCCTTGCTACCTGCAAATTATATGGTTAGGATTTTTGGAGGCTGCTGTGGCCCAGGAGGGACCAGTATGTCGCCAATTGCGTCTGGGGACAGAGGGGGCGTCGAGCAAGACAAGAAGCCCTCTCAGACACAGGCAGCACCTGCAGAAGTGCCAGAACAGGCACTACAAAGAGGAGTGAAATGGTGCTCACCCGAAGTTGCACAAAGGAGTCCCACGCCGCCGGAGGACAACTTAGGAAGTCGTGCAATGCAGGTTAGAGTGCCATGGACCCAGGCTTGGCTGTGCACAAAGGATTTCTGCCGGAAGTGCACAGAGGCCGGAGTAGCTGCAAAAGTCGCGGTTCCCAGCAATGCAGTCTGGCGTGGGCAGGCAAGGACTTACCTCCACCAAACTTGGACTGAAGAGTCACTGGACTGTGGGAGTCACTTGGACATAGTTGCTGGATTCAAGGGACCTCGCTCGTCATGCTGAGAGGAGACCCAGGGTACTGGTGATGCAGTTCTTTGGTGCCTGCGGTTGCAGGGGGACGATTCCGTCGGCCCACGAGAGATTTCTTCAGAGCTTCTAGTGCAGAGAGGAGGCAGACTACCCCCACAGCATGCACCACCAGGAAAACAGTCGAGAAGGCGGCAGGATCAGCGTTACAGAGTTGCAGTAGTCGTCTTCGCTACTTTGTTGCAGTTTTGCAGGCTTCCAGCGCGGTCAGCAGTCAATTCCTTGGCAGAAGGTGAAGAGAGAGATGCAGAGGAACTCTGATGAGCTCTTGCATTCATTATCTAAGGAATTCCCCAAAGCAGAGACCCTAAATAGCCAGAAAAGAGGGTTTGGCTACTTAGGAGAGAGGATAGGCTAGCAACACCTGAAGGAGCCTATCAGAAGGAGTCTCTGACGTCACCTGCTGGCCCTGGCCACTCAGAGCAGTCCAGTGTGCCAGCAGCACCTCTGTTTCCAAGATGGCAGAGGTCTGGAGCACACTGGAGGAGCTCTGGGCACCTCCCAGGGGAGGTGCAGGTCAGGGGAGTGGTCACTCCCCTTTCCTTTGTCCAGTTTCGCGCCAGAGCAGGGCTAAGGGGTCCCTGAACCGGTGTAGACTGGCTTATGCAGAAATGGGCACCATCTGTGCCCATGAAAGCATTTCCAGAGGCTGGGGGAGGCTACTCCTCCCCTGCCTTCAGACCATTTTCCAAAGGGAGAGGGTGTAACACCCTCTCTCTGAGGAAGTCCTTTGTTCTGCCATCCTGGGCCAAGCCTAGCTGGACCCCAGGAGGGCAGAAACCTGTCTGAGGGGTTGGCAGCAGCAGCAGCTGCAGTGAAACCCTGAGAAGGCAGTTTGGCAGTACCAGGGTCTGTGCTACAGACCACTGGGATCATGGGGTTGTGCCAACTATGCCAGGATGGCATAGAGGGGGCAATTCCATGATCATAGACATGTTACATGGCCATATTCGGAGTTACCATTGTGAAGCTACACATAGGTAGTGACCTATGTGTAGTGCACGCGTGTAATGGTGTCCCGCACTCACAAAGTCAGGGGAATTTGCCCTGAACAATGTGGGGGCAACTTGGCTAGTGCCAGGGTGCCCTCACACTAAGTAACTTTGCACCTAACCTTTACCAGGTAAAGGTTAGACATATAGGTGACTTATAAGTTACTTAAGTGCAGTGGTAAATGGCTGTGAAATAACGTGGACGTTATTTCACTCAGGCTGCAGTGGCAGGCCTGTGTAAGAATTGTCAGAGCTCCCTATGGGTGGCAAAAGAAATGCTGCAGACCATAGGGATCTCCTGGAACCCCAATACCATGGGTACCTCAGTACCATATACTAGGGAATTATAAGGGTGTTCCAGTATGCCAATGTAAATTGGTAAAATTGGTCACTAGCCTGTTAGTGACAATTTGAAAGAAATGAGAGAGCATAACCACTGAGGTTCTGGATAGCAGAGCCTCAGTGAGACAGTTAGTCATAACACAGGTAACACATTCAGGGCACACTTATGAGCACTGGGGCCCCGGCTGGCAGGGTCCCAGTGACACATACAAATAAAACAACATATATACAGTGAAAAATGGGGGTAACATGCCAGGCAAGATGGTACTTTCCTACACAACCCCCCCCCCCCCAAAACGAAGGACAATAAGACTAGTCATTCCCTGATGGGTCTTCATTGTCTAAGTGGAAATATCTGGAGAGTCCATCTGCATTGGAGTGGCTACTCCCAGGTCTATGTTCCACTGTATAGTCCATTCCCTGTAGGGATATGGACCACCTCAACAATTTAGGATTTTCACCTTTCATTTGTTTTAGCCAAAGTAGAGGTTTGTGGTCTGTCTGAACAATGAAGTGAGTGCCAAACGGGTATGGCCTCAACTTCTTCAGTGCCCAGACCACAGCAAAGGCCTCCCTCTCAATGGCAGACCAATACTTTTCTCTAGGGGTCAACCTCCTACTAATAAAAGCAACAGGTTGATCCTGGCACTCAGAATTGAGTTGTGATAGGACTGCCCCTACTCCTAATTCAGATGCATCAGTTTGGACATAGAATTTTTTAGAGTAACAAGGGCTTTTCAGGACAGGTGCAGAGCACATGGCCTGCTTCAGCTCCTCAAAAGCTTTCTGACAGTTTGCTGTCCATAATACCCTTTTAGCCATTTTCTTTGAAGTGAGGTCATTAAGAGGGGCTGCAATGCAGCCATAGTTCTTTATGAACCTCCTATAGTACCCAGTGAGGCCTAGGAAGGCTCTCACCTGAGTCTGAGTAGTAGGGGGAACCCAATCTATAATAGTTTGGATTTTCCCCTGAAGTGGTGCAATCTGTTCCCCACCAACAAGGTGTCCCAGATAAACCACCTTTCCCTGCCCTATCTGGCACTTTGAAGCCTTGATAGTGAGGCCTGCCTTCTGCAGGGCCTCCAAAACTTTCCATAGGTGGACCAGGAGATCATCCCAGCTGGAGCTAAAGACAGCTATATCGTCCAGATATGCTGCACTAAAAGCTTCCAGCCCTTGCAGGACTGTGTTCACCAACCTCTGAAAAGTGGCAGGTGCATTTTTCAATCCAAAAGGCATCACTGTGAATTGGTAATGTCCTCCAATGGTTGAAAATGCAGTTTTAGCTTTAGCATCTTCTGATAATTTGATCTGCCAATACCCTGCAGTCAAATCAAAAGTGCTTAGATACTTGGCAGATGCCAGTGTATCTATGAGCTCATCTGCCCTGGGTATAGGGTGAGCATCAGTTTTGGTTATCTGGTTGAGACCTCTGTAATCTACACAAAACCGCATTTCCTTCTTTCCATCTTTGAAATTAGGTTTTGGTTCAAGTACCACAGGAGAAGCCCATGGACTTTCAGAGTGCTCAACCACTCCCAGTTCTAACATTTTCTGCACCTCTTGCTTTATGCAGACCCTGACATGGTCAGGCTGCCTATAGATCTTACTTTTGACAGGCAAGCTGTCTCCAGTATCTATAGTGCGCTCACACCAAGAAGTGGTACCTGGCACAGTAGAGAAGAGTTCAGAAAACTGACCCAGGAGATTTATGCAGTGATCTTTCTGCTCAGCAGTAAGACAATCTGCCAGTACAACACCTTCCACCAGAGCATCTTGTTCTGTGGAAGAGAAGAGATCAGGGAGAGGATCACTGTCTTCTTCCTGTCCCTCATCAGTTGCCATGAGCAGGGTGAGATCAGCCCTGTCATAGTAGGGTTTCAGGCGATTGACATGGAGCACCCTAAGGGGACTCCTGGCAGTGCCTAAGTCAACTAAGTAGGTGACTTCACCCTTTTTCTCAACAATTGTGTGGGGTCCACTCCATTTATCTTGGAGTGCTCTTGGGGCCACAGGCTCCAAGACCCACACTTTCTGCCCTGGTTGGTGCTGAACCAAAACACCCTTTTGGTCATGCCATTGCTTTTGGAGCTTTTGGCTGGCCTGAAGGTTTTTACTGGCCTTTTTCATGTACTCAGCCATCCTTGATCTGAGGCCAAGTACATAGTCGACTATGTCTTGCTTTGGAGCTTTTAAAGGTTGTTCCCAACCCTCCTTTACAAGTGTTAGAGGACCTCTCACAGGGTGACCGAAAAGAAGTTCAAAGGGGCTGAAGCCCACTCCTTTCTGGGGTACCTCCCTGTAAGCAAAAAGGAGGCATGGTAAAAGGATATCTCATCTCCTGCGGAGTTTTTCAGGGAGTCCCATAATCATGCCTTTGAGAGTTTTGTTAAATCTCTCCACCAGTCCATTTGTTTGTGGATGATAGGGTGTGGTGAACTTGTATGTCACGACACACTCCTTCCACATGGCCTTTAAGTAAGCAGACATGAAATTGCTTCCCCTGTCTGATACCACCTCTTTTGGGAAGCCCTCCCTGGAAAAGATTCCCATGAGGGCCTTTGCCACTGCAGGAGCTGTAGTGGTCCTTAGAGGAATTGCTTCAGGATATCTGGTGGCATGGTCCACTACCACCAAGATAAACCTATTGCCTGAAGCAGTAGGAGGGTCAAGGGGGCCAACTATGTCAACCCCTACCCTTTCAAAGGGAACCCCAACCACAGGCAGTGGAATAAGGGGTGCCTTTGGGGTGCCACCTGTCTTGCCACTGGCTTGACAGGTTTCACAGGACTTACAAAAATATTTTGTGTCCTCAGACATTCTAGGCCAATGAAACAAGGGAACAAGCCTGTCCCAAGTTTTCATTTGCCCCAAATGTCCAGCTAAGGGAATGTCGTGAGCAAGAGTTAGGAGGAACTTTCTGTACTCCTGAGGAATCACCAATCTCCTGGCAGCTCCAGGTTTTGGATCCCTTGCTTCAGTGTACAAGAGGTTGTCCTCCCAGTAAACTCTGTGAGAGTCACTGACATCCCCATTTGCTTGTTTGACAGCTTGCTGTCTTAGACCCTCTAGTGTGGGACAGGTTTGCTGTGCCACACTCAGCTCCTCCCTGGCAGGCCCCCCTTCACCCAAAAGCTCAGCGGTGTCTGCTTCCAGCTCCTCTGGTGTAGGTTCTGCACAGGGTGGAAATTCTTCTTCCTCAGAAGTAGAATCCACTGTAGAGGGAGGGATAGTAGGTAGTGCTTTACTTCTACTAGCCCTAGCTTTAGGGAGCACTTGGTCCATTGTTCCAGGATCCAAGTTACCCTGTCCTTTTTGCTTTTTGGCCTGAGCCCTGGTCAAAGCAAAAATATGCCATGGAATGCCCAGCATTGCTGCATGAGCCTCCAATTCCACTTCTGCCCAAGCTGATGTCTCTAAATCATTCCCTAATAGACAGTCTACAGGTAAATCTGAGGCAACCACAACTTTCTTTGGGCCAGTAACCCCCCCCCCCCCAGTTGAGATTTACAACAGCTATGGGGTGGATAAGGGTGTTGTTGTGAGCACCGGTTACTTGGTACTGGTGACCAAGTAGGTGTTGTTCAGGGTGGACAAGTTTCTCTATCACCATTGTGACACTGACACCTGTGTCCCTGTAGGCCTGAATCTCAACACCATTTATTAGGGGTAGTTGCTTGTACTTATCCATGTTAAGGGGACAAGCAACCAAGGTGGCTAAATCAATAGCCCCTTCAGAGACTAACACAGCCTCTGTGGTCTCCCTAATCAGACCAACCCCAACTAAGTTACCAATAGTGAGCCCAGCTACTCCCTTGGATTGGCTATTAGTAGGTTTGCTCCCACCACCACTGCTATTAGTAGGGACACTAGGTGTAGCAGTAGGGGTAGTAGTGGTAGGAGGCTTGGTGCTTTTCTTTGGACAACTGGGATCTGTTGTCCAATGGCCTTTTATTTTACATAAATAGCACCATGGTTTCTTTTCTTTGTTTTGATTTGAAGAGGATTTGGACCCACCACCCCCACCAGAGTGTTGTTGTGGGCCTGATGAAGACTCATTTTTAGATTTGTCCCCACCCTTGTCAGAAGACTTACCATCCTTCTTCTTATTGTCATCTTTGTCACCCCCTGTATGAACTTTTCTGTTCACCCTTGTTCTGACCCATTTGTCTGCCTTCTTTCCCAATTCTTGGGGAGAGGTCAGATCAGAGTCCACCAAGTACTGGTGCAACAAATCAGACACACAATTATTAAGAATATTCTCTCTCAGGATCACGTTATACAGGCTTTCATAATCAGTAACTTTACTGCCATGTAACCACCCCTCCAATTCCTTCACTGAATGGTCAATGAAATCAACCCAGTCTTGTGAAGACTCCTTTTTGGTCTCTCTGAACTTTATCCTGTACTGTTCAGTGGTTAAGCCATAACCATCCAGGAGTGCATTCTTAAGAATTTTATAATCATTTGCTTCACTTTCTTTCACAGTAAGGAGCCTATCCCTACCTTTTCCACTAAATGATAGCCATAGGATAGCAGCCCACTGCCTTTGAGGGACATCCTGTACAGCACAGGCCCTCTCAAGTGCAGCAAACCACTTGTTAATGTCATCCCCCTCCTTATAAGGGGGAACTATCTTGTGCAGATTCCTGGAATCATGCTCTTTTGCAGGATGACTATGGGGAACACTGCTGCTGCCACCACGGGTTTCTAAACCCAACTTCTGTCTTTCTTTCTCTAGTTCTAGGGACAGTCTATCCAAATCCAGCTGTTGCTTCTTAAGCTTCAGTCTGGTTTGTTCCACTCTCAATTTATTGAGCTCCCTTTCTAACAATCTGTCATCAGGGTGGGTGGGAGGGACATGTCTAGAAACAGAAGTATGATGTGAAAGGACAGAAGGAGACCTGTCCCTAACAGAAGGCACCCTAACAGCTTGGCTTACAGAAACAGCACTTCTACTATGGTGAGAAGGAATACTCTTACTGAGATGTGAGACCACACCATCTGTATGATGTGACTCAACATCAGTTCCAACTATGCTAGGTTGTCTGCTAGGGGGCAGGTTTGGAAGTTTCCCTCCCACCTCTTTTGCTAGGGGTGCCCCAGAATCAGAGTGGGAACCATCAGCTAACTTTTCAACAGGAGTGCCAGCTGTGGCCTTATCCTGTTCAATAAGCATATTCACTAATAGTTCTCTAGAAGGATTCTTCCTTACACTTAAACCTCTATCTATGCAGAGACTCCTTGCTTCTTTCCAGCTAAGGTTATCATAAGCAAGTTTGGACAGATCAACAGTTTGGCCTGTGCCAGACATTTTAGACAGTGTTTAAGTGACAGAAAAAGAGAGAAAAAGTTTTTCAGAACTTTTTGGAAAGACAGAAAAAAACTTTTAAAACTTTTAAAGAACTTTTTAGAAAGTTTAGAGGTACTTTTCAGCACTTAGAAAAGAGTGAAAAGAGGAAATGCAAAACTTTTTGGTTAGGTGTACATACACTGAACTTGTTTTGTATATTTTTCTCATATGAAAAGTACAATGACAAAAGTGGTAAGTAGTTACAGAGCACTTATCCCATCACTGCACAACCAATGTAGGAGGCTGGACTGGCTTGTAGTGAGTACCAAGAGGTACTTACACTTTGCACCAGGCCCAGGTATCCCTTATTAGTGTATAGGGTGTCTAGCAGCTTAGGCTGATAGATAATGGTAGCTTAGCAGAGCAGCTTAGGCTGAACTAGGAGACGAGTGAAGCTCCTATAGTACCACAATTGTCATATGCACAATCTCATTAAAAAAAAACAACACACAGATATACTAAAAATAAAGGTACTTTATTTTTATGACAATATGCCAAAGTACCTCAGAGTGTACCCTCAGTATGAGGATAGCAAATATACACAAGATATATGTACACAATACCAAAATATGCAGTAATAGTATTAGAAAACAGTGCAAACAATGTATAGTTACAATAGGATGCAATGGGGACACATAGGGATAGGGGCAACACAAACCATATACTCCAAAAGTGGAATGCGAACCACGAATGGACTCCAAACCTATGTGACCTTGTAGAGGGTCACTGGGACTATTAGAAAATAGTAAGGGTTAGAAAAATAGCCCACCCCAAGACCCTGAAAAGTGAGTGCAAAGTGCACTAAAGTTCCCCAAAGGACAAAGAAGTCGTGATAGGGGAATTCTGCAGGAAAGACACAAACCAGCAATGCAACAACAATGGATTTCCAGTTGAGGGTACCTGTGGAACAAGGTGACCAAGTCCAAAAGTCACAAGCAAGTCGGAGATGGGCAGATGCCCAGGAAATGCCAGCTGTGGGTGCAAAGAAGCTGCTACTGGACAGTAGAAGCTGAAGATTCTGCAGGAATGACAAGGGCTAGAGACTTCCCCTTTGGAGGATGGATCCGCCACGCCGTGGAGAGTCGTGCAGAGGTGTTTTCCCGCCGAAAGACCACCAACAAGCCTTGCTAGCTGCAAATTGTTTGGTTAGGGTTTTTGGATGCTGCTGTTGCCCAGGAGGGACCAGGATGTCGCCAATTGCGTCTGGGGACAGAGGGTGCGTTGAGCAAGACAAAAAGCCCTCTCAGAAGCAGGTAGCACCCGCAGAAGTGCCGGAACAGGCACTACAAAGAGGAGTGAAATGGTGCTCACCCGAAGTTGCACAAAGGAGTCCCACGCCGCCGGAGGACAACTTATGAAGTCATGCAATGCAGGTTAGAGTGCCGTGGACCCAGGCTTGGCTGTGCACAAAGGATTTCCGCCGCAAGTGCACAGAGGCCGGAGTAGCTGCAAAAGTCACGGTTCCCAGCAATGCAGTCTGGCGTGGGGAGGAAAGGACTTACCTCCACCAAACTTGGACTGAAGAGTCACTGGACTGTGGGAGTCACTTGGACACAGTTGCTGGATTCAAAGGACCTCGCTCGTCGTGCTGAGAGGAGACCCAGGGTACCGGTGATGCAGTTCTTTGGTGCCTGCGGTTGAATGGGGACGATTCCGTCGGCCCACGGGAGATTTCTTCGGAGCTTCTAGTGCAGAGAGGAGGCAGACTACCCCCACAGCATGCACCACCAGGAAAACAGTCGAGAAGGCGGCAGGATCAGCGTTACAGAGTTGCAGTAGTCGTCTTCGCTACTTTGTTGCAGTTTTGCAGGCTTCCAGCGCGGTCAGCAGTCGATTCCTTGGCAGAAGGTGAAGAGAGAGATGCAGAGGAACTCTGATGAGCTCTTGCTTTCGTTATCTAAGGAATTCCCCAAAGCAGAGACCCTAAATAGCCAGAAAAGAGGGTTTGGCTACTTAAGAGAGAGGATAGGCTAGCAACACCTGAAGGAGCCTATCAGAAGGAGTCTCTGACGTCACCTGTTGGCCCTGGCCACTCAGAGCAGTCCAGTGTGCCAGCAGCACCTCTGTTTCCAAGATGGCAGAGGTCTGGAGCACACTGGAGGAGCTCTGGGCACCTCCCAGGGGAGGTGCAGGTCAGGGGAGTGGTCACTCCCCTTTCCTTTGTCCAGTTTCGCGCCAGAGCAGGGCTAAGGGGTCCCTGAACCGGTGTAGACTGGCTTATGCAGAAATGGGCACCATCTGTGCCCATGAAAGCATTTCCAGAGGCTGGGGGAGGCTACTCCTCCCCTGCCTTCACACCATTTTCCAAAGGGAGAGGGTGTAACACCCTCTCTCTGAGGAAGTCCTTTGTTCTGCCATCCTGGGCCAAGCCTAGCTGGACCCCAGGAGGGCAGAAACCTGTCTGAGGGGTTGGCAGCAGCAGCAGCTGCAGTGAAACCCTGAAAAGGCAGTTTGGCAGTACCAGGGTCTGTGCTACAGACCACTGGGATCATGGGATTGTGCCAACTATGCCAGGATGGCATAGAGGGGGCAATTCCATGATCATAGACATGTTACATGGCCATATTCGGAGTTACCATTGTGAAGCTACACATAGGTAGTGACCTATGTGTAGTGCACGCGTGTAATGGTGTCCCCGCACTCACAAAGTCCGGGGAATTTGCCCTGAACAATGTGGGTGCACCTTGGCTAGTGCCAGGGTGCCCTCACACTAAGTAACTTTGCACTTAACCTTTACCAGGTAAAGGTTAGACATATAGGTGACTTATAAGCTACTTAAGTGCAGTGGTAAATGGCTGTGAAATAACGTGGACGTTATTTCACTCAGGCTGCAGTGGCAGGCCTGTGTAAGAATTGTCAGAGCTCCCTATGGGTGGCAAAAGAAATGCTGCAGCCCATAGGGATCTCCTGGAACCCCAATACCCTGGGTACCTCAGTGCCATATACTAGGGAATTATAAGGGTGTTCCAGTATGCCAATGTAAATTGGTAAAATTGGTCACTAGCATGTTAGTGACAATTTGAAAGAAATGAGAGAGCACAACCACTGAGGTTCTGGATAGCAGAGCCTCAGTGAGACAGTTAGTCATAACACAGGCAACACATTCAGGGCACACTTATGAGCACTGGGGCCCTGGTTGGCAGGGTCCCAGTGACACATACAACTAAAACAACATATATACAGTGAAAAATGGGGGTAACATGCCAGGCAAGATGGTACTTTCCTACAGGGATGGCCTCCCAACGTGGGTGGGGTGCCCGTCGCACCATGACCCCCCTGATGTTCAGGATCCTGGCGGTGGCCTAACCGGATTTGGATGGGTGCTGGAGGGCATCACAGCAGACACAAGGGGGTGAGTACACTCTCATTCTGCTTACTTTGCGTGCAGCGGAGTTTTCTGGGTGGGAGAGGAGGGCTGTGGGTTTCCCTAGGCCAGGGCGAGTTCCGTAGGCAAGGCCCCTCCATAAGGCAGGCCATGTGGCACCCCAGCCCACCTTTGTAGAGTGCCAAGTACAGCTATTCATGCCCCTGTGTCATCTATGTGTGCAGATGTTGTCCTTAGCCTTGTAGGCCATTTCCCAGGAACTGAACAGTGGAGCCCAAGAGCGTGTCTTAGTGCAGGGGGCTTCTGTGTCTGTCGTGTCCGCCAACGGTAGCGGTAATCCATGCACTCAACATGTCTTTCTTCTGTTGTCCCCCCTTTTTGTGGTCTCCCTGTTCTTGTGTGCATTAGCATCATCAGGCGGAGGAGCAGTGGCACTGGAGCAGGAGGGAGCTGCATCCCACATGGCCCTGGAGGGCGAGACTACGGACTCGGAATTCACCAGTGGGACAGAGGGCGAGGGGAGCTCCACGGCAGGGACAGGAGCTGACACCAGCGATACGGACTCGTCCTCTGATGGGAGCTCCCTTGTGGTGGCAGCAACATCTGTGCCCCCGCATCTACAGGCACAGCCGCCACCCCCCCTACCAGCACCGCCCTCCCAGCATCCCGTCAGCCTTCGCCCCGTGCCCGCTCACCCAGGAGGGTGGGCATCACCTTCGCCCCAGGCACCTCAAGCCCTGCCCCAGTCACCCCTGCTGCCCTCAGTGAGGAGGCCATTGACCTCCTCAGGTCCCTCACTGTTGGGCAGTCTACCATTTTGAATGCCATCCAGGGTGTAGAGAGGCATTTGCAACAAACTAATGCATTCCTGGAGGGCATTCATTCTGGTCAGGCGGCCCTTCACCAAGCTTTTCAAACTCTGGCCTCAGCACTGATGGAAGCCATTGTCCCTGTCTCTAGCCTCCCCCCTCCAACTTCCTCCACCCAGACCCAATCCCCTGTACCTCTGCCTATCCCAAGCAGACCATCAGACCAGCCTGCACACAGCTCAACACACAAGGGAAGCTCAGGCAAACATAAGCACCACACATCCCACAGGCACTCACGCAAGCAACACACACATGCAGACACACCAACATCCACTGCCTCCACTGTGTCCCCCTCCTCGTCGTCTACACTCACACCTGCATGCACTACCTCTACAGCCACTACTTCCCTCACCAGCACACCCACCAGCACACCCCGCTCACGTGCAGTCACCACCCACACTACCATTCACACGTCCCCTGTGTCCTCTCCCAGTGTGTCTGTGACGCCCCCTCCCAAGATACACAAACGCAGGCACACACCCACCCAACAGCCATCCACCTCACGACAGCCTCCAGTGCATGCACCTTCACCCAAAGTCACCAAACGTACACCTCCTACTACCACCACCTCTTCCTCCACTCCCAAACCCCCTCCAGCTACCCGTCCCAGTGTGTCCCAAAAACTTTTCCTGTCCACCCTTGACCTTTTTCCCACACCTCCCCCACCCTGTCCATCTCATAGGTCCCGAAGTAGCACCTCAGTCAAAACATCTCTGGGACCAGTGGTGCCTATAGTCACAGGTATGTGGAGTGCACCAGCCACCAGGACAGCCAGTGTGGCACGGAGCCACAGCACAGACAGTCCCCCACCTGTGAAGCATCAGAAGTTGGCCAGTGCCCGGCGGGAGAGGGGGAAGACTCCAGCCACCAAAGCCACTCCCAGGGGTCCTGTTGGGAGTGTGGAGTCAGCTGTGACACCTTCCAAGGTGGGGAAGGGCCACAAGAAACCCGTCAAGTCTGGGAAGGGCTGCACGGCGGAGAAGACCGACATCATCCCCGCTGCCCAGGACACCACCGCCAGCCCCAGCCCAGCTGCCCAGGAGGCCACCGCCAGCCCCAGCACAGCTGCCCAGGAGGCCACCACCAGCCCCGCTGGGCCATGAAGTACCACCAGCAAATGCCCCACTGGGCCAGGAAGGACCGCCAGCAAAAGCCCCGCTGGGCCATGAAGGACCGCCAGCACAAGCCCCGCTGAACAGAGCACCGCCAACTCAAGCACCGCTGAACAGGGCACAGCCAACTCAAGCACAGCTGAACAGGGCACCGCCAACTCAAGCCCCACTAAACAGGGCACCGCCAACACAAGCACCGCTGAACAGGGCACCGCCAACTCAAGCACTGCTGAACAGGGCACTGCCAACTCAAGCCCCATTGAACAGGACACCGCCAACTCAAACCCCGCTGAACAGGGCACTGCCAACTCAAGCACTGCTAGCCCATGAGCGGCAGGGGCACTGACGCAACTGGGTACGTCACGGGGTGAGTGATGCACTCTGGGCACCAGTCCCCCTCCAGAACCAGTGGAGAGATCCATCCAACACCTCTGTCCTTCAGAGGATGAAGCACTCTGGGCACCATGCCCCCTCCAGAACCAGTGGAGACTGTTAACCACTACCTCTGTCCTTCACAGGATAAAGCACTCTGGGCACCAGTCCCCCTCCAGAACCAGTGGAGCGATCCATCCACTACCTCTGTCCTTCACAGGATGAAGCACTCTGGGCACCAGTCCCCCTCCAGAACCAGTGGAGACATCCATCCACTACCTCTGTCCTTCACAGGAGGAAGCACTCTGGGCACCAGTCCCCCTCCAGAACCAGTAGAGAGATCCATCCACTACCTCATCCTTCACAGGATGAAGCACTCTGGGCACCATGCCTTTTCCAGAACCAGTGGAGACTGTTATCCACTTGAGAGACTGTGGCTTTGCACTCCCCAGGATATGGCAGTGGGCAACCCACCCACTGTAGAGACTTGAGAGACTGTGGCTTTGCACTCCCCAGGATTGAACAGTGGGCAACCCACCCACTGTAGAGACTTGAGAGACTGTGGCTTTGCACTCCCCAGGATTGAACAGTGGACAAACCACCCACTGTAGAGACTTGAGAGACTGTGGCTTTGCACTCCCCAGGATTGAACAGTGGGCAACACACCCACTTGTGAGACTTGAGAGACTGTGGCTTTGCACTCCCCAGGATGGAACAGTGGGCATGTGGCCCCCTCGTGGATTTGTGGTCGTGCACTCAAGCGGCTGAGGTGCCCCCCCTTTCCCTCCCCCTGAGGTGCCTGTTTAGTTGCTCTCTGATGCCCCTGCAGTGTTGTCTCCATCGTGGTCGGGGATCTTGTGTGGGCCTCGCCCATACCGTGTGGTCCCAGTATTCCACGGACTTTCTTTGTGCAGTACCTGGACTACTATGCCTGGTATATATTTTGTACATGGTGTATATATATATATTTCTGCCTACTTGTTTGTAATATATTCTGATGGTTACAATAATTTTCTTTGGTCTTTGCATTCTTCTGGGGGGGTTTGGGGGGTGTAACTGTGATGTATTGATATGCATTAGTGTGTGTGTTGTAGTGTGTGAGGGTGGGGGTGCTGCTTGTGTGTATCCCTGTTTTTTGCCTTCCCCCTCCCCTGTGTCGTAGGTGCTGTACTCAGCGTGGTCTTCGCTGCCGGGGTTCGTGCTCCTGGTAGAGGAGCAGGAAGACTATCGCAGGTAGGATTTGGAGTTCCAGTTCCATGGTGTCCTCGTTGAGTGTGTAGAGGTGAGCGTTTTCCCTTCTGGATTCCTGTTTCCGCCGTGTTTTTATCCGCGGTGAATCCGCCCCGGAAAAGGTGGCGGATTGGCCTGTCATAATAGTGTGGGCGGTACATTGTCTCCCGCCAGTCTGTTGGCGGTGACCGCCACGCTGTTTGTTTGTACCGCCGTGGCGGTCGGAGTGTTAAAGTGGCTGTCTTTGTTGGAGGTTTCCGCCACCGTCGTAATTGATATTTTTTTACCACCGGCCTGTTGACGGTCTTACCGCCGCTTTAACACCGTCCGCCAGGGTTGCAATGACCACCTCTGTGTATTGCGTTTTCTTATGATATTGTGCATATGATATAAGTGGTATAGTAGGAGCTTTGCATGTCTCCTAGTTCAGCATAAGCTGCTTTGCCATAGCTACCTTCTATCAGTCTGAGCTGCTAGAAACACCTCTCCTACACTAATAAGGGATAACTGGAACTGGCACAAGGTTTAAGTACCTCTGGTACCCACTACAAGCCAGGCCAGCCTCCTACATTGGTTGTGCAGCGGTGGGATAAGTACTTGTAACTACTTACCACTTTGTCATTTTGTACTTTTCATAAGAGAATCATATACCAAACAGTTCAGTGTATGTAAACCTAACCAAAAAAAGTTAGCTTTTCTTCTCTAAAACTTTTTACAAAGTTCTGAAAAGTTTCTTAAAACTTCTAAAAGTTTTCTAAAAGTTAGAAAAAGTTTTTTTTCTCTGTGCTTTAAAAAGTTCTGAAACTTTTTCTTTCTTCTCGCTATCTCTAAACCTTTTGCTATCATGTCTGTGGTAGATTCAGCTCCCAAAACTGTCAATGCTACTTATGACAGTTTACATTACAAAAGCTTAAGCAGTCTCTGCTTAGATAGAGGTTTAGTTATAGGAAAGAATCCTTCAAAAGAGTTTCTGTTCAACATGCTTATTGTAGATGATGAGACCCAAGCTGGCCCATCAAATGAGAGGTTAGAACATGTAGAAACTTCCCAGTCTGATTCAGGTGAGTTCCCTGAGAAGGATGGGGAGGGTTCTGATCAGGGTCTGCCCCATAGCAGGACACCTAGTAAAGTTGGTAGTAATGTAGGTTCCCATCACAGTAGGGCTTCCTTTATTCCTGGAGGCCAGGTTACCAGGGTCCAGACAAATAGGGACAGATCCCCCTCTGAAGTTTCCAATTTGTCATCTGTGTCAAAGTATTTCCAACCCACCCACCCTGAGGATAACTTGTTAGAAAGGGAACTCAGAAGCTGAGGGTTGAAGAGACCAGACTGAAGCTTAAACAGCAACAGCTGACCTTAGATAGGGAATCCCTAGACATTGAGAAGGAAAGAAAGAGGTTGGGGTTAGGACCCCATGGTGGCAGCAGCAGTATTCCTGACAGTAATCCTGTTAGAGAGCATGATTCCAGGAATCTGCACAAGATAGTCCCCCCTTACAAGGAGGGGGATGACATCAACAAGTGGTTTGCTGCACTTGAGAGGGCCTGTATGGTACAGTTGGTCCCTCAAAGGCAGTGGGCTGCTATTTTGTGGCTATCTTTCACTGGAAAGGGTAGGGATAGGCTTCTTACTGTTAGAGAAAGTGAAGCTAACAACTACACAGTATTGAAGGATGCACTCTTGGATGGATTTGTCTTAACCACTGAACAATACAGGATTATGTTCAGAGACACCAGAAAAGAGTATACTCAAGACTGGACAGATTTTGTGGACTGTTCAGTGAAGGCCTTCCAAGGGTGGGTACATGGCAGTAAGGTATCTGACTATGATAGCCTGTCTAATCTTATTCTGAGAGAGCATATTCTGAATAACTGTGTGTCTGACTTGTTGCACCAATACCTAGTGGACTCGGATCTGACCTCTCCCCTAAAATTGGGAAAGAAGGCAGACAAGTGGGTCAGAACAAGGGTGAACGGAAAAGTTCATACAGGGGGTGACAAGGATGGCAAGAAGAAAGATAGTAAGGCCCATATTGATACTTTTTGACGCAAAACTGCGCTAACGCAGTTTTGCGTCAAAAAAATTAGCGCCGGCTAACGCCATTCTGAAGCGCCATGCGGGCGCCGTATTTATTGAATGACGTTAGCCGGCGTTAGCCGCCGGCGCCGTCTGGTGTGCGTTAAAAAAAACGACGTACACCAGGCAGCGCCGGCGTAGGGGGAAATGGGGCTTGGGCGTCAAGAAATGGGGCAAGTCAGGTTGAGGCAATTTCTTCGCCTCAACCCGATTTGCGCCATTTGTTTTTCACTCCCAACCTCCATAGAAATGACTCCTGTCTTAGCAAAGACAGGAGTCATACCCCCTTGCCCAATGGCCATGCCCAGGGGACTTATGTCCCCTGGGCATGGTCATTGGGCATAGTGGCATGTAGGGGGGAACAAATCAGGCCCCCCTATGCCACAATTTTTTTTTTTTTAAAACACTTACCTGAACTTACCGTAATGTCCATGGGATGGGTCCCTCCAGCCTTGGGTGTCCTCCTGGGGTGGGCAAGGGTGACAGGTGGGGTCCCTGGGGGCATGGGAGGGCACCTCCGGGCTCCTTCAGAGCCCACAGGTCCCTTAACGCCTGCCTTTTGCAGGCACTAAAAAAACGGCGCAAAAGCGGCCGTACATAATTTTTTTTGACCCGCCCACTCCCGGGTGTGATTTTTGTCCGGGAGTATAAATCCGACGCACATGCCTCGGAGTCAATTTTTTAGACGGGAACGCCTACCTTGCATATAATTAACGCAAAGTAGGTGTCCACGCTAAAAAATGACGCTAACTCCATGGACTTTGGCGCTAGACGCGTCTAACGCCAAAGTATAAATGTGGAGTTAGTTTTGCATCGAAACTGCATCAAAAAAAACGACGCAATTCCGGCGCAAACGGAGTATAAATATGCCCCTAAGTCTTCTGAGAAGGGTGGGGACAAAGGTAAAAATACTGAGTCTTAATCAGGCCCACAAAAATCCTCTGGTGGGGTGGTGGGTCCAAATCCTCTTCCAATAATCAAACTAAAAAGCCTTGGTGTTATTTGTGTAAAGTCAAAGGCCATTGGGCAACTGATTCCAGTTGTCCAAAGAAAAACACCAAACCTCCCACTACCACAACACCTGCTGCAAATTCTAGCGCTCCTAGTAATAGCAGTGGTGGTGGGAAACCTACGAATAGCCAATCCAAGGGTGTAGCTGGGCTCACTTGTTGGCAATGTAGTTGGGGTTGGTCTTGTTAGGGAGACCACAGAGGCTGTTTTAGTCTCTGAAGGTACCATTGATTTGGCCACCTTGGTTGCTTGTCCCCTTAATATGGATAAGTACAAACAACTTCCCCTAATAAATGGCGTTGAGGTTCAGGCCTACAGGGACAGAGGAGCCAGTGTTACTATGGTGATAGAGAAACTGGTCCACCCTGAACAACACCTACTTGGTCAGCAGTACCAAGTGACAGACGCTCATAACAACATTCTTAGCCACCCCATGGCTGTTGTGAATCTCAAATGGGGGGGTGGGGTTACTGGTCCAAAGAAAGTTGTGGTTGCCTCAGATTTACCTGTAGACTGTCTACTAAGGAATGATTTAGAGACATCAGCTTGGGCAGAAGTGGAGTTGGAGGCTCATGCAGCAATGTTGGGCATTCCTGGGCATATTTTTGCTTTAACCAGGGCTCAGGCCAAAAAGAAAAAAGGACAGGGTAACTTGGATCCTGGAACAATGGACCAAGTGCTCCCTAAAGCTAGGGGTAGCAAGGGTAAATCCCTACCCACTATCCCTCCCACTACAGATGAGTCCCCTTCTGAGGAAGAGGAATTTCCTCCCTGTGCAGAACCTTCACCAGATGAGCTGGCAGCAGACACTGCTGAGCTTTTGGGTGGAGGGGGGCCTGCCAGGGAAGAGCTGAGTGTGGCACAGCAAACCTGTCCCACATTAGAGGGTCTCAGACAGCAAGCTGTCAAATATCAAAATCTGGATGTCAGTGAAAGCCATAGAGTTTACTGGGAGGACAACCTCTTGTACACAGAGGCAAGGGACCCAAAACCTGGAGCAGCCAGGAGGTTGGTCATTCCCCTGCAGTACAGAGAGTTCCTCCTAACTCTTGCACATGACATTCCTTTGGCTGGGCATTTGGGCCAGATCAAAACATGGGAAAGACTTGTCCCCTTGTTTCACTGGCCTAGGATGTCAGAGGAAACTAAAGATTTTTGCAAGTCTTGTGTGACCTGCCAAGTCAGTGGCAAGACTGGCGGCACTCCAAAGGCCCCTCTAATCCCACTTCCAGTGGTTGGGGTGCCTTGTGAAACGGTAGGGGTTGACATAGTTGCCCCCCTTGACCCTCCTACTGCTTCAGGCAATAGGTTTTTCTTGGTGATTGTGGACCATGCCACAAGATATCCTGAGGCAATTCCTCTAAGGACCACCACAGCTCCTGCAGTGGCAAAAGCCCTCCTGGGAATCTTTTCCAACGTGGGGTTTCCTAAAGAGGTAGTATCAGACAGGGGTAGCAACTTCATGTCTGCATACTTGAAAGCAATGTGGAAGGAGTGCGGTGTTACCTACAAGTTCACCACTCCTTACCATCCATAAACTAATGGACTGGTAGAGAGGTTTAATAAAACTCTCAAAGGTATGATAATGGGACTCCCTGAAAAACTCGGGAGGAGATGGGATGTCCTGTTACCTTGCCTCCTTTTTTCTTACAGGGAGGTACCCCAGAAAGGAATGGGCTTCAGCCCCTTTGAACTCCTCTTTGGGCACCCTGTAAGAGGTCCACTCACTCTTGTGAAGGAGGGTTGGGAACAACCTTTAAAAGCTCCTAAACAGGACATAGTGGATTATGTACTAGGCCTAAGATCCAGAATGTCTGAGTACATGAAAAAGGCCAGTAAAAACCTTCAGGCCAGCCAGGAGATGCAAAAGAAATGGCATGACCAGAAGGCTGTGCTGATCCAGTACCAACCAGGACAAAAGGTGTGGGTATTGGAGCCTGTGGCCCCAAGAGCACTCCAGGACAAATGGAGTGGACCCCATCTAATTGTTGAGAAAAAGGGTGAGGTTACCTATTTGGTAGACCTGGGCACTACCAGGAGTCCCCTTAGGGTGATTCATGTCAACCGCCTAAAACTCTACTGTGACAGGGCTGATCTCAGCCTGCTCATGGCAACAGATGAGGGACAGGAAGAAGAGAGTGACCCTCTCCCTGATCTCTTTTCCACCACTGAAACAGATGCTTTAGTGGAGGGAGTAGTTTTGGCAGATTGTATGACTGCAGAACAGGAAGACAACTGCATCAATCTCCTTGGACAATGTTCTGACCTCTTTTCAATTGTGCCAGGCACAACATCCTGGTGTGAACACACAATTGATACTGGAGACAGCCTACCTGTCAAAAGTAAGATTTATAGGCAGCCTGACCATGTCAGAGACTGCATTAAACAAGAGGTGCAGAAAATGTTGGCTCTGGGAGTGATTGAGCCTTCTGAAACCCCATGGGCGAGCCCAGTGGTACTTGTACCAAAGCCTCACACAAAAGATGGAAAAAGGGAGATGAGGTTTTGTGTAGACTACAGAGGTCTCAATCAGGTAACAAAAACTGATGCTCACCCTATACCCAGGGCAGATGAGCTCATTGATACACTGGCATCTGACAAGTATCTTAGCACTTTTGATTTGACTTCAGGGTATTGGCAGATCAAATTAGCAGAAGATGCTAAACCCAAGACTGCATTTTCAACTATAGGAGGGCACTACCAATTTACAGTGATGCCCTTTGGTTTGAAAAATGCACCTGCCACTTTTCAGAGGTTGGTGAACACAGTACTGCAAGGGTTGGAGGCTTTCAGTGCAGCATATCTTGATGATATTGCTGTCTTTAGCTCCACCTCGGATGAGCACCTGGTCCACCTTTGGAAAGTTTTGGAGGCCCTGCAAAAGGCAGGCCTCACTATCAAGGCCTCAAAGTGCCAGATAGGGCAGGGTAAGGTGGTTTATCTGGGACACCTGGTAGGTGGAGAACAGATTGCACCACTACAGGGGAAAATCCAGACAGTCATGGATTGGGTTCCCCCTACAGCTCAGACCCAGGTGAGAGCCTATTTAGGTCTCACAGGGTATTACAGGAGATTCATTAAAAACTATGGCTCCATAGTAGCCCCTCTTAATGATCTCACATGTAAGAAAATGCCTAAATGGGTATTATGGACAGCTAGCTGTCAGAAAGCTTTTGAAGAGCTCAAACAGGCCATGGGCTCTGCACCTGTCCTAAAAAGCCCATTTTACTCCAAGAAAGTCATTGTTCAAACTGATGCATCTGGATTAGGGATAGGGGCAGTCTTATCACAACTGAATTCTGAGGGTCAGGATCAACCTGTTGCTTTTATCAGCAGAAGGTTGACCCCTAGAGAAAAGCGTTGGTCTACTAGAGAGAGGGAGGCATTTGCTGTGGTCTGGGCACTGAAGAAGTTGAGGCCATACTTGTTTGGCACTCACTTTATTGTTTAGACAGACCACAAACCTCTACTTTGGCTAAAACAAATGAAAGGTGAAAACCCTAAAATGTTGAGGTGGTCCATATCTCTACAGGGAATGGACTATATAGTGAAACATAGACCTAGGAGTACCCACTCCAATGCAGATGGACTCTCCAGATATTTCCACTTAGACAATGAAGACTCATCAGGTCATGGCTAGTCTTATTGTCCTTTGTGTGGGGGGGGGGTTGTGTAGGAAAGTACCATCTTGCCTGGCATGTTACCCCCATATTTCACTGTATATATGTTGTTTTAGTCTATGTGTCACTGGGACCCTGCCAGGCAGGGCCTCAGTGCTCATAAGTATGTGTCCTGTATGTGTTCCCTGTGTGATGCCTAACTGTCTCAATGAGGCTCTGCTAACCAGAGCCTCAGTGGTTATGCTCTCTCTGCTTTCCAAATTTGTCACTAACAGGCTAGTGACTAAATTGACCAATTCACATTTTTCATACTGCTACACCCATATAATTCCCTTGTATATGGTACTGAGGTACCCAGGGTATTGGGGTTCCAGGAGATCCCTATGGGCAGCAGCATTTCTTTTGCCACCCACAGGGAGCTCTGACAATTCTTACACAGGCCTGGAACTGCAGCCTGCGTGAAATAACGTCCATGTTATTTCACAGCCATTTACCACTGCACATAAGTAACTTATAAGTCACTTATATGTCTAACCTTCACCTGGTGAAGGTTGGGTGCACAGTTACTTAGTGTGTGGGCACCCTGGCACTAGCCAAGGTGCTCCCACATCGTTCAGGGCTAATTCCCCGGACTTTGTGAGGGCGGGGACACCATTACACGTGTGCACTATACATAGGTCATTACCTATGTATAGCGTCACAATGGTAACTCCGAACATGGTCATGTAACATGTCTAAGATCATGGAATTGTCACCCCAATACCATTCTGGTATTGGGGTGACAATTCCATGATCCCCTGGGTCTCTAGCACAGAACCCGGGTACTGCCAAACTGCCTTTCCGGGGTCTCCACTGCAGCTGCTGCTGCTGCCAACCCCTCAGACAGGTTTCTGCCCTCCTGGCCCAGGAAGGCAGAACAAAGGATTTCCTCTGACAGAGGGCGTTACACCCTCTCCCTTTGGAAATAGGTGTGAAGGGCTGGGGAGGAGTAGCCTCCTCAGCCTCTGGAAATGCTTTGATTGGCACAGATGGTGCCCATCTCTGCATAAGCCAGTCTACACCGGTTCAGGGATCCCCCAGCCCTGCTCTGGCACGAAACTGGACAAAGGAATGGGGAGTGACCACTCCCCTGACCAGTACCTCCCAGGGGAGGTGCCCAGAGCTCCTCCAGTGTGTCCCAAACCTATGCCATCTTGGAAACAGAGGTGTTGGGGGCACACTGGACTGCTCTGAGTGGCAAGTGCCAGCAGGTGACGTCAGAGGCTCCTTCTGATAGTCTCTTACCTCTCTTGGTAGCCAATCCTCCTAACTTGGTGGACAAACCTCCTTTTCTGGCTATTTAGGGTCTCTGCTTTGGGGAATTCGTCAGATAACGAATGCAAGAGCTCACCAGAGTTCCTCTGCATTTCCCTCCTCACCTTCTACCAAAGGATCGACCGCTGACTGCTACAGAATGTCTGCAAAACCGCAACAAAGTAGCAAAATGACTACCAGCAAAATTGTAGCGCCTAATCCTGACGGCTTTCTCAACTGTTTCCAGGTGGTGCATGCTCTGGGGGTAACCTGCCTTCACCCTGCACCAGAAGCTCCAAAGAAATCTCCTGTGGGTCAATGGAATCTTCCCCCTGCTAACGCAGGCACCAAAAGACTGCATCACTGGTCCTCTGGGTCCCCTCTCATCCTGACAAGCATGGTCCCTGGAACACAGCAACTCTGTCCAAGTGACTCCCACAGTCCAGTGACTCTTCAGTCCAAGTTTGGTGGAGGTAGGTCCTTGCCTCCCCACGCTGGACTGCAAAGCTGTGTACCGCATGATTTGCAGCTGCACCGGCTGCTGTGTGCTCTTTCTGGATTTCCTTTGTGCACAACCTTCTGAGTTGTCCTCCAACGTCGTGGGACTCTCTTTTGTAACTTCACGTGGACTCTGGTTCACTCTACTTCCAAGTGCCTGTTGGGGTACTTCTGCAGGTGCTGCCTGCTTCTGTAAGGGCTCTCTGAGTTGCTGAGTGCCCCCTCTGTCTCCTCCTCCAAAAGGCGACATCCTGGTCCTTCCTGGTCCTCAGCAGCACCCATAAACCTCCACTGTGACCCTTGCAGATAGCAAGGCTTGTTTGCAGTCTTTCTGCGTGGGAACACCTCTGCAAGCTTCATCGCGACGTGGGACATCCGTCTTCCAAAGGAGAAGTCCCTAGTCCTCTTCTTTCTTGCAGAACTCCAAGCTTCTTCCAACCGGAGGCAGCTTCCTTGCACCTTCATCTGGGGTTTTCTGGGCTCCTGTCCCCCCTGGACACTGTCGGGACTATTGGACGTGGTCCCCTAGTCTTACAGGTACTCATGTACGGAAATTCATTGTCAGTGCACTGTTGGTGTTTGTTCTTCCTGCAGAATCCTCCTATCACAACTTCTGTGCTCTCTGGGGGTAGTAGGTGTACTTTACTCCTACTTTTCAGGGTCTTGGGGTGGGGTATTTTTCTACCCCTCACTGCTTTCTTACAGTCCCAGCGACCCTCTACAAGCTCACATAGGTCTGGGTTCCATTTGTGGTTCGCATTCCACTTTTGGAGTATATGGTTTGTGTTGCCCTATACCTATGTGCTCCTATTGCAACCTATTGTAATTCTACACTGTTTGCATTACTTTTCTGGCTCTTACTTACCTAATTTTGGTTTGTGTACATATAACTTGTGTATAGTACTTACCTTCTTACTGAGGGTACTCACTGAGATACTTTTGGCATATTGTCATAAAAATAAAGTACCTTTATTTTTAGTAACTCTGGTGGTCATTCTGACCCTGGCGGTCTTTGACCGCCAGGGCGGAGGACCGCGGGAGCACCGCCGACAGGCCGGCGGTGCTCCAATGGGGATTCCGACCGCGGCGGTAAAGCCGCGGTCGGACCGGCACCACTGGCGGGGTCCCGCCAGTGTACCGCCGCCCCATTGAATCCTCCGCGGAGGCGCAGCTTGCTGCACCGCCGGGGGGATTCCGACCCCCCCTACCGCCATCCAGATCCCGGCGGTCGGACCGCCGGGATCCGGATGGCGGTAGGGGGGGTCGCGGGGCCCCTGGGGGCCCCTGCAGTGCCCATGCCACTGGCATGGGCATTGCAGGGGCCCCCGTAAGAGGGCCCCTACATGTATTTCACTGTCTGCTGCGCAGACAGTGAAATACGCGACGGGTGCAACTGCACCCGTCGCACAGCTTCCACTCCGCCGGCTCGATTCCGAGCCGGCTTCATCGTGGAAGCCTCTTTCCCGCTGGGCTGGCGGGCGGTCTGAAGGCGACCGCCCGCCAGCCCAGCGGGAAAGTCAGAATTACCGCCGCGGTCTTTCGACCGCGGAACGGTAATCTGACGGCGGGACTTTGGCGGGCGGCCTCCGCCGCCCGCCAAGGTCAGAATGAGGGCCTCTGTGTATTGTGTTTTCTCATGATATTGTGCGTATAATATAAGTGGTATAGTAGGAGCTTTGCATGTCTCCTGGTTCAGCCTAAGCTGCTTTGCCATAGCTACCTTCTATCAGTCTAAGCTGCTAGAAACACCTCTTCTACACTAATAAGGGATAACTGGACCTGGCTCAAGGTGTAAGTACCTCTGGTACCTACTACAAGCCAGGCCAGCCCAGCCTCCAACAGCCTTCCCTTGTTGTGAACGATTAATTGGCAATATTGTGTCTGATAAAGAAAAAGACAGATCTTTACACACAGGAGGATCCACCTGTGAAGGGGCGAAAGAGGAACGATCATGAGAACAATAGGGTTGAAGAATCATCTGTCAAAGCTGCTGGTGACATAAAATGATTGGTCTGGGTGGTGGTGCCAGTATGGCCATGGGCAATGAGTCACCAATATAATGCCTCTTGTTTGCCATCGAGCAGATCGTGCCACACAGGTCGTTCCAATTGCGTTGTTTAACTCAGAGGATCTTCTTACAGGATTGATGAGCAGAACAGGGACATCAGTTACAGTATGATCTTTAATCATCCTCAAAAGATGTGTCTTAGACACATGGCAGTCTTGATCATACCGGGGTACACTTTGACTGATTGATTCAGGCAGGATTTGGAAGGCCTTAAGTTAAGAAGACATCTTTAAGAGACTGGAAAAAAAGAAGAACGGTTGGCTGAAGTCGATTAATCGGGACAAGAAAGAAAATCGTTGTTTGCAAACTTGGTCAAGAAAAGGGTATAAATTCCATCCAGAAGGATGGGATTTATTGCTATAATGGTATATTTTACAACCCTTTGATTGTTAGAAATAATTGGAAAAGGTAAAGACAGAACTGAATGAGAAGAAAGATTGCAAAGGAACTTAACAGACAATATTGTTTATCAGGCATTGTAGTCTCTAGTCATAAACTTGAAATTGGTGAGATATTCCATATTCGGGTGTCAATATGATAGCAGACAATATGTAATTTCTTGTTGACCCTCTTGAAAGTAAAGGCTCAAGATTTATCAGATTAGGTTCTTCCATTGCAGGACCTACGGCCAAAAGAAAGTTTCAAGAAGCTAACTGTACGGCAGCAGAAGACCAGACTTTTAAGGAGTCTGCTTCCAGAACTGGAATTCCCAAGGCTTTGTCTTCAAGTTTCATATCTGATGTAACAAAATCTATGGGCCTGTAGGTGGGATTGAAATCGCCCATTAGGAACGTGAATTCAGAGCTAGGTCACAAGGAGAGGAAGTTATCCACAATGGCAAGAGTCAAGGATCCCTATTTTTAGGAGTCGTACAGTTATAAAGGTTCAAAACATTAATATAATTCCCTTTACAAGGGCTAAGATTTAAGCCAAGCCTATCAGGAATGCATATGTCTAACCTTTTACGTTGACAATGAAGTGAGATTTTAATCGAGATAATCAACCCCTCCCAAGACCTGCCTCTTAGTGATGGCAGGGCATTATTACAAAAGGAGATATACCCCAGTTTGTGAGTGAAGGCAGGGCTGTGGGTCCATTTTAGTGCCTTCCTTGGGCACATATATTTTAGCTTAGCTTAGGCCTGTGGTCTCTGCCCTTTTACCCAGATATCTGCTCTGATTTCATTCATTCATTTTAGTTCAGCCTGCATTTCAGCGGGGATGTTGTCTTTTTCTAATCAGCTGTTGTTCTGCAAAATCATTCTTATCATTTTTGTGCACACAATTTCATCATGTAGTTCTGCCCAAGGCTGACTAGAACAGTACATGATAATCTACCTAGCATTGCTGCCACAAGAGTGTGCAAACAGTCTTAGACTTAGGCACATGCTCACGTCAGACCTGCTTCACAGTATGAAAACATGTTTTCTTATAAAATCATCATACAGGCCAGGGAAGGTTAGAAAGGACATTCCCGCCACGATACCCATCCATGTTGTATACCATTTCACTGCTGATCTCAGCCTTGTCTCTACAACCAGCCAAGGAGATGGCAGGCAGACCCCTGTTCTCAGGCAATGGGGTGGGTGCTCATTTCATGGACTAAATATGGAAAGTTTGGGCTATCACCGCTATGTTCTTGCTAAACGTTAGGTGTTAGGTAGGATTCCTAGGCACATGTTTATTCCAATATGTTTAGGTTGTTTATTTTCTTTTCACTGAAGGTAACAATCCTAATTTTGCTGTCTCTTTTCCCTAAAAATTGCAGCTCATATGTTTTATTGTAGATTGCAGTCTTTTCAATAAAAACATTGAAAACTATCCTACATCTTTTTCTTTTGCCTACATGTGTGTATGAGACCTATGCTAACGAGAAAGGAGTGAGAAATTTTCAAACACGACTTCCCTGAGAGGTCACTGAGTGTCATGTGTCAGGCTGCCACCTTTACTTCCTAGGTTTAGGTAAGGTGCTGCTAGCTAGCCAAAAGAATTGGGCCGACAGCTGCCAGACGATGTGTGATTGACTCAGTCACCCACAAGCGGTGGTGCTTCAGTCCTGAATCCAGCAGTCTTGTTCCAACAATGAGAGTCCTGCAACACGGCACTACCAACATTGGTAAGGCACTAATTATACAGGTCTCCTGTTGTATCTCTTTCTCTCACACATGCTAAAGGTACCCTAAGTACCATTATATGGAGAAATCTGTGGTCTTCGTTAAAAGTCATCCTGAGCTGAATAGGGAGTACCTATATAGGCTGTAGGTTGTTCAAGCTTGAACCTTAAAAGGATTCCCCCTTTGGTGTTCCTAACTGTGATCCCTACCTTTTGATATGGCACATCCAGTAAATAACCCAGAAAACTGTAGATAACCTGTCATGCAGTTTCTTTTAGCTAATAGACTAACAAATAAGGACGGGGATGTTTCGTTCATCATTGAAGTTCATAACGCTTACAGAACAGAAATATTTTACTCATGGGTCACCTTTCCAGCAATAAATGAGAACTCAAATACATTTCATACATACAGAATAGCAAATGTAACACAACAATACAGAGCATTGCAATATTTAGAAATACCTTTAAATTATCAAGAACACCAAGATTGGTTCAATGGTGCCCTCCAACATGTGATATAACCTGTTAGATTAGGTCATTTAAGTAATGACAGACCAACATGGCCAACATTGGCCACATAAACACCACATTCCAATGTGCAGGCTATGTAAGTAGCTGAAGTACGCACATTATATAACGAGGTAGCAGCAATATATAGACACTAAGTACAATTTGTAATGCGGATTTTAAATACTGCCCCAGAGAGGGATGCTCCAGCTATCAACCAATTGGCCATTACAAGGATCAATCTACACACTGTCCATTCAATAATGGGAAAACTGAGCGGGAGAAGACTCCGTTTTGGGTGACCCAAAAAACAAATCAGCTGGAGGCAGTCTTTACCCATACCGGATCCCAAGATAAACATAGACTCCCCACAATGTGTTGGCCATTTAGAATGGTTCCCTCAATAGAGGGTTGTGCTACTTGGGACATAGGTGGTCATTACAATCCTGGCGGTCGGTGTTAAAGCGGCGGTAAAACCACCAACAGGCCGGCGGCAAAAAAATGGAATCACAACCATGGCGGAAACCGCCAACAAAGACAGACACTTTAACACTCCGACCGCCACGGCGGTAGAAACAAACACCGCAGCAGTAACCACCAACAGACAGGAGGAAGACAATGTACCGCCCACAGTATTACAACAGGCCAATCCGCCACCTTTTCCGGGGCGGATTCACCGCGAACAAAAACACAGCGGAAACAGACCTTGGAAGGGAAAACGCTGACCTCTACACACCCCGCGAGGAACCAGGACGCCATGGAGCCGGAACTCCATATTCTCCCTGCCTTTGTCTTCCTGCTCCTCTACCAGGAGCACGAACGCCGGCGGCGAAGACCACAGTGAGTACTGCACCTACGACACAGGGGAGGGGGGAGGGAAAAAAGAGTGACACACACACGCAACACGCCACACCCCCACCCTCACCCACAACAACACACACACTAATACATGTTGATAAAGTACAGTTACACCCCCCGAACCCACCCTGGAAGAATGCAAAGACAAAAGGAAATGATTGTAACCATTGTAATCTATTAAAATCCAGTACTCAAAAATACATATACACTATAAACAAATACATACACCAAGAAAACAAATCCAGGTATTGCACCATTTAAGTCCTTGGACCACTGGGCCCAAAATGCATGGGCGAGGCCCACACTCAATACCCGATCAAAACGGAGAGAACACTGCAGGGGCATCAGATCGAAATTAAACAGGTACCTCAGGGGGAAGGGAAGGGGGGGCACCCCAGCCGGATGAGTGCACAACACCAGATCCACGAGGGAGCTCCATGCCCACTGCTGTATCCTGGGGAGTGCAAAGCCACAGTCTCTCAAGTCTTTCCAGTGGGTGGTTTGCCCACTACTTTATCCTGGGGAGTGCAAAGCCATAGTCTCTCAAGTCTTTCCAGTGGGTGGGTTGCCCACTGCTGCATCCTGGGGAGTGCAAAGCCACAGTCTCACAAGTCTTTCCAGTGGGTGGTTTGCCCACTGCTGCATCCTGGGGAGTGAAAAGCCACAGTCTCTCTCTGTCCAGTGGGTGGTTTGCCCACTGCTTTATCCTGGGGAGTGCAAATCCACAGTCTCTCAAGTGGATAACAGTCTCCACTGGTTCTGGAGGGGTCTTTGTGCCCAGAGTGCTTCATACTGCCAAGGACTGAGGTAGTGGATGTAAATCTCCACTGTTTCTGGAGGGAGCTGTGTGCCCACAGTGCTTCATCCGGCTTGTGGCGGCCTCAGTAGCGGCGGTGCTTGTGGCGCTCATGGGCCTGCAGTGCTGGTGGGTGGTTCAGTGAGCGTCCTGCTGGCGGCGGTGTCCTGGGCAGCGGTGCTGCTGGTGGCGGTGGTGTCTTTGGCAGCGGTGCGGGTGACGTCCCAGGCAGCGGTGCTGATGGCGGCGGTGTCCTTGACAGCGGTCTTGTCCGCCGTGCAGGTTGGTGGCGACTTCCCTTTCTTTCTGTGCCCCTTCCCCACCTTGGATGGTGGCTCAGCTTTCTTCCCACTCCCAACTGTAGTCCTGGGAGGGCCCTTGGTGGCAGGGAGAGAGTGGGAGGACGTGCAGGAGGGGGACACAGTGGTGGCAGTGGCTGTATGGTATGTCTGCATGGGTCTGATGCTTGTGTGAGTGCCTGTGGGATGTCTGGTGATTATGTTTGCCTGAGCTTCCCTTGTGTGTTGAGGTGTGTGCATGCTGGTCTGATGGTGTGCTTGAGATAGGCTGAGGTACAGGGGTTTGGGTCTGGTTGGAGGAAGTTGGAGGGGGAGGCTGGACAGAGGGACAATGGCTGCCATCAGTGCTGAGGCCAGAGTCTGAAAAGGTCACTGTTGGGCTGCCTGACCAGAATGAATGCCCTCCAGGTATGCATTGGTCTGTTGCAACTGCCTCTCTACACCCTGGATGGCATTCAGGATGGTAGACTGCCCAACAGTGAGGGATCAGAGGAGGTCAATGGCCTCCTCACTGAGGGCAGCAGGGCTGACAGGGGTAGGGGCTGAGGTGCCTGGGGTGAAGGAGATACCCACCCTCCTGGGTGAGCAGCCACGGGGCACACGCACACACGCGGCTGTACCTGTAGATGCGGAGAGGGCACAGAGGGGCCCTCCAACGCAAGGGAGCTCCCATCAGAAGAGGAGTCCGTGTCTCTTGTCTCAGCCCCTGTCCCCACCGTGCAGCTCCCCTCACCGTCCGTCCTACTGGTGGCTTCAGACTCCATTGTCTCGCCCTCCAGGGCCATGTGGGATGCAGCTCCCTCCTACTCCGGTGCCACTGGTCCTCGGCCTGATGATGCTATTGCACACAAGAACAGGGAGACCAAAAAAAGGGGGGGAAAGACTGAAGAAAGACATGTTGAGTGCATGCAATACTGCTACAGTTGGTGGACACTACAGACACAGAAGACCTCTGCACTACGCTGTGCACTTAGAGTTCCCTAATTATTCACAGGGACATGAGGTACAAGGCCTATGCCCGATTGATGCACACATGGAGGTCACACAAGCCTCACTAGGTGTAGTTGCCTCTGAACACTGGTGGAGTGGGGTGCCACATGGCCTGCCTTACGAAGGGACTTTGCCTACTAAACTCTCCCTGGCCACGGGAACCCACAGCCCACCTCCCCCACCCAGACACCTTGTAATGCAAGCAGATTTAGCTGAATGAGAGTGTACTCACCCCCTTGTGGCTGCTATGATGCTCTCAAGCGCCCATCCAACTCCGGATACGCCACCACCAGGATCTGGAACATCAGGGGGGTCATGGGCAACGGCAATGGTGCGACGGGCAACTCTCCCACGTTAGGCGGCCATCCCCTGCTGGGCCTCTGCCGTCTTCTTGCTCCAGCGGCGAATGTCCTCCCACCTTTTACGGCAGTGGGTGCTCCGTCTGTGGTGGACCCCCAGGGTCCGGACTTCCTTGGCGATGGCATGCCAAATATCTTTCTTCTGGTGGGCGCTGACCTACAGGAATGGTACAGGGGAAAAGGAGGCGATATAACCGTCCGGACCGTCACAGTCATTGGCCCACATTCCCACCCTGGCCCTGACGCACATGCACTCACTGTCGTTTCATGCACGCCTCATTCTCCCCCACCCCTATCTTCCATCCACACCACTCCACACAGACATTGCCCATACAGCATGCTCACAGTGTACTTACCTGTTTGTCTGGAGGACCGTAGAGTAGCGTGTACTGGGGGAGGACCCCATCCACTAGTTTCCCCAACTCCTCCGTGATGAATGCAGGGGCCCTTTCCCCAGACACATGAGCCATTGTCTCTTCCAGACTGAGGTCACAGCAGCACTTGCAGTGTAGGTCCTCTCCTGTCGAAGATCAGGTATCAAGTGAGTGAACAGACAGAAAATGGCGGTCACGTCATTGGCTCCTGGGACCCATAGGGTCCAATGTTAACCAATACAGGATTACGCCATGGTCTTCGACCGCCTACCGCGACGGTTAACAACGCCAGCGCAGTTACCTCATATCCCCTTGTCCCACATTACAGGTCAGGCAGCCGCCATTTCCGGGGGCCACATGGAATTAATTTTAAATGCGTCACACATATCTATGCCTTGCATACACATTACGAAAGGGACATAGCAGATTGAAAAATGTGTGCAATAAAGTTGTGTTTTCGTACCTCAGTGTTGGCTGACCCTCTGCTCGCTGTTCTCGTCCATAGGGCACGTTTGCTGGGGCAGGTGAGGAGATGGCGGCATCCTCCGGTGTACAGACCGCTGGTGGACCTGTCGAAAATGGAGAGCGACATGTAATTGTCACCTACAGACTGGACCGTGCCACAGTCCTGGAACTGTGTGCCCAGTTGGATCTGGACCTGATGTCAGCTATCCGCCATCTCACAGGAATCCCCCCTCAAGTGCAGGTCCTATCAGTACTCCATTTCCTGGCAAGTGGGTCTTTTCAAACAGTGGCCATTGCATCAGGGATGTCCCAGCCTATGTTCTCCAACGTGTTGTCCAGAGTGTTGTCTGCCCTGCTGAAACACATGCGCAGCTACATCGTGTTCCCTCAGGTGGAGGATTTGCCTACAGTGAAAGGTGACTTCTATGCCCTGGGACATATCCCCAACATCATAGGTGCCATTGATGGTACACATGTGGCCTTGGTCCCCCCGCAGGAGTGAACAGGTGTATAGAAACTGGGAGAGTTACCATTCAATGAATGTGCAGATGGTGTGTTTGGCCGACCAGTACCTCTCCCATGTGAACGCCAAGTTTCCAGGCTCAGTGAATGACGCTTACATTCTGAGGAATGGCAGCGTCCCTTATGTGATGGGTAAACTCCAGAGGCACCGTGTGTGGCTATTAGATGAGGACATGGACCCTATACAGTGTGAATAGTTGTATGGGTCTGGGGTTGTCCCTAAGGGTTAGTATGTGTCTAACAGTTGTCCCTCGACATTTGCAGGTGACTCTGGCTACCCCAACCTGTCATGGCTACTGACCCCAGTGAGGAATTCCAGGACAAGGGCAGAGGAACGCTACAATGAGGCCCATGGGCGAACTAGGAGGGTTATAGAGAGGACCTTCAGCCTCCTGAAGGCCAGGTTCAGGTGCCTCCATATGACAGGTGGTTCCCTAATCTACTCACCAAAGAAGGTGTGCCAGATCTTTGTGGCCTGCTGTATGCTTCACAACTTGGCTTTGCTACGACAGGTGCCTTTTCTGCAGGAGGATGGTCCAGATGGAGGTCTTGTGGCAGCTGTGGAGCCTGTCGACAGTGAAGCCGAGGAAACAGAAGAAGAGGACATCGACAACAGAAACACAGTGATTCATCAATACTTCCAGTGAGACACAGGTAAGAAGACATCACTGCCTGCTACATCTGATACACTTGTTCTACCTCTCATCTGTCTGTCGCTTTCACCCAGTGTATGAACCCTGAGTTGTCACTTCCCCTTTCGATTTCACAGATTTGGGTCCCACTGTGTGACATCTGCTTTGTTTAATCATGGACTAGAGCTGTGTGACATAGGTATGTTGACAATACAATGGATATTGCATTTTTCCTCAGTTATTGCAAATACACATTTTCGAAAGCACAGACTGACTCCAGATAGTTTTGTGATTTAAGGGTGTTTATTTAAGTGCAAAATAGTGAAGGGGGTTATAAAATGGTCAGGGGTGATGGTGGAGGAATGTCCATGGCAGAGTCCAGTCTATTAGTTTCACAGGCGCATTGTCCAAAGGGGCATAGGAAGTGGAGCTGGGGCAGTTTAAGGATGGACAGGGTGACAAAGTGGGACAAAAGGATGACAATCAGGGTGGTCTCATTTCTTGTCGGGGGTCTTGGCATTGTTCTCTGTCTTTGTCCTGGATCTCAGGGACCGCTTGCGGGGTGGTTCTCCATCTGCAGGGGGTGGGGTGCTGGTGTGGTGGTTCTGTGGCGGTGCCTCCTGTCCACTAGCACCGGCGGAGGTGGTGGGCAGTTCATCGTCCAGGCTAGTGTCAGGGGCCCCTTCTTGTGCCACAGTGTCCCTCCAGGTGTTGACGAGTTCCTTCAGCACCCCTACAATGGTGCCCAGGGTGCAATTGATGGCTTTGAGCTCCTCCCTGAACCCCAAATACTGTTCCTCCTGCAGCCGGTGGGTCTCCTGAAACTCGGCCAGTACCGCTGCCATCATCTCCTGGGACTGGTGGTAGGCTCCCATGATGTTGGAGAGTGCCTCCTGAAGAGTGGGTTCCCTGGGCCTGTCCTCCCCCTGTCGCACAGCAGCCCTCCCAGTTCCCCTTGTTCCGGGCCTCTGTCCCCTGAACCGCATGCCCACTGCCACTGCCCCCAGGCCCCTGCTGTTGTTGGGGTGGTGGGTTAGCCTGGGTTCCTTGTGGTGGTGGACACACTGCTGCTTGACGTGTCCTGGGGACAGAGGTATGGGCCCGCTGGGTGGGTGCTGTGCTGGTGTTTCCAGAGGGGGGAGGCTCTGTTGTGGCTTGTGCCAGTGTGAGGGGAACCGACTGTCCCGAGGTCCCAGATGGGCCGGGATGGTCATCTAGATCTAGTTTGACAGAGCTGCTGTCATCACTGTGGGCCTCTTCAGTGGGGGGAGTGGACATGTCTGGAACCTCCTGTCCGGTGATGTTGGGTAGGGGTCCTGCAGGGGTGTAAAGGAATGATTATTACATCTGTGTGTGCCATGGTGTGCAATGGGTGGGTGACCCTGTACCCCAGTGCTTGCATTCTTGTGTAGGACCTTGTGTGATAATTGGTTTGGGGTCTGTGTGGGTATGTGTGGTGGCCATGCATTGGTGATGGGTGTCCATGCTTTGTTGTTGCATGCAGGGCTTGGTGTTGGGATGGGTGGGTTGTGATAGTGGGACATATGTGAGGAGTTGGAGTGATGGGGTGTGGGCGAGGGTGGGGGTATGTGATAGCATGCAGGTAGGGTGGGGGATGAAGTAGTGAAAGATTTGACTTACCAGAGTCCATTCCTCCTGGTACTCCTGCGAGGCCCTCAGGATGCAGTATAGCCAAGACCTGCTCCTCCCATGTTGTTAGTTGTGGGGGAGGAGGTGGGGGTCCGCCGCCAGTCCTCTGCACTGCGATGTGGTGTCTTGAGACCACGGAACGTACCTTCCCCCATATGGCGTTCGACCTCTTCCTGATGTCATCCCGTGTTCTTGGGTGCTGTCCCACAGTGTTGACCCTGTCCACGATTCTGCGCCAAAGCTCCATCTTCCTAGCAATGGAGGTGTGCTGCACTATCTCCATCTTCCTAGCAATGGAGGTGTGCTGCACCTGTGATCCAAATAGCTGTGGCTCTTCCCGGATGATTTCCTCCACCATGACCCTGAGCTCCTCCTCAGAGAACCTGCGGTGTCTTTGCGGTGCCATGGTTTGGTGTGGGTGATGAGTGAGGTGGTGTGTGTTGTGATGTGTGAGGGGATATGTTTGTGTGTGTTGTGTGAGGTGTTTGGATGTTGTGTTAAAGATGGTGTTGTGTGCCTGTGGATGCTAGGTTGTTGATGGTGGTGTCTCTCTCTGTGCTTCATTCTCAATTTTTGTTGTAGGGGTTTGTGGGTGATGTGTGTTTTATATTGTATCGAGTAGGTTGGTGTGGTGTGTGTATGTGTATCAGGTGTTTGTATTTCCATTTGTCTAATGTGGTTGTGCTTTGTAAATGTGTGTGTATTTAGAGTGCGACGGTGTGTACTGCCAATGGAATACCGTGGTTGAAAGACCGCCGCGTGGATTCGTGGGTCGTGATAGTGTGTGCGTATTACTGTTGGCATGACGGTGTCGGTTTTGTTATCGCCAGTTTATCACTGACCTTTGGTGTGGCGGACTTGTGTGAGTGTCTAGATTTTGGCGGATTCCGGCCTGTGGGTCGTAATAGCTGTAGCGGATTTCCGCAGCCGCAGCGGTGTGTTGGTGGTCTTCTGCACGGCGGTAAGCTGCAGTTACCACCAATGTTGTAATGAGGGCCATAGAGTGCACTATTAAAGTTACCTTCTGGAGAGGAGTAATACTAAATTCTAACTTTCTATTAGCAGAAAAAGATTGGTCATCTGAATTCGCCAACACCCTCCCACAAGGGGAAGATGTAATTTTGTCTTCTAACTCGATTCGAGTTCCAGACATAGTAAAGGAAGCCTATGTCTCAGATTGGGCATTGGTACCTGCTCCTGTACTGTATGACAACCACACAGGTAGGGACAAAGATACCCCTCAAAAGTAATGCCAATTAGATCAACTCAACAGGTCCAGCCTCAATATCCAATTAAACATGAAGCTAAAGCACCAGTGAGAGAAATTCTCACACAACTTGAGCACGAGGGTGTAATAGAACAATGTGTCTCTGCATTTAATAACCCATTATTCCCCATAGCAAAACCTAACCATTCATATAGAATAGTCTTAGATTCCAGACACTTAAACAGTCACACACACACACATTTGCAATACAAAACACACACAGAACAGCACTTATTAACAATATAGTGCGTGAAAAATTAAAAACAGCTTTGGATATTTCCAATGGTTTCTTCTGCCAGAATTAAGTGCCTGAAAATCGGAACTCAAGCACCTTCAGCTCTTTTGGCTCCCAAAAAAGATTTTGTTGTTTACCCCAAGGGTATAAGAACAGTCCTTGGTTGTCCTCTGTCCATGTAACATCAATATTACATGATATTGATGCAGAGGCATTGTCCTATGTGGATGCCATCTATATCACAGATGACAACCTCAATACACAGGTTATATACCCAGGGCTTTAAATTAAATTTTAAGAAAACCAAAATTGCTTTGCTTAGTGTCCTATTCCTAGGATACAAATTATCTAATTAGGGCACGAGCCTAGCCCTGCACTTTCTAGAGAAAAGCACTCAATTTCAACCACCAAACACCATCAAGAAAATACAGTGTTTGCTGTGTTTTTTCAATTTTGGCAGAACATACATTCCGGACTGAGTCAAACGAAGGAGGTGGTGAATGCCAGTAGCTGCTCGCACATCAGCTACAAATCAGGCGTAAGTATGATCAGAAAATAGTCATATGTGAGCAGCAAAGTCATGGGTGCCAGGCTAGCCAGAACACCTGCCACCACAGGTGTCGAAGGGCCACACACTGAGGAGTGGGTGGTTGCCTATATAACAAGAAAGGAGTGGCCAGGGCACACTGTGTTCTAAGTCCAGATAGTATTCAGGAATCAAGTAGATGTCCGGTCTGGAGAAATGATGTGTGAGAGTTTATTATAGATAACAGTGGGTAGCCAAAGTCTCAATTGCAAAGACTACGTTGTACAATAAGTCCCACTATCCAGAACAGCCAGATGATAGTAAATGGTCAGAGTAACAATCAGATTTCTCCAGACTGGACATCTACTTGATTCCTGAATACTATCTGGACTTATGATACATTCCTGACTATGCACAACGCATAAAACCTCTTTTTGATCTAACTTAACAAGATTTTTCAAGTAAACATTGTACACCTGAACACACACACTTTCTCATAGCATTACAACAAAATATGCAGGAAGCACAACACTTACATACATGTGACAACAAAACAAATTTGGTCATCAGAATAACTCTTGGTGCCATTGGGTTTACCTAGGTCATATTTAATGAGGGTGACACGATGACCATAGCATACAAATCACATTAGTACTCCAATGCAGAAAAATGATTTCCACCAACAGAAAAAATACTGACTGCTGTGCAGATGGTTGTCATTAAGGAGAGGCCACTTGCTCAAGGGAAACACATCATTGTCATTACTTTGTACCGACCCTTGAGGCTGTCACCAAAGCCAGCGTCTCAAACACAAAAGCATTGCATCCAAGCTGGATTCAATGGCCAATCTCCTTAACTGCCAATGATGTTGATTTTGTTTCTGGCCCTAAACTACAGACCCAAGAATTTCTTCAATATTCACTTGAGTACCCTTTGCCCTCTAACATATTGCCTCTTAACCAATACTGAATGGTCATCTACACTGATGGTTCAGCACGAACACCTGCAGGTACTAAACAACCATACTCTGCCGCTTGCACAGCTGTTAGTGGGGTAATGAGGGATGGTACAATCCATGCTCAACATACCTACATGCAGACCTTAGGACACTGCACAGGACAACTTGCAGAGCTTAAGGCTCTAATTTTGGCACCGGAACATACGGATCCTGAGTGATTTTTGTTGATTGTGTGCGATTCGTACTCCTGTCTCCAGTCCTACAATGATTACTTACATCATTGGCACCTAAACAGGTTCAGAGACTCAAAATGGAACACCATCAAACACAAAAACTTGTGGGGAGGGTAGCAGATCTTAAGGACAGACTACCAAAAGCTCATGTAGATCATACGTTGAGCCATCAACGTGCTGGAGTACATGTTGTAGGAAATGTTTTGTCTGATGAAGCTGTCAAATCTGCAGTAGCTACTGCTTCTTTGGCTGTAATTACTCATTCTTGTACAAGGTTGGATGATGAGACATTGGCTGCTGTGAAAGCTTCAGCTGATGGCAAGCCTTTACCAAAGACATCTCCTGCAAAATACTCCTATCACCTCCGTGTTCAAACTATTGCATTTGCAACTATCCAAGTGGTGGGTGATTGTGTGATCCCCAACCAAACTCAAAGATTAGATCTTATTGAAGCAGCCCATGAGGGAGTTGCTTCTGCCAATGCTGGTGTGGCGGCTACCATCTTCCTATCACAAAAGCACTATTGGTGGCCAGATCTGTACAAACAGACCAAACAGTTTGCCCTTTGTTGTAACATCAGCTAACAAACTAAGGGGTCCACCATCAAACACTCAACTCAGACAATGGCACTCATTATGACATTGGCAGTCAGCTGACTGCCATGCTGGTGATTTGGTAGTACCATTGCCAGGATGGCGGTGAAGATCACCAAATTATGACCATGGTGGTGATCCCTCCCATAGACAGCCAGAGTACCACCCAAACACCAGTGCCGTCCGATCACCAACCACAGCGGTTGACATCTTCAGGCTGGCGGAACACTATTTCCGGCCCATCATATAATGACATAGCAGACCTCCAGGATTTCCAGGGCGGGACCACTGCCACAAAAAGCCTGGCAGAAACGAATCACATAAAAAGGAGACACCCACCTCCAGGGACACAGAGGAATCAGCGGCCACCATGGAACCCAAACTTGAAGCCCTGCTGATGCTGTACCACGTGATGGCAGTCCAGGAGCAGAAAAGCCAATGACGATGGTGAATATAGCTGCCTGGCACACAAGGGAGGGAAAGGAGAGTGACACACCCAAATGTACAACACACACCATACACACAGACCACACACCGAGAAAAATCTGCAGAGAAATCGTACAACAAAAGAATCCAGAAGTTAAAAAAAAACAGGACCTCTGTATTTCAGTGGACCTGCACCCACAACAAATGAGGGAACCATATTGTATGGTATTGTATTGTAATAGTATTTATATAGCGCTTACTACCCTGATGAGGCGTCGAAGGGCCATTGGCCAGTCCAATGTTCAGAAAAACCCACAGAGCAACGTACAAGGCCCAACTTGACTCCTGGCGGCCCAAGTCACTCCACTGGGCAGGGACATCATGATAGAAGGCAGGCACCTCAGGGGGCGGGGTGGGGGGACAATTTCTTGGGAGGGGGGGTCCTTGGGTTTGGGTGTGGGAGGAGGTGGGCCTTTACTATTTTGTTTAGGGGGTGGAGGAGTGGGCTTGGAGTGGGGGGTCAGAATGCCAGGCTTGTGCTTATTAGTGTGAAGTTTTGCTGCAGTGGGAGGGACATGAGAGGACTGGGAGTTGGAAGCACTGCGTGTGGGGAGCGGGACCTTCCTTTTCCGGACAGAATGGGGTGGGGAAGGAGGAGGAAAGAGGTCAAGGCTGGCAAGTAACAGTTTTTTCAGTACAATGGGGCGGGCTGTGGGAGCTGGTTTGGGAGTGGAGGTAGAGGGAGTAGATGTAGAGGGGTGTAGGTGTGCTGGACTGGGTTGCAGGTGCATGTACAGTGTATGTGTGTGTGTGTGTGTGTGTGTGAGGTGGATGGCTGTTTAGTGTCTGAGTGAGAGCGTTTATGCGTTTATTTGTTTTGGGAGGGGGTTGGGCAGACAGGGTGGGAGGGGGCAAACAGGTCATGGGCAGGTATAATGTGGTGGCGTCTGCAAGTGAGGTGGGTTTGCTGCATGTGTTAGTGATGGTAGTGGTGGCGACTGCGCATGTGGTGAATGGGGTGCTAGTCTGCATGGCTGCTGTTGTGGTGACTGTGGGCAAGGTGGTACAGGTGGCAGGATCTGGGACTGATGATGCAATGCTTGCAGGTGTGAGTGCTGATGTGACTGTGAGGGAGGAGGGGGAGGGGAGACAGTGGCGGCAGCGGCTGTTGTTGTGTGTGCTTCTGTCTGTTGGCTGTGTGTATGCCTGTGGTGTGATCTGTGGTGCCTGTGCTTGTCTGTGCGAGCCCTGTCCGTTGACTTGGGTGCATGCTGGTCTGATTGTGTGCTTGGGATGGGGAGAGAGGGCTTTGGGATTGGGAACTGGTAGTTGGAGGGGGACGGAAGAACCAGGGATACTGGCTGCTGTCAAAGAGGAGGCCAGAGCCTGAAATGATCTCTGTAGGGCAGCCAAGCCACCTTGAATGCCCTCCAGGTAGGCATTGCATTGTTGCATCTGGGATGCCAGCCCCTGGATGGCATTCGCTATGGTTAACTGACCTGAGAGATGGATCTCAGGAGGTCAATAACCTCCTCAGTGAGGGCAGCAGGGCTGATTGTGGCAGGGCCTGGGGTGCCTGGGGCACCCTCCTGGGTGAGCAGGCACAGGAAACTGGGGGGGCTACTGGGAGGATGGTGTTGGTACAGGGGTAGTGGAAGATGAAGTAGCTGAGGTGGTCCCAGAGGGGTCCACCATTGACAAGGAGCTTCCATCGGAGAAGGTATCAGAGTCAGTAGTATCAGCTCCTCTCTCTCCCATGGTGCTCTCCTCGCCTTCCAACACACTCGTCCCCTCGGCATCTGCGCTCTCTGCCTCCTGGGTCCCGTTGGCTGCAGCTCCCCCACTCGCCGGTGCCCCTGCTCCTTTGCCAGATGATGCTAATGCACACAAGGGCAGGATGACAAAAGGAGAGAGGGTGGGGGAGAAAGAAAGGGAGCACAGGGTCAATTTCAGCAACAAGAGCACATATGGCATACACATCACAAGGACTCACTGGGACTAACACTGTGCAGAATGAACCACAGTACCAAACCATTGCCTAGGAACTACAGCAGAAATGAACACAAACACTAGCATCTGCACACCTACTGGGACTCACTAAGCCATGTCTGTCATGGTATGCTAGCTACTTGTCAATACCAAATCTACATGCCACTTTCATTGGTAAGCAGGACTCAACAAGATTAGCTAAACGGGAACATTGGACCATCTATTGACTGGAGCCTTTAACCCATACAACATGGCAGGCATCAAAAAATAATTCCACACAGTATGTACTCACCCCTTTGTGGCTGCTGTGCTGCCCTCAAACACCCATCTAACTCCAGATTGGCAACCGCCAGTATGCGGGCCATTAGGAGGGTCAGGGTCCGATGGATGCCCCCTCCCTCGTTGGGAGGATGTCCCCAGCTGGGCCTACACAGTCTTCCGGGCCCAGCATCGCAGGTCCTCCCACCTCTTTCTGCAGTAGGTGCTCTGCCAGATACGCACGTCCTTGGCAGTGGCAAGCCATAACCCTTTTTTCTGATGGGCGCTGACCTGCGTAGAGAACACAGATGAGTGGGCACCATGAACTCAACACTACATTCTGTTACACCAATGTCTTACATACTGCATAGATCTCACAATGACCTCACACACTACTCGTACCTCTAAGTACACACTGCATGCAGCAAAATACACTCCCCAAGTGACACACTCCCAGCACACACATGCTTCTACATACATCCGTGTTGCATACAAAGTACCCAAAAGGGCCTCACCTGTTGGTCTGGAGGTCCGTCCAACTATCCATACGAGGGAAGGACCTCATCCACCAGTTCCTCCTATGTGAAGGCTGGGGCCCTATTCCCTGTAGCACGGGCCATTGCGACTTCTAGACACAGGACACAGTAGCACATGCAGTGGAGGTGTTGATGGGGTGAGAGTCAGGAATCAAGTGAAGTGGGATAGAGAAAATGGCGGTCACATCCACAACAGACAACACCGTCACCGCCGGCTGTAATCATCATTGGTTCCTGTGCTCCATAGACTTCCATGTTAACCAATGAGGAGGTACACGGCAGTGCAGACCGCCTTCCGCCATGACGCCAAACGCAGACAGAGTGAGGTCACTTCCTCCTGTCCCTGCATATGGGACAGGCGGTTGCCAATTCCGAATGCTGGTACTCATGGTGGACAATTTAATGTGCATTATAGGTATCGATGGTAGACACCAATGCAATTCCAGTCCGCTACATACTTTGGTTGGCTTGTAGACTCTGGCACTCAAATTAGATCTCCTACCAGTGCACTGCATGAAGATGAGTAGTTGACAGTACATTTGAAATGGGATGCTACTAATCTCAGCACACAACTCCGACTACACCTGTGTGACGCAATGGCTAATGAACAGTATTGCTCGTTTTTGAGGCAGTCGGTTTGCATGTAGAAGACACCAGTGCAAATTACAATCATTGTTTGAGTATATAGGATGTGACTGCTCTGTGTACTGTTACATTGTGTGTCCAACCATCCTGTAGTCACAGACTTCTGATGTTTGGTTTACTTAGACACCAACCACCACAGAGTAGGAGGAGGAGGAGGCAAGGACCCGTGTACAGACACCTAGTCGACTTGGCTACATTGGAGGAACATTATTATGACCTGTCATCTGGATAGGGCCACAATCACTGAACTGTATCAACAATTGGAGCCAGATCTGATTCCTGCTATTCGTAGCACTATAGCAATACCTCCTGCAGTACAGGTCATGGCTCCGCACAGCCTATGTTTTCAATTTTCTTAAAAGGGTTTTGGCTGCCTTGATGAAACATATGACCAGCTATGTGGCATTCCCCCAGAGTGAAGATTTGCCCACTGTGAAGGCTGCATTCCATACCATGGGACACATACCACATGTGATTGGGGCCATTGAGGGACCCATATTGCCTTGGTCTCCCGCGAGGATGAATGAGCAGGTCTACAGGAATAGGAAGAGTTACCACTCAATAACTGTCCAGATGCTGTGCCTTGCAGATCAATACATCTCTCACATTACTGCCAGGTTCCCTGGATCTGTGCATGATGCCTATGTATTGAGGAATAGTAGTGTTCCACAGGTGACTGCATGACTATAGATGGAGAGAGTGTGGCTCATAGGTGAGCTTGGGTTTTCACACAATGTATGTCACTGTACTACCTGAAGTTGTCCTCTGTGCCATTGTACAGGAGTAATATGTGTCTCTCACTACTTCCAGGTGACTCCGGCTACCCAAACCTATCCTGGCTGTTAACACCAGTGAGGAATCCAAGGAAAGGGGCAGAGAATCGGTACAATGAATCACATGGTCGGACCAGAACGGTAATTGAAAGGACTTTTGGGCTACTGAAAGCCTCTTCTGGTGCTTCCATGTATCTGGTGGATCCCTACTCTTCGCCCCTGAGAAGGTCTGCCACATAGTGGTGGCTTGCTGCATGATGCACAATTTGGCCCTCAGACGCCATGTGCCATTCCTGCAGGAGGAGGGGGAAGACAATGAACCTGTGGCAGCAGAGGACACTGAAGACAGTGATGAGGAGGAGGAGGATGTGGACAACAGGACACATCTGTTGCAGCAGTACTTCTAATGACACTCAGGTAAGACTGGACTTCGGTTCATAACTCCATTACAGTTAAGTGCTGTGTGGCAGCGGTGTTGTGCCAAGCTAAAATGTGTGCCTTATGTGAGCTGACACTGTTCCATCTGTGATCAGTCGTACCAGTGTTATGGTGAGGTTGTAGAAGAGTATTCTGCCGATGCTAAGTGTCAGTAGTTTAGGTTTCTCAAATACATGGCCACTGCAAACTGTGTCTTCATCCCATACAGTAATTAGCATATGTTGCTAGGAATGTCATGTGACTTACAATGTGCTTACACAACTGATCTGTGACTTCTATTTCCCTGACAGTGTTGCCCAGACTAGGTGGTCCAGAGGAGTGATTGGCAAGCTGACATCATGGCATAGCTCGTACTGTGGCATCTCGTGTGAGGGCCAGAAATGGGTTGTTTCTACTCACTGATGGTGTTTGGAGTTAATTGTGTGGAATCCCATTTTACAGTTCTTAGGGATGCTATGCCTAGTGGCCCCTGTGATACACAATGACAATCCCTGCACAGGCCTAGCATTAAGTAAAGAGGCCTACAAATGTAATTCGCTACTGCTAGGAACGCATTATGTTGCAAGGCTTGCCCTCTGAACAGCCATCATGAAATATCATCGTCATTGCATGCTAGCTGAAGCAATCTCCCTTCTGGAAAGTACCAGTCTGAGTACGTGATGTTCTCAAGTTCTGTCACAAGATGGACCATGTGATATTAGGCACGTAGGCCACCTTGTGTAAAATCCTTTTCTATGCTTTTTGTTACTATATATGGTATGATAGGAAAAACGACCTCAGCCATAATGGAGAAGTAGTCATACGTCAAAGCCAAAGAACCAATAAGAAGTTGAATTATGTTTGTGGTTTAATACTATAAAAGATTGTGTATTACTTCCTTGTATTAGGCTGCTCGAGTGTACACTAGTACAGAGCATCCTCCATGTACATGTCTTTCTATTCTATCCCTAATAAATTCATTTTGTTTATCTAGAAGAGCTGGCTAACGGTCGTTTGTATCCTGAATGGGTGCTGAATAATTAGGCTTCTACATTTGGTGGAAGAATTGCGGTCTCGTTCAGCGAATAGCTTCCTTCAACCCGGCTCCTGTTTCGGTTGGGGCGACAGCTGACCCATTGGACAGGGCCCCTCCTGCGACGGAGTCTGGAGCTGTCGTGAGTATCTATTGCTGCTTCGTGGTCCTGCTCTCGCTGTTTGCTCTACTGTGTTTTCGGTGTAAATATTGCGAAACAGGGAGGTAACTGGGGTGTTTCGTTAATATGTTTCCTGCATAGAGTGGTTATGCATTTATGGTTAATATTTCTATTTGCCGTACCCCTTAGCCAGTTTTTTGTAATGACATTTTTTTTTTCTTCTCTGTCTCCGGTGGCATGCCAAGGGCATTTCTTCCTCTGTTGTCTTCTGTTGCGGGCTCCGATAATGCACCTCGCGAAAACATTCAGATAGTTAACTATAGCCGTCCGCAGGCTGCTAGCATTCTGTGTTAATTTGGTTCTTCCATTGTATTACACCATTTCCTTCCTCCCTGCGCTGCAGCTGTATACTTAGATTAGCTTCCTGTATTTCATGTAGCTTGTTACTGTTAAAAAAAGAAGTCCGAGGAATAGAGGCAACTAGCGGTGTTGCTTCAGAACACAGCGCGAGTCGCTGTTTGCAGTCCCCAGCCGGAGGGGCTGGGGCGGATAACTCTGGCCAGAGAGGGTGTTGTAGGTGCCAAGCCAACCCCAGGATAAAAGGGCGTTGCCCAGATGTGAAATGGAATGGTAGTGGTCCGTTCCAGGGTCTATGTGTATAGGAGTGATAGTGGTTCATTCCAGTAACTGGATGATAGTGGTTCATTCCAGTGGAGCAGGCAGGCTCTGTTTGTCGTGTTTAAGAATTGTTATGTTCTCTGTTTCCTGTGATATTGCAGCTCTTTGAACAATGCTTATGGCATATTGAACTATCGGCTACTCATGTGAAATGGTGTAAACTATAGATGCTGGTTTGATTACGTGTGTGTGTGAAAGTGGTTTTTGAGGTATAAATCCGTGTCTGTGTGAAAGTGGTTTTTGAGCTTTAAATACGTGTGTGTGTGAAAGTGGTTTTTGAGTTATAAATACGTGTGTGTGGGAAAGTGTTTTTTGAATAATGAAGGAAGGGTTGACCACAAGGTGGTGTACTGTGATTTATTTTGACTGCATGCATTTGCGATTTAGGATAAGAATTTTTAGAAAATCTAAGACTAGGTGGGTGGACTCCTGGGCGACATAATACAGATTTTTATGACAATTGACTGATTTAATCTGCAAACATCACACAGTACAAACACCCCCCCCCTGCACTCACTACATATTGATACAAGGGGTGGGAGTAGGATCACCCCACAGGGCTAGTTGTACTGTGACCCTTGTCTATGGTTCTGCCGTCATATGTGGTTGCTTGACTTGTTCACCGCTATTGCATTATCTGTGTGTCACTGGCCAAGGATCTGGTCCAGTTTCCAATATCATACAGCCACACCCTGCCCCAGGGCAGGAAAGGATTTTTTTTTTATCTTTCCCTCCTGACTATTCTGTCATCTCTTGATTCACCCCAAAGGACGCCAGTGTGGACGCCGTCACTAGCACCTTGGGTACTGTCTGATTTCAAACTTTGTGTGACCTAAGGTGGACATGGCTGGCTGAAATTGTGGCATGGATGCAGACCGGCTTGCTTCCTGCTTTTACTAATCAATAATTGCGGCTGGCAAAGAGAGGCTGCGTGTGTGAATATACCCATTGTTACCCCTTCTGTGTCATGGGGTATGAGCGGTGTAAAAAAAAAAAAAAACACCAACATCCTACTGTTTTCTGGAACGATTGTAATTGTCTTCGTGTTATGTAACAAAAGGCTAGGGTAAGACAGTCACGAGGAACCCTCTTAGTAAAGGCAAAGTAGAGACACATCAACATAGCCCAAGGACAGTCCAGCGTACCAAATAGAGGTGAAAGAAGGCCTATAGGCACCACTATACTTAGACTTTGACTTTGCAAGGAAAATGACAGTAGTGTTTCTGTGGCTTTGCGGACATGTGTGGTGCTTTACAATGCCGCCTACATGGTAGTTGCATGTGGGATGTCCCTTGAATATGGGGCTGTCCTGTATGTGGAGGATAAAAAAAAAAAAGAAATAAATAAACTGAACTGAAGAATGGTTTCCTCCACATGGTGGGGGGGCTGACAAGGGCAGGGAAGATTGGAGGACGAAGAAAAAAAAAATAGAGATAATAGGGGCTTGTCAAGCTCTCTTCCTGTGACAAGTGCACAGTCACAGGAACAAAACATCGATTTTGTTTGAAGACATTTGGGAAATACACTACAGCGTGAGGGCACCACAACAGGGACCAAACACTCTGAGCTGCCTCTACAACAGCAGGCAGAGACGGAGCGTGAAAGCCGCACCCTGGCATGGCGTTTGATGGATGAGGAAGTGAAAAATAAAAGCAAAACGTAAGAGACCTTGTGAAAGAATTAGACAGTTATTCCATAGACAGGATAAAGAGGAAGTGGCTAACGCAATTAGAAAACATGAACAGAAGTACGAACAGATATCAAATGAAATGGAAAAATGTATTGGCAAGGGGCGAGAGGGATCACACAATTTACTATGGGATATGTCCATGTATGCACATCACACAATCCCTAACATCAAGATGTGGAAGGAGGTGCTCAGCAATACAAACACACAGCTGGAGATCACAAGACACAGTCTCTCGACGTACATAAAAATGTACAGAGTTAAACAGAATAATAGCCATGGGAAGGGCTGCTTTGGAAGGATCTGGATACATTGTTTAGCATTATTGTACCATGAGATTTTGTGGGAGGATTGTAAGAAGGCGATACACTGGCCTGAAAAATGTGACCACTACTCCAATTACTATACTATCATTTGGCCCTAGACTGAGTATGGGAAAGGTTTGCAAGTAGACAAGGGATGGCTGTAACATGCTTACACACTGTAGAAAATGTAAGTTTAATTGTTAAGTTATCACATGTAATAAGACAAAAAATTCAGACTTTATTACTTGTTAATGGCTTTAAAAGCACTGCAAAGAGCATTGTACAGCGAAAATAAAAGCATCAAGATCACTCCAATGATTAATGTACCTGCTGGGGAGGAATGAGACTTTTGGACAGTGGCATTTCTGACTGAAAGATAGTGCAGATGGTTAATATGCAGGCTGCAAAGGATGTGTATCATGAAAAGAACAGTATTTTATGTGGATGGCACAGTGGGTTACTGCTTTTGTCACAGAGATTCTTTAATTACTGTACAGTTTATAATAGTAATCTAGCACAGTGAGCTATGAACTGCAATTTACGGAGCTGCATGCCAACTGCATAGCACAAATTAGAAAGCTGTTTTTTTCCCAGTGTTTCATTTTAAAGTGCTGTATAGTGCTCCAACACCTACACTGGTATGAGAGATGCTATAATAGAAATTAATTACATGTGACAAAAAGGATAGGGAGAGAAGAGAGGCACTTATGGTTAAAAATTGAAAAGTTGGTCGCCAAGATGCAGCACCAACATTTCCAATAAAATGTTTAGATTTTTGCATATTTTTTCAATATAAAAAGAATGATTTCCTGTTTGAACTTTAAATTGTGCAAATTGCTTGGGGGTACCTGGCTTCCAGTAATGGTTCACTGGTGGTCCCCAGGAGTAAAAAGGTTAGGAACCACAGGTGTACAACAAATTAGAACTTTCTTATGTAGGGATTATATTTAAAAATATTTGACCCATGCAAAGGTTGCCAAAATTCTTACAGTGAACAAATTTAGTCTGGAGGGAACAGAGGATTCATTTGCAGCAGTTAACAATATGTTGTCAGGAGTGTGGAATTTTATAAAATGTCTAAATTGTCCATGGGACAGTTTGTGTCATCAGTCTACTTGTCCTGTAAAAAGACATTCATATTTTCCTCCTGCTAAAATGGTGTTTACAAATATTGTCTAGGAGTTCAATTTCCTGGTCTGCCTCATTAAATGCTAGCTCATGTATAAAAGCTGTAAATCTGCACTAATGCAGGAACAGATACCATGGGTGCACTTTGTGATTTTCTTTAAGAATTCTGCCATAAACTGGTTATCACAGATCTTTTGTTATTTGAATTCTGTCTCTCTGTTTATTGACTGGCTTCAGTGGTAGTGACACCATTCTGCTCTTCCATACGAGGAATATTGGCACAAAGTAGTTTTGGCACAAAGTAGTTTTGTTCATGCCAGGAACTACTATGGCAATGTGTAACTTTGATGAAAAGGTTACATTGATTTTTCCTGTTATGAATATAAATGTTGGAAATACCACCATGCATCCGCACATTTTACTAAATGATGCTTCAAAGAAATGACACCTAAAATATCATGGTAGTTTAGCAGAATGTTTCTTTCCTAGTTACATTGTTTGGTAAGGTATTTTGAAAGCAAGGAATAACAAAATTTTGCTTTGGAGCTTCTGCAGATATTTGCATCTGATGAGAGAGCATTCTGGAAGAATTGTGCTGGGCATTTGTTTACGGTAATTCCATACCCCTGGTTGTGTATTTCTTCATAGCTCTATAGAGTACATACTAATAATTTAGTCATGTTCAATGACAGAAGAGATATAGAAATTAACGGAAGAGTTACTATGTGCTGAATTGTAAATAATATAAGAAAAAAATAGATATATAATAATGTGGGTTCTTGTTGGGGTGTATAGTGAGTTAATTATGTGATAACAAACTTCTACTAAGGTGTGTTGATATTTAAAATAAACACATTAGTGCAGTAATAATGATTACACATGACGTGTTAGTGACTGATCGATTTCACTTAATGAGAGGCTAAAAGAAAATAACACAAGTGGATGTTTAAACATCTGCAGTAGATGTAGTATGTTGAAGTCATGTGAGTGCAACCAGGGTGTCAAAAGGGCAATGAATGGGTAAAAAAATGCAGCACATTTGTCACAAATGTGTTTTATTTTTATGGTACTTTATTTTATGCATTTATCTGCAAGGTCCCGTCCCTATATTAAATTGTAGCAGTTAAGATTACCTTCCCCATTTCTGAAAACCACAGACTCTGGGCATGACTCCAAGGGCAAAGCCACGGATTGTTGCGATATGTTACCATGACGTTCCAAGTAGAAATGTAAAATAAATGTAGAGCTGAATGTTACAGTTAGTTTTAATATAATATATATGTGAATATAATTGGCGGCAGGAGGAGTATTTTTCTATCCATGTTTTTTCCTAGGTTTCAGAACATGGACGAGAAGATGTGGTTTCTGTATCCGTCTGTCTATGTTACGTTTTATGTTTTCATAATTAATGGGAGTCTTCCGTGGTACATCTTAATGAGCGCAGTGACATGGATTGCCTTCATGTGTTGGTAGATTGCAAGTAAATATTCTCCAAACTGGTTTTGGGTATTGAAAATACCTATATTAGGATAGAGTTATTACTACCTTCGGATGTGCTATGTAGTACTGCAATACAGCTATGAGTAATATACCTCTGATGATGAGGGTGCCAAATATAAATAAATAAAATAAATATAATATCTTAAAGGAACATCAGCATTTCAGAACATCACACTTGTATGAGAAAGGGGAAGTGACTTCTGATGGCGGTGATGCCTGCAAAGTCCCAACCCTTCCAGCATTGATGCAGATATTCAGGGTGTTGAAATAGAATAATAGGATACAATTCTATGTTTAAAAATTATACTGGCTGTATACCAGTGTAACATGTGTTTTCTCCTGACCTTTGGATCACCATTTGTTTGGTGAAATAGTTTGTGTGAATATTCCACTGTTACTGAGTGTAATTGTTATTTATTTTTTGAGTGTTTATTTGAGTTTAAGAGTGTGCAGTTTACCCCATAAACAAGTCAGATATGTCCCTTTATAAGATTTTGTGCATCTGCTGAGCGGTTCTAGATTGATGCACTACCGCTTGCTTCATTGGTCAAGGAAGGCACCCTTGACAAAGTTGTCAAAGTGAGCACCGACTGAGATACTGTTTGACTGGCCTATGAACATGTCTGGTGCTGAGAAGTTATTGTCTGATAAGACATTTTGACAGCAGTTTGCCTTACCTTCAGCATTAGGTGCTGCAGGTCCTTCCTGGCTGGACAACACTACCTGGACATGATCTCCAACAGGGAGATTGAGATTGGGTCTCCTGAAAAGTAGGAGGGAATGACCTCCTGGATCCACAGCTATTACACCAAGAAGGTACACCACCGGAACACGACTGCATCCTGGAGACTGGGTGTGGGTAAAGGCCACACCAGACGTCACTGCCTTCAACAACGGTGGAAGGGACCACACCAAGTCTTGTTGACAACAGCCACAGCAGTCAAGTGTGAGGGCATCACATCCTGGGTCCATACCTCACACACCAAGAAGGCCGCTGGACCAAAGGACGACCAGCCGCCAACAAAGTTGCCGATAAGAGTAATGCCACCTTCACCACAGCGGTACAACCTTCGTTCAACAAGCGCCACCAGCCAACACTGACGGAACTGCTCGTGCTACACTCCCACAGGAGTCGGAGAGTGTAAGCGGGTTCCCCAGTACACCAGAGCATTGTTCTTGGACTGCTCGTGCTGCAACCCCACAGGAGTCGGAGGGTGCAAGCGGGTCCTTCAAGACACCAGGATACTCTTTCAGAACTGCTCGTGCTACTCTCCACAGGAATCGGAGAGTCAAGCAAGGCCACTTAAGTATTAAAGACATCAGGATATAAATGAACAGAATACTAAAAGTCCGTTAGAAAAATTTGCGCCAAGAGGTACAGATCCCAGTCCTACGGAAGCGGCTGGTCACTAGGATCAGTGCGGTTTGTAGCCTCATTGGGAGGTGCCTCTTCCAATTAGGAATACAGCAAAAATAGGAAAAAAAGGGCCATCCCTCGGGTCAGTGGACTATCGCACCCAACTCCCTTAGAACTGGACACTGGGATTCATCCCTTTATACTCTGCATAACTACAAGTGTCAAATAGCATTCAACGTCGCCCCGAAAATATACAGAAGGAATAGACTACTCGTGTGGCACTCCTACAGGAATAAGGAGGTACCAAAGGTTACATACTAATAGAACTGGTTTCAAGTGCTAGCCACATCCGACCACACCCTATAAGGCGACATGGATTTAAGATTACAACGTAAGAAAAAGGAGCAGAAGAAGTGGCCCGTGGTGGTCACAGCATTACTCACCCCAGTAGCAGCTATAGTAATAACAACAATCCTGATAGTATATAAAGGCGACATACACATTCCATGGCTCGACCAGGAACACTACATCCCCAAAAATGGCCAAGGTGAAAGAACAACAGGTGGTGAGAACAACAATATCTCAAAATAACATGAGAGGGTGGAGGATAAAACAAAATGGGTGAAATATACAAAATGAAGATTGAGAAGATTAAAAGGACAATACATTTGTGCAAATGGTATCAATGTACAAAGAACTAGCAGATGTGTCTAATTGTTATATATGTACCCACCTACCGACCACTAGCCAGGAGAAAAGAAATTACACTTAAATGCCCCTCACAGAATTCGTGGCATGTAACATATTAGATAATATGTTAGGGGGAAATTTAAAAGGAATGAGTACAGGGAAAAGAAAAAAAGGAGAGAATAAGAGAAAATATAAACAAAGGAGAAATGAGGAGAAAAAGGGATGAGTATGGTTTGGAAGATGAACCTTATGTAGGTGATATGCAAGGAAAATTGGTAGAAAGAGTGTCAAATAAATTGAAGGAAGAAGATAGAAGGAGAAGAAAGAAGTGTAGGAGATTAGAACCCGAAGAAAGAAGAAGAGAATTTATTGAATGCATTTACAACAGAAAGAGGGAAGGGTTACACTGAAAGGGATCATGGCTCAGAACAACGAATACCATGCCTGGCCATAGATACAGAAATAAAGGCACCATGGTGTTTGTCAAGAGGTAACGCAGACACTAGCAAAAACGGAATTGATGTGGGACATAGTATTTGCAATACAACATTGAGCCCGGACTACAAAAGAAATGACACAACAGGCTTGTCCATAGGCCTGACACCTCCCAAAGGAATATTTATTATATGTGGGACATCTGCATTTTTTTAAATTGCCAGCAGGTTGGCAAGGTACCTGCTACCTAGCATTCGTGCTACCAAAAATGGCACATAGAACAGAATTACAGAATGGGGAAAAGAGAACACCTGGCGGGGTGCGCAGGAAGAGGACACCAACGTGGGGAATATTAGAAAGGAAATAGAGGATATAAAAAAAGGTAGAAGAAGGAGCTGGGAAAGTGGCAGATGGGACAGACGTCAGAGGAATGCTGGATTGAATAGCAGCATGGTTCAGGGGTTGGGGTACCTGGTTGGTAGAGGTACTAGCGATAGGGATCGTGGCACTGATAACGATATGTGTGCTCATACCAGTTTGTTTATCCTTCCTGGCCCTACTCTTGAAAAAAAAAAAACTATCACCAGAAACACACACATTATCAAAGAAAAAGATATAAGGATGACAACAGGGACGAGCAAGAGGAATAAATGAGAGCAATACACCATGACCCTTAGATTTGTCATTGAGTATCAGAGGGCGGAATGTGGAATCCCATTATACAGTTCTTAGGGATGCTATGCCTAGTGGCCCCTGTGATACACAATGACAATCTCTGCACAGGCCTAGCATTAAGTAAAGAGGCCTACAAATGTAATTCGCTACTGCTAGGAACGCATTATGTTGCAAGGCTTGCCCTCTGAACAGCCATCATGAAATATCATCGTCATTGCATGCTAGCTGAAGCAATCTCCCTTCTGGAAAGTACCAGTCTGAGTACGTGATGTTCTCAAGTTCTGTCACAAGATGGACCATGTGATATTAGGCATGTAGGCCACCTTGTGTAAAATCCTTTTCTATGCTTTTTGTTACTATATATGGTATGATAGCAAAAACGACCTCAGCCATAATGGAGAAGTAGTCATACGTCAAAGCCAAAGAACCAATAAGATGTTGAATTATGTTTGTGGTTTAATACTATAAAAGATCGTGTATTACTTCCTTGTATTAGGCTGCTCGAGTGTACACTAGTACAGAGCATCCTCCATGTACATGTCTTTCTATTCTATCCCTAATAAATTCATTATGTTTATCTAGAAGAGCTGGCTAACGGTCGTTTGTATCCTGAATGGGTGCTGAATAATTAGGCTTCTACAATTGCTGTGCAAATAACTGAGTAGAAGTGACCAGTTGAATGTAGGTTGTTTTATTACAGGGGCTCATGTTGCTCTAATATCTTCACTTCTCCATTGACTGTCACTAATGCTTTCCCTTTTGCAGATGTTGGTGTGGTCACAACTGAGAACTAATGTGATGAGTAGACTGCTTTCCACATTTGGCGGATGGATTCACACTTTACATGACATTTGCACAGGATTATACAGGTCAAGACATTGCATTTTGTTGTAAATAAAGCACACATACTTCAGTTGTGTTCAAGGATGTTTATTGAAGTGTCAAAAAGGAGGGATAGTGCACTAGAGTGGGGTGACAGTAGACAAAATCTTCAGTGTAGTGGGCCAGTTGGTTTGTAGCACAGGTCTAGTATCCATGGGGCCATAGGAAAAGGAGCAATGGCAGTCCACAGTGAACAAGGTGTCTCAGTGACACACATGGGAGATATTCAGGAGGGGCTAATTTTCTGGCGGTGGTTTGGGTCTTGGCTACAGTCTCTGGGTCGCAGGAAATGTTTATGGGGTGGTTCTCCTGCTGCCTAGGGAGGTGTGCTGGTGGCCTGTAAGTCTTGTGGCAGGTCTTCCTGTCCACCAGCTGCAGCAGATGTGGAAGGCTGGAGAGTACACTGGCTAGTGGTAGGGGCCTACTGGTGTGTTGTGTACTCACACATTATGTTGGCCATGTCACCCAGCATCCCTCCAATGGAGGCCATCTTGTCATTTAAGCCCTGCAACTGCTACATGACCTCCTGGTGGTGTCCCCCCTGCAGCCGCTGGTTGTCCTGCAAAATGGTTAGTACCCGGCCCATCCTGTCTTGGTGTTTCTGATAGGCTCCAAGGACATGTATGAGTGCCTCCTGGGCAGTCAGTTCCCTGGGTTGGTGCACAACTAACCTCCCACTGTCCCTGGCCCCCTTTGCCTGTGTCCCCTGAACTGTGTGCCCACTCCCACTAAGACCAGGACCTTCATCGTCTTGCCTGTGTGTTGTCGAATAGGGTCCCTGTACAGGTGGGCACACTGTTGATCGACGTGTCCTGGGGACAAAGGTCTGGGAATTTTGTGTAGCTGCTGTGGTATTGGAGTCGGATGAGGGGGCCCTGTGGTGGACTAGGTCCTTGTGGTGGACTAGGTTGGCTGTGGTACCTGACTGACCAGTGGTCCCAGATGGGCCAGGAAGATCATCCAAATCCAAACATCCAGAGCTGCTGTCATCACTGAGGGCTTCTTCTGGTGGATGACTGTGTTGCCGTGGCACATGGTCAACGCTGGCATTGGCTGGGGTAACCGTGGACATGTAAAAGATTTTTTACAGTCATTGTCAGTTCCATATTCAGCATTTCTGGTTTTCCCTATGGGATGGGTGTTGTGCTTCCACCTTTGGTTAGTGTATGTGATGGACTGTGGGATTGGTAGTGCTGCATGCTGCCCATGCGTTACTGCACACACCTTCCCCGGTAGGTCGTTCCACCTCTTTTGAATGTCGTCTCTTGCGCATGGATAGGCTCCCACTGAGTTCATCTTGTCCATGATCCTCCGCCATAGCTCCATCTTCCTGGCAATGGATATTTGCTGGACCTGTGCACCGAACAGCTGTAGCTCTACCCTGACAATTTCTTCCACCATCACCCGCATCTCCTCATCAGTGAAACAGGGGTTGTTTTGTGGGGACATGCTTATTGTGTAGTGTGTGTGTTGTGCAGAGGGTGTCAGGTGTTGAGGTATGGTGTGTGATGCGTGATGGGTGCATAGGTGGTTGTGGTTTGTGTGTGCAGTTCTGTAAATGTTTAGACTGGGAACTTGTAGGTAGGTGTTTGCGTTTGTAAAGACTTGTGGGTTGTTTGGGGGTTTGTTTTGTAGTGCTGTTGGTGAGTGTGTATGGTGTGTATGTGTCAGGTTGGGGCTTTTCAATCTGGCCAATGTTGGCTTATGTTGGTGTGGAGTGGCCAATTCGACCGCAGCGGTCTGTACTGCCAATGGTTAACCGCCATTGAGTGACCGCTGTGATGATTAGTGGTTCTTAATTTGGAGGGGGGGTGTTGCAGGCATAGCGGGGAGGGTGGTGGGTCCGACTGTTTTTTTGCCTCTGTTTGGTCTGACGGAATTGTGGTTGTGGCTGGTTTCTGTCAGTTTTGTACTTGTGTGTCATAATATGGCAGGCGGATTGCCACCTCCACGGTCGTCTTTTAGCGGCCGTAACCATGGCGGTCTTTGGAAAAGACTGCCAATGTCATAATGAGGGCCAATGTGTGTATCTAGACCATTGCAGTCCCTTACAACCTGATGTTGCATACAAATACATCTTAGTTGCTCGTGACTTATGTTTCAGATTCCTGTGGGTGTGGTCCCAACAAATGGGTAACACCCAAATTGTTATTAAAGATTTGCAAGTCTTCATCAGAACATATGCAGTTGCAGAATTCCACTCGGACCAGGGCCCTGCGTTTGCATCCAGGGCATTAGGGACACCATGGCAATGATGAGTGTTCAACTCCATTACTCTTCACTATACCACCCTGAGGGTAATTTGGTTTTGGAGAGGAAGAACAGAGACTTGAAGCAATCCTTAACTGTGAGGGTATTAGGTTCTGGTCGTAGCTGGCTTCATCACCTGTATGGGGTGCAGAGAGCACTAAATAGTCTGCCCAGAAGGTCCTTGGGAGGACGTACCCCTTATGAGGTCTTAATTGGGATACCCATGTATATCCCAGATCTTGATGGCCCTGGTGCGGTGGTGGCAGAAACACCTTTTGACATAAATGAACGTGTCACTGTTTTACAGGATATATAACAATTCTGTGATGAAAATTCATCTGCCTATGCCGCCACCTTGGGAATAAGGGATATGCCGACAACATCCATCCGCTGGAATCCTAAAGCTGGGGTTCTTGTATGAGAAAAGATTGCTGTGAAAAAGGAGCTTGGCCAATCATATGGCGCACCAGTTCATTGCTTGCCCTCCTGCTTTGGACTGGTTTTGTCATTGTTTTCTCTCGGTTGATAAATGGCCACTATCACCCTGAACACTCTGCTGTTGAACTGGTGGATGAGGTTTTGGCACCTTACCTGTCTTTCCACAAGGTCTAAAGAGACTTGTCCCTTGTAAACATTTTAGCTGTCCTGAATGGGATTGTTTGGGACAAAGTACCATTTGATATATTTGGACCAACTGAGGCCATTCAAATTTAATATGTCTTCAAAATTGCTATGCATGATTTTATTACACCTGGGGTTGTTTCTGATGACTAGGATGTTAAAAAAGTTGATTCCATGTTTTCTGAGCTTGAATACTATACTGTGTTGGAAAGAGAAGATGTATATATAAGCAAAGTGAATTATGGGGAAATGCTCTGTTACTATCATTATGGACATTACTTTCTGCACTGAGCTAGTAACCTAAGACACATTTTTAATTACACACAATGGGAGCATTGTCCGACTCCACCAGTGGGAAGTTCCAAAACATATGTAGAAAAGTCTGCATATTTTATTGGGCCTGATGTTAAGAATGTAGAGCCATATTATTTTGAGTTAGCTCCCTCTAAGTTGAGAAAGATATTGCTAACCATCACAAAATTAATCTATTTGAATTCCTTTGCGTGAGAGAACAGGGCTGATTGCAGAGGCCCCGTAACTTTTTGCCCCCATTTTCCACTTTTTGATGGTGTTTTCCTGACTCTGATGGTGCCCTGGGTACTGTTAACCAGTCTCAGGGCCTGTGTTCTGTGTAAAATCAGTATGCAAATTAGGCTAATTATAATTGGCTAAGTCAACCTACCTATAAGTCCCTAGTATATGGTAGGGCATGTAGGTTTAGGGACCCAGGCGCACTGCTGAGGTGCCCAAGTGTCATTTTAAAGGCAGGCCTGGGATTGATTTTTGCCATACTTCCCAGGAAGTGGTCATCACAGGGGGAAGGACCCTGCCCCTGATTGGAGAACCAGGATCCCCCTGTTTTTCACCCAGGAGCAAGGATAAAACTGGCAGACCTGCACCCACACCTCAGATCCCTATAAGATTTAAAACAAGGAGGATACAGGAGAATAAGGACTGCCCTGCTGTACCCCTGACCTGCACCTGGACACTGCACTCTGGAGGACTGCACTAGCTGCACACTTGGGCTTCACCACTAAAAGGACTTTACCTTTCTTCTACTGCTTTAAGTAGGGACTCCCTGTTTGCTACAGGTACAAAGGAGCTGCCAGGGTCCCCTGCATCAAGTCCTGCAAGCAGAGCCCAGCTGACCAGCGTCCAGTGGCCATTTGAGGATTCTGACCAGGTGCATTCTGGGAATTGTAGTCCCAAGTCCCAAGGAGCAACTCAGAGCTTCTGGAACCTTGGATCAAGTTGTGGACACTTCAAGGACACAAAAAGGACCTCTGGAAGAAGATCCAGAAGTTTGGAGACTTTTGGAGCAACTTCATAAGTTGAAGAGGTGCATTGTGGGAGTTGTCGTCCCAGACCCCAAGAGGCACACCACAGCCTCTAAACCCTTGGCTGGTGCTGTGGACCACTTTCCTGAATCCAACACTTCTGAAAGTAAGTGTGACAGTGTTACCTCGTGGGTGGCCTGAACTCTGGACTTTGTTCCTTTCCAGTGTGACCTTTTTTTAACCCTTTGAGCGCTAGTTGTTTCTATGCGCTAGAAAGCATTCATTCTTTAAAAATGTATATCTCCGGTTCCCCTTATCTGATTTTATTTGTTTTGGTGTCATTTTAAAGATAAATATATAGGCCCTCACTACAACCGTGGCGGTCCAAGACCGCCAGGGCTGTTGCGGAGGAAGCACCGCCAACGGGCTGGTAGTGCTTCACTGGGCATTACGGCTGCAGCGGAAGCAACGCGGTCGCACCGCCGGGGCCGGCAGTTTCCATCCACAATGGCCCCGGCGGTTTTAATCCGCCAGGGCAGCGCTGCCCAGGGGATTAAGAGTCCCCTACCACCAGCCTTTTCCTGGTGGTTGGAACCACCAGAAAAATGCTGGCGGTACGGGGAGTCGCGGGGCCCCTGGGGGCCCCATGGAGCTTTTCACTGTCTGCTATGCAGACAGTGAAAAGCGTGACGGGTGCAACTGCACGAGTCGCACAGCCACAACACCGCTGGCTCTATTTGGAACCGGCTCCTGTGTTGCGGCCCAGAGGGAATCTCCTAATAGCCGCGGCGGGAGTGCAGCCACATTGGCGGCCGCCCGGCGGTCCGATCTTGGCGGGCGGCTGAGGGCCATAATCTATTTTTATAAATTAATTTGGGATTTTTAAACTGTTGCCTGTGCTTTATTTAATTACTGTTTGTGATATTTGAATGCTTTACGCTTTGTCTCCTAAGTTAAGCCTTGATGCTCGTTGCCAAGCTACCAAGGGTTGAGCTAGGTTTAATTCACTGAGACCTAACTGGACCTAAGTGGAGGTTAGTGGACTATTGCTAAGTGTAGATACTTACGTGCCCTTATCAATAACCCATTTTCCAACACTTTGTTTCCCAGCTGGCCATTGAGAGCTATGAGTTTTGGACGAGCACAATCGATTTAAAGAATATATGGGGAGCACAAGATAAACAAACATGGGGTAGGGAAGCTTTATTTAGAGCATGCTTTATTCCTTTACAAACATATTTTTAAATTGTAATTGTAATTATATTTATATAGCGCTTACTACCCCTGATGAGGTGTTGCATCGCTTTTCGGAGAGTAGCATGGTACTCCGGAACGCAAAAAGATTAGTGGTGAATTAGTATAGGGAAATATAAGTATAGTATTAGTATTAGTAAGAGTTAATTTGAGCAGAGAATATGTGAGTATGTTACTAGGTTTGAATAGAATAATGGAGGGATAGGAGAGGGAAGAATCTAGAAGTGTTAATTGGGAGTTTATAGTAATAGGATGAGGCTTGGGATTAGTAAAGGCGAGATGGAGGAGGGAAGAGTGTGCAGAAAGGGGTTAGGGAGATCACAGTAGTAGAAGGGGTTTTGGATGAGTCAAAGGTGATATAAGTGAGGGAGAATGTAGTAGGATTGTTTGGGGGAGATCATAGTAGTAAACTGAGATTTAGGGTGAGCCAGGAGTGACAAAGGACGGAAGAGCTTAGGCAGGAATATTTTGGAGATCATAGTAGTAGAATGGGTTTGTAATGAGTCTGAGAGTGGGGATGGAGGATAGATTGATAGAGGTATAGGGTGGTGGGGAGTCACAGTTAAGCTTATGAGAGAGTAATTAAATATATTTTTCCCTCTTGTACAATAGTACTAAAGTAATACATTAATAGATACATAAAAACATAGGGGGTCATTCCGACCCTGGCGGTCCATGACCGCCAGGGCCGGGGACCACGGAAGCACCGCCAACAGGCTGGCGGTGCTTCCAGGGCCATTCTGACCGCGGCGGTAAAGCCGCGGTCAGAAAAGGGGAACCGGCGGTTTCCTGATGGTTTACCCCTGGCCCAGGGAATCCTCCATGGCGGCGCTGCTTGCAGCGCCGCCATGGAGATTCCGACCCCCTTCCCGCCATTTTTTGGTTTTTACCGCCAGGAACAGGATGGCAGGAAAGGGGGTCGTGGGGCCCCTGGGGGCCCCTGCACTGCCCATGCCACTGGCATGGGCAGTGCAGGGGCCCCCTAACAGGGCCCCATAAAGATTTTCAGTGTCTGCTTTGCAGACACTGAAAATCGCAACGGGTGCCACTGCACCCGTCGCACCCCTGCAACTCCGCCGGCTCCATTTGGAGCCGGCTTCCTCGTTGCAGGGTCTTTCCCGCTGGGCCGGCGGGTGGCCTTTTGGCGGTCGCCCGCCGGCCCAGCAGGGAAGCCAGAATGGCCGCCGCTGTCTTTTGACTGCGGTGCGGTCATTCGGCGGTGACCGCATGGCGGGCGGCAACCGCCGCCCTCCGCAGTCAGAATGACCGCCTGAGTAAGGGAATATATGTGTAAGGAATATAATAATGGGGCTAGTTAGGTTTGAATTTGTGTATTATAAACACAGACGTTTGAGATTTGCAATATATGAAGTTAATTTATTTGTGTACTTTTTTAAGATTATTTTATCTTTCCTCAATGTTCAAAAGCGAAATGTTTGCTGATACAATAGTTAAGATAACATTTGCTCATTGTGGTAGAAAAAATGAAAGCAGGGATTCATAAGTATCTAATCTAACAACTTATCTAGGAACTATGCAATGATCTACAAACATGTTAAGCATAGAATAATATACACATATATATGTATATACACACACATATACATACATTGTACACATACTTGTGTATACATATGCACACATATACACACACACACACACACATACACACACATATATACATTTAACCATGAGTAAATATACATTTGTTGAAACAGTTTTAAAGTGTTTGTATATATTGTATTAATATGAAATAGTATTCAAACGTATTTCTTAAAGAAATACACATATCTAGATATGTACACCTAATCAGATTATAAATGTTTACCAACACAGGCATATGTAGACCATTGTTGATTGGATATGGTGATTATGAAGGAAAGAGACAACTCTTGAGTAGCCTTCTGACGACAAGATAGTTATCCATGGATCTTATATTTGGGGATAATGAATTCCATAGTTTGGCTGCTTGAACAAAGAAGGATGTACCATCTATAGTCCATTTCTTGTATGGTGGTGTTTGAAAGGGGGGCGCCAATCTTGAACGGAAGATTCTTTGTTTAATGTATTTGGTGATTTTATTCCTGATGAAAAGTGGTCCTGTTCCATGTATTGCTTTGTGGGTGATACAAAGCAGATTGAAGGTGGATCGTCTGGCAACCGGTAACCAATGTAGTGCCCTCAAGACAGTGGAGATGTGGGCTTGTGGCTTTACATATAGTGGTAGTTCAGCAGCCAAGTTCTGAATCCATTGTAGTTTTTTCATAGTAGATAGAGATGATCCATGGTAGAGGCCATTGGCGTAGTTTAGATAGTACACGATAGATAGTAGCCTGGACCTTGTGTAGAAATCCAAGGTGGGGGAAGATGTGTTGCAGAGTTTTCAAGGGGATGAAGCTTTATTGTGCTAATTTGTCCACTTGGGCATTCATTGTTAACTTAGAGTCTATGGTAATGCCAAGGTTTTTAACTTCCTTAAAATACTGGAGGAGATGGTCCCAGATCGTCAGGCCAAGCACACAGTGAGTCATAATTTTTCCAGTTGCCACATGTGAGTATTTCCGTTCTGGAAGCATTCAGTTTAAGATGACTCCAAGTCATCCACTGATCAATGACTCTGAGACAACTGAAGATTTGTGAGTTTGCAGTGTCTTCGGGGCATTCCAATTTAAGGAGTATTTGTATGTTATTTCCATAGTTGTAGCATATCAGTTGAAATTCATTCATCTATTTTGGTAATGGCATCATGTAGATATTGAAAAGCATAGGTGAAATGATTTATCCTTGAGGGACCCCTGCTTTTGTGAAGTAGGGTTTGGACAAGAAAGGGGGAGAATAGATGACTTTTGTTCTGTTTTAAAGGTAGGATGCAATCCAGTCGAGAGCAGTTCCTTCTATGGCAGCTTCAGGAAGTCTTTAAATTAGAGTGTCCTGGTCAACAGTGTCAAAGGCAGCTGAGAGGTCTGAGAGAAATAGTGCAGCAACTCCAATGTAGTCGATTGTGTTTTTAAGATCATCCCAGATGGTGATGAGTGCCTCTTCCTGGGCGATATCCAGTTTGGTAGTCTGAAAGTATGGAGCTATCTTCAATGAATTGTGACATCTGGGTGAATGTTGCTCTTTCTATCACTTTGCCCAGGAAGAGTCCATTTGTAATCGGTCTGTAGTTGTTGGGGGTCATGTGGGTCCAGGTTTGTTTTCTTTAATAGTATTTATGCCTTTTTAATGTCTTCAGGAAAGGTTCCCGTAGTTAAAGAATCATTGATGATTCTTCTTACTGGCGTAGCAGCAGAAGTAGATAAAGGAATGTTCTTGAAGATGTGTGCTGGACATGGGTTGTTTGCAGCCAGAAAGCCTGCTTGCTTTGACCAAATCCATAAATTCACTTTGTGATATTTGTTTGAAGGAGTGCAGAGCCTGGGTTGGCTTATACTTGGAGGGAATCTTAGGAAACAGGTTGGTGCTGGTGGTTTTCCTTTGTTTTAAGTAGGTCTCCAATGTGTCTGCCTTAGTTGGGTAATGATTTGCCAGTTTATTTGTGAATTCTTGAGTAATGGGTTGCGTTCCTTCCATGCATTTAGGTCTTTCTAATTCTTTGAGAGTTTTATAAAATGCTTTATTTGCAGATTTAGCATTTTTAATTCTGTCTGAGTAGTATCTTTTTTAGTTTTTTTTATTGCTGATTTGTATATTCTGTCAGGTTTTTGTAGATGATGTTTGTTTTGAATGTTGTTTGTTTTGAGCCAGGTTTGTTGCAGCCTTCTGCTTTTTTGTTTTATCTTTTTTAGTTCTGTATTTCTCCGAGGTGTTCATTTTCTTTTGTGCTGTTTAGTTTTTTTAGTGGTATTAGGATATCAAAAGCTTCCCTGTAGCCACTCATAAAGTTTTGGAACAGAATTTATTATGTCTAGATCTGTGTTGACTGTTAGTTGTGTTTCTAAGTCTTAAAAATTTAGTTTTCTTCCATGATTGATGGATAGATTTAAGGTGGTTGTGTTGATTTGTGGTGCTTTATGTTGGAAGTTACCAAATGGTGGTCTGACCATATGGCTAGCATGATGCTTTGAACTGTAACTAGTTCTGGGTTTGTAAAAATGACATCTAGGATGTGTCCAGCGATGTGTGTGGGATTGTGTACAATCTGATGTAGGTTCAATGTGACTAGGCCAGTGGTGATAGTTTTTGGATGTGGCATATTGGGGTTGTCAAACCAAATGTTTAGGTCCCCTAGAATGCAGAGGTTGGAGAATAATGTTATAACGTTTGAAACTGTGTATAGAAATGTGTCTGTTAATGTTGACATGTTAGGCGGAGGTCTGTAAAGGAGGAGAAAGTGAGAGGAGGCAGCTGGTGTCGGGTTGCATCTGGTAATGAGGGCCTCACAACCTTATATGAAAATGTTTTCTGTTTTGCTGAGATATTTATTGTTTATTTGAATATAATAGCTATTCCACTTCCTCTTTTGCCTATGCTGTTTTGTGTGATGGTTTGATAGCCTGGAAAGGCAGCTTCTTGCAACACTGGGGCCATGTCATCTCCCAACCATGGTTCTGTTCTGAATAGTAAGTCAGGTTGTGTGCCAGTGAGCAGGTCGTAGATGTGCTTATTGTTTTAGAGTGATCAAGCATTTATGAGCAGGCAGTTTGGAAAATGTGTTTTGGTGGTAGTGTCACGTTGTTTAGGAGAAGGGTGAGCAGTACATTTTGAGCAGGTGTGTTATTTGTTGTGATACCTGTATGAGGGTCACAATAGTGTTCTTTTGCTTTATTGTGATCCTTGTCCAGCATGCTTAGGAGACATTTTGTTGGGTCTGTGTGTGTTGGTGGTGGACTTGGTGACTGGGAATGACATGATGAGTTTACTTCGTTTTGTAGAGTAGCCTTGAACAAAGGGATGCAAAGTTGCTAAGAGTGTCATGTTGTTTATTTTGTTTGCATATGTTTGGGGTGGAAGGTGTATGGATTAGGGGTGGTGGAGGATCATGTGGATCATAATCTAAGGCTCTAAATTGTTGTTGGGGTGTATGTGGTAGATGTTTGTGAAGAGTGAGAAGTTTGGAGTAAAGATTGGTCAGAATTTGTATTATTTGTGTAGTCATGAGGGTGGGAGGGGGTGTGACGTAAAGTATTACAAACATTTGTGTTATTTTGATGTGCTGATGTTTGTTGTTTGTGTAGTTTTTATAGAGTAGTGAGAATTTTTGTGGAGTAGCGAGAGGCGATATTGATAAAGTGATTTCCAGTGAAGGATTTCTGACACTGTTCAGCAAACAACTTGTCTTGGGTTAGCAAAAATAAAAGAGCTTAATGCGTGCAGGATCCCCACACCAGCTAAATTTAACACTTGGCAGACACGTTTAAATGCCACTGCAGGGCAGCTCAGCAGTTGAGTTGAGAATATTACCTCTAATTCCTCACGTTCTTGTCCCAGTTGTTTGTTTTTGTAGCCAATGGACACTAATGATTGCCAGGCATGTTTTTTAAATTCCACACTGGGTTTCAGAGCAAGCCGACTGGACCCTTGTTACGTCATAGCACAACACTCAGGTATTATTACAGCATTTAGTGTGGGCAAACTGTACCAACATTAGTAACATTCTTTTACATTAGTAGATGTCAAAGAACACCTCAATATCCTTCAGAAGATGTTGACTTACAAGATTTCTTGTTAGGTCCTAAAAAGACACGGACAAAACGTTTTTATATGACATATATAACGAGATATGGAAGCTTTCACAAATGGAAGCTGACACATATTTAAGACATATTGCTAAAGAAAATATGGAAAAGGCTCTAGCCATTGTTGATAATGGTATGAACACATTGTAAAACCACATTTACACACTAAATAACATTGTGTCATCTGAAATAGTCATCCTTCAAAATGACACACCACTTTTGTATCATGGACAGAGTCATCTTAGGTCCATTATGCAGTTGGGTTGGAATTTGAAGATTCTTAGAAGTAACAGCTTGCCCTGGCAACACATTAACTCTACTGAGTTATTTGCCATGTTTAATTTGACAAGACAACAGCAGATGATGGCTAAAAAAGAAGCAAGTTACATCTTGCTTAATATTGAAAAATTTGAGAAGTTGCCTTTTACTGTAGCGGAAATTCCATTTGCAGTATGGTTAGTACATGAGGTGATTAATCTTCCCCTTTCAACATTTCAATTCACCAAATGTTTGAAACATTTTGCAGTTAGCAGATTTGAGTGGTTAGTGGACAGCTACACCCACAAGGTGTGGGACTTACCCTTTGGTTACAAATGTTTCAACAGTGGTCTTTCTTAGCGGAAGCAAATGTGAGACTAGTGTTAGTTAGTCTATGATTTGTAAGCAGATGTCTTGCATGGTACTTGAAATGCAGTTGTAGCAGACTTGGCTTGCTAGCTGAAGAGTACTCCTGTTTCTTTGATTTACCCAGTATTTCAGATACTTTCAAATGGAAGCTATGTGATGCTAAGCGATGAGGACTGTTGTGGGATGAAGCAGGAGTCGCCTCAGTGATTTTGGTTTCCCAAATTGTAACTTGCTGCGCCCATGTGTTATTTCCCTCCACACGAGGGATAAAAGTAGCAGAAATGTGGCTGCACATTGCTACTTCAAATGTAAATTTTGACAAACTGAGCAGACTAAGCACCATTGATTTGAAAACATGTGGCTCTCATATCAGCCAGAGAGACGTATGACCTCCAAACAGCAAGGCCATTAGCAGAGCCATAGTGCCTATTAAATGCCAACTTCCCCAAACACTTTGGATAGTTGGTGAGCAGGATTTTTAACACATCTAATACTGTGGCGATTGTGCACATTTTTACGGCTGTTGGATCTGGATTCATCATCACCTTCCAGACTGTATTTGGAGTTATACTTTCAACCATTCATTCACTCGACTCAAGTGTCTTTGGTGAATTCCCAATAACTTTGGCATTTATTGGGGGCATCCTGCTGTTGCTGTTTTGAATAACCAATGGTTGTCCCATATTGGCAAGGCAGTGTGATGGAGCTCCCACTAGCCCACCTGTGACATGATCGCAAGATGCAATGCTTTGGATCTTCATTGTTGGAGGACCTCGAGCTGAATTGGTCATTGTCATTCCAACCAATACTGACCTCTGTGCAGCTGATTTTCTATTGCTTGTGGTGCTTCTTTACATGTGCACCAAAGGTGTATCTTCCTAGCAGCCTGTGTCTTCTTTGGACAAGGATCTGTTAATGTTCTCGATGAGGGTTAGTTCTTGGACATGCCCACTGAGACTACAGTTGTTACGTAGGGCATACTATGAGACTCCACTTGTGGACTTCCTGGCTTTTTCTATACCTGGCACTGTGAGGAATTCTGCTCCCTCAGCCGGTCCTATGGCTAAGGCATCTGCACACATATGCTCTGTGGATATTTCAGCTAATGTGCTGGTCAACTTATCACCTGCTGAAGTGGAGTCCTTCCTGGCTTCCATCTCCATTGATGACATCAGAGAATTCCTGCAGGATCATAATTATTGCTGAAATTTGATCACTGGCATTTTGTTTCCAATACTAAATTGTCTTTGATTTGGCCTGTCTGTTGGCCTGCCTTGCTTGTCAACTTCAACATTTTATCTCTTCTCTACATTTTGATATGCTTTTCATGTTTTCCTTTTAGAGCATTGTAATGTTAGGTCTCAAACTTGCACTCTTGTCCCGACAATGGGGAAGGTGTCATGGGTTAATTTTGCAACTTGCTTGGGCACATATATTTTAGCTTAGCTTAATTTAGGCCTGTGGCCTGAGCACTTTTACCCAGATACATGCTCTGATTTAATTTTTCCTTATTGGTTCAGCTGGGTTTTCAGCAGGGATGTTTTATTTTTCTAATCAGCTGTAATTTTGTGAAAGCTTTATTATTTTTGTGCACAACATTTCATCATGTTCTTCTGCTCAAGTCTGACAAGAACAATACATGATAATCTATCTAGCATTGCTACCACAAGTGTGCACTAATAGTCTGACACTTATGTACATACTCACGTCAGGCCTGTTTCGCAGAACATAAACATGTTTTCTCATAAAGACATCATAAAGGCCAGGGAAGGTTAGAAAGGTCATTCCAGCTCGGATACCTATCTAATCTGTATGCCATTTTACTGCTGACCTCAGCTTTGTCTCCACAACCAGCCAAGGAGACACCAGGCCGATTCCTGTTCTCTGGTAATGGGAGTGGGTGCTCCTTCCATGCACTAAGAACGGACAGGTTGGCTATCACCCCCATGCTGTCCGGAGACGTTAGGTGTTAGGTAGGATTCCTATGCACATGTTTATTCCAATAGGCTTGGGTTGTTTATTTTCTTTTTACTTATGGTAACAATCCAAATGTTTCTACTTCTCATTTCCCTAACAATTGCAGCTCATATATTTTATTGCTTATTGTAGTCTTTTCAATAAATACATTGAACACTATCCTGTATCTTATTCTTTTGACTATATGTGTGTATGAGAACTATGCTAATGAGAGAAAGGGGTGATATTTGTTGACCATGACTTCCCTGAGAGGTCACCGAGTGGCATGCATCAGGCTGCCACAAATCACCTTTACTTTCTAGGTTTGGATGAGGTGCTTCTAGCTAGTCGAAAGGGTTGGGCCAACAGCTGTCAGACGGTGTGGGATTGACTCAGTCACACACAAGTAGTGGTGCTGCCACCCCAATTCCAACAGTTTCATTCCAGTAACAAGAGTCCTACAACAATAGCACTGGTGATTCCTGAATTAAAATAATGTGGAAAGAGTCCAGAAAGCTAATAGAAACAGGATCCATGACTTTGTCAGCAATCCTGGAAAGTACTCAAATCGCTTTCGGTGGCATCTGAACATCAAATGTCAACATATCAGTAGGAAGGATCGACAAAGGACCCGAATGAAGTGAAGGAGAAGTAGTTTCAAGGGATAAGGAGGGCTTGGTTCGAGATAGCCAATCTATGGAATGGATAGATCTATTTAGGTTGGAAACAGAGATCAAAGAATTCACACATGAATGATTGGTTGTATGAGTGTATTGTTCAACATTTGGATGTTGAGAGGGAGTTATTGGGTTGAACACAGATGCTTGAGTGTCAAGAGCCCCAACTGGTATCCACAAAGAAGATGAAAAACTGGAAATCGGGTGAGATGGTTGGGGCTCTGTTCTACCCTTATCAGAGATGTCAAGTTTGAATTAAATTGGATATCCCATGGGAGCTAAAGATTGCAAGTCCATGCTAATCAGCCCCGGAGTGAGAAGTTCACTGGCAAGACCCAGACAGATGGAACCCAGGGAGGAATTTCTCAGGGTCATCCTGCATGCACAAATGATGTCTGAGCGGATAATGGAGATACACCCTCTGTTGTGATTTCGAATCCAATGAATTACCTTGTTAATAAGTGATTTTTTTTGTCTTCGAAGGACCTGAGAAGGAGCTTTGGGATGTTATTATTGTATATCTTATGTCCTGGGAAGTTCTGCCACATGGGACCTGGTTTATGCATCAGTGAATGACTAATGGACAAGTGAGAAAGTGATGAGGCTTTGTGCCAAATGCCCTAACCAATGGAACGCCCAAGTAGGGTTGAGGAGGAGATAGATGAAAATTTATATTTGTAAAAACAACTTTAGAAATATAAAGGTTTTACAGTAATATGTTTAAAAATTATGTTTACATTTGTATAAACAATATGACTTTTAAAGATACAAAAATAAGTTGATGAAATAACATAAAATAATGAAAAAGTAACATAATGTGTACAGACAACTGCATATATACACAATAGTAAAATGTATTTTAAATACATGTAAAATCTGTAAAATAACTTTTTATAAATAATAATATGCATTGATTTACTTAAACTTTAAATTAAAAAATATCAATTATGAGGAAATTCATTATATTAAATCTACAATTACAAAATATACAATTTGTAAACAAAAAAACTAGAAATAAAACTATTCAAAATGTAAAATAATAGATGAAGTATAACTATAATGACAAATGCATCAAAACACTCCCCACTCCCTTTTAAATTCAGCATCCAGCTCACAAAATATTATAAACAGTGCTTTTAAAATCAAAATAATCCAAAATGAAATCACATAAAACACATTTTAACTGAAATATATTATCAATTCATATATTTAATTAACCAGAAACAATTGAAACTCATTTAAGGTTTATAAAATAATAAATGAAAATAACTTCTTTATAGTTTAATAATATGTAAATTATTTTAAATAAAATAGTAATAATTATTCAAATAATCCATAGTTAGTTAGGTGGGATGATAGACCTTGGTTTAACTTGGCTTGATTATTGTAGTGTGTTGCCCTCTGTGCATGGAATCCTCTGTCTTCCTTGATTTGTACTAGATTTGGGTTATTTTGCAGTTGTTTGTTTAAAGTTCAAATATCTTGGATTATTTGTTTGGTTACTATTTGCCTAATTTGCTTTCTGATGCTTCTTTGGTTATGATGATGATTCTGAGGCTGTTGATTATCATCTGTTGCATGATGTCGGTAGTAAACAGAGACAGAGAGAATATGTTTCTTTGCATATTGGTGCTAGTGTTACTGTTTGAGAAAAAGTCAGGTATTGCCATGAGCAGTTTCCTGATAAAAGAATGGTTGTGAACTGCATTCCATAGTTTAGTAACATTTGATTAATAAGTTTCCCTCCCTACTTTGGCATTGGTTGAAATCATGATGAGCTGTAATGCCTGAGTAGAATTTTAAAGGATAAGTAACTTGGCATCTGATTAGTTTCCTTTGTAAGTACTTCTTTTCATGTACTGCCTAATGTGAGATGCAGAATGATTGGAAAATTATTCTCCTGTTGATCAGTAGATATTACATGCATGAAGTGCTCACGTTTCATGAGACTATGGCCCTCATTGCGAGTGTGTGGGTCTTAAGACCGCCACACTTGCGGTGTCAGTCCTACCACCACGGATCCAGCGGTAAAGACCGCCACATTATGAGTCTGATGCTTCGGCTAAAGCCAAACCGCCACAATGTCAACAGTACTGCCAGGGCAGTCGGACCGCTATGCCAGAGGTGAGCACCTTCAGCCCAGCTTGGCAGCTGTAAGACCACTGGGGTTATTACTACTTGGCAAATCGCAAGGCTTTTTGCGGCAGTCACTCCACCACGAAAACCCTGGCGGTAACGCACCCGGTGACAGGAATCCCCATTCCTGTCGCCGGCACATGCCCACAAACCTGCAAAAACTCTCACCCACCCACACACTTGCAAATACCCCCCCACCTCTCCATACACTTGCAAACTCTCCCTCACCCATCCACACACTTGCAAACACCCTCCCACCCAACCACACACTTGCAGACTCATACACCCATACTTGCAGACATGCACCATTAACTGCACGCATACATCCAGACACCCCTACTCGCTCGCACACAAACAGACACGCACCCCTACCCAACCGAGTACAAACAGACACGCACCCTCACTCATCAAAACAGCTTCATTCATGCACCCCCACTCATCAACACACTCCCTGACGTACACCCCCACTCGCTTGCATGCACCCATACAAACACCCCTACTCGCATGCATCCCAAAACACACACCTACTCACTCGCACCCCGACACACACCCTCCCCTCTGCTTCCATTCAGACACACACACATACGCACTCACCCACACCCATACTGCTACACATACATGCACACACCACACACATGAACACAACCCCCCCCTTTTGGACGGTCCACCTACCTGTCTGGGCGAGGTGGTCATCAGGAGGGGATGGGTGTTGGCGTTTCCACCACCAGTGCAGCACTGCTGTGCAGGAACCGCCATGCCGTATTACGTCTCATAATATGGCAGGTGGAGTCCTTTTGGCATGGCTGTGCTGGTGGTCTCACCCTCCTTAAATCAGGCAGACGGTGTCGGATTTCTGCCCTTAAATGGGCAGAAATCTTAGGGTGAGTTGTGGTAAGGCTGTCTTCGGACACCAACATTGGTGGTCTTTTGGCGCCTGCGACTTTGGCGGTCTTTCCAAAAGACTGCCGAAGTCGTAATGAGGGCCTATGTTTCTAAGTAGAGTAGGAAACTGCCTGCAGCATTTTGCATGCTTTGAAGCCTTTTGATTGGCTATGGGGGAAGGCTTATCAACAGGCTAATAATATATATAGTACTACCATACTTCTTTGGGGAATGAGAGGAACATGATTATTTTTGTAATATTTCAAACATAGAAGGTGCACGTTTGGATTTTTAGTTTATTTTTGGGTTTACTTGCCACATATTTTCAATTCCATGATAATGCCTAAATCCTTCACTCTATCCAAGGGGTGCATCCTAAGAAAAGGAGCCAAGGAAAGGGATGGAAAAAGGCTTGCGTTACCAACTAGCATCATCAATGTTTTATCTTGTTTGAGTATCAGAAAGTCATCCAGAGGTTTATTTGATTAGTACCTCTATTTATGCTTTCAACAATTAGATTTTTGTCTTTACCAATTTTATAATGATTTGTGTGTTGTCAGCACAGCTGGAACATGAGTGACTTAAAAAATGGAAGAGGGCACTTTACGGACTAAAATAAATGTTGACTAGAGAGGAGGATAGGGTGAATCCTTTTGGCCCGCTGCAGGAAAAGGACTGGAGGAATGAGCATTATGGTTCTAAAAAGATGTTTGAATTACTCTAGGATGGGAAAAACTGAAAGCATTTTTATGCAGAGTTTATAAATACTCAGTGGTATGATTTGGAAGTTGCAGTTGATGGCATTGAAGGCCTCAGAAACATCTGGTTTTAAAGGATTGTGGCACCAGCTTTATTAGCTGGCATTTTGATGCAATCCAATTCTGAAATAAGGGTTGATTCCAAGTTTCCAAGAGTCTGAATGCCATTTGTGCATCATCTAGAAGGTTGGTTAATTCCAAGACGTTTTGGAGTTGTAAACATACCAAGTGCGCAAGTATTTTGCTGTGAATGGTATGTTTGAGACTGGTCTGTTGTCGAAGCCTCTAGACTCTTCTGAGCTGTTTTTGAATACTGCTTTTGTCAATCTCAGCCTGAATTGTGCTCTGTTTATATGTTTGCCAAATAGTAAATATAGTTTCTGATGTATATTCTTTATATATATATATTGAACGATACATTAAACCGTGGTTTTTAATGGTATTGATTAATTTTCATCTTAAATTGTATCACAATGGAACACACCAATAGATCATTTGTATCTTGCAGTAGAATGGAAATAAGACATGCACATTTAAGTAGGTACCATTTAATTTTGCCATCATGTTTTTATTACTTATGCAATTTATAGTACTTAGAATATGGTGTCTTACAATTTAAAAACTCCATCAAGGCATGTACTCTATTTTTCTTAGTGTCTTGTGCGTTTGTACTTTTATGGCCTACAGACGAAAAAAAGTTTTTACTACCCACTGGTTTTCATATACTAATTTTAAATTCTAGAGGATTACCCCATAGTTCCAGCATGGTATTCGAAATATTAAGCAAAGCAGTTTGTGGGCATGGACATGAGTTCTTTGAAGTTGTTAGGAGGAAACTGGTTTAATGAAGTGCATCCACTCTTTTTTTTTGTCCTCATACACCTCTGGCCTTCAAACCACTCCATAGCACCCTTATGGCGTTCATCATACACAGAGCTAACTGAAGCCAGGGAGAACCAAGCTCTCTCATTCGGACACCAACCAACATCGATGTCCCTAGCATGAGAGTAACTGAGTTCTTAATCATACGAAGCAAGTAATAAATACACAACGCGTTATACTAAAGTATCTTTCCATTCCCATAAAAGTGACCAGTTCTTTATCTTCTTGTCTTTATTTGTCTTACTTGCTTCCACATCCCATCTTGAAATAACCATCAAAGCATTGAGCCAGTCTATATAGGAAGGAGCAGAGGGAACCGTCCACTTCTTACAAATTTCACTCCTAGCCAATAGAATTGCATAAAACAATATTGTTCTAACATCATTCTTAGTTGATTCCTCCCTTTCCAGTACCAAAAAAATAACTAAAGACAAAGTTAAATAAACATTTTGTCGAAAAATAGCTGAAAGAGATGTACATACTTCCCTCCAAAAGGAAAACACCATTGGGCAGTCAAAAAAAATATGAACATCAGAAGCCCCTGACAAACCACATTTTATACACAACACATCATCGCCTCCCCTCATCTTAGAAATCCTATCAGGGGAAAAAAAGGCCCTATTCGGGGTAAAAAGATGATTCCTCCTCAATGAAGCCAATTAAAAAAATTTGAACACCCCTCGCATTGACACTTTCCACCATATCTGAATCTGCCCAATAGGGAACGGTTCCCCCCAGAGATCAACTGGTAATCTAAAGTCACCCTCTAAAACATCCAACATTCCCCAATACCATTTGGAAACCTATTGTACTTGTTTGTCAGTCCTTACCAAACTATCTTCTAGATGGTATGCATGGCCAAAAGTAATAACGGGCTCGCAAGACCAATTCCTTATTTGGATATATTTCAATCTTGAAAGTGATCCCTCTGTTATTTCTGTAAGCTCATCCCAGGACAACAAGGTCCCTGCATTAATCAGATCCCCCCACACTTCAACTCCTGCCCTCTTAAGAGGTCGAGCCAGTACATCTGTTAAACATTCAGGAGTACCTGGGGAATCCCAAACTGGAGCACCCAGACTATAATATGTAATCTTTGCCACTCGACGCACCTCAAACCAAACTTTAACAGCATCTTGTAGTATTTCCAACTTGGCTTTCTTGAAAAATTTGGGATCCCCAAACTTATATAAGAAATGCCTTGCGCCCCCCTTTTCAGTAGCCACCATTCAGTTAAACATTGTACCCACTGCTGACAGATCTGGAGAGGCAAACAACATACTAGTATTCTTTAGATGGAACGCCCACGCATAGTATTGAACATCCGGGAGAGTCAAACCCCCCTTCTCTCTTTTCCTACACAACTTCTTCCAAGCTATCCTAGGGCCCTTATGTGCCCATATAAAGGAGGTTATTTTCTGTGACACAAAGCCAACAATTTTTTATCGAAAGATAACAAAATAAAATTGAAAAGAAAATTCAATTTGGGCAATATTATCATTTTAACCAGATACACCCTCCCAATAACTGTGAGCGGCAGATGTAAACAACCAAGCATTAACTTGTTACACTCTGCTACAACTGACCTAATATTTACTGCAGGTATTTGTTCCAAGTCATGAACAATTGACAGTCCTAAATACCTCATACAAGTTGTGGTATGCCAATTTACACACTTTGTATTCCAGACCATTATTTCGGTCTTGCCCGAATTAATGCAATAGCCTGAAACCTTCCCAAATTCTTCCGTAATGGCCAACAAATCAGGCATCATTGTCCGTAAGTCGGAGGTATAGATAAGAAGATCATCAGCAAGCAAAGCTACTTTCTTCATCCAGCCCCTGCTCCTAAATGGGAAAATTCTCAGACCCTGCCTAATTCTCCTAGCCAATGGTTCTATATACAGGTTAAATAGCGAAGGAGAAAGTGGACAACCCTGTCTGGTACCCCTTGTAATCTTAAAGTGATCTGTTAAACTACCATTAACCAACAGCCTAGTCTCAGGTGACTGATATATAGATCGAATTACATGACAGAATTTATGCCTCAAATTGCAACCATCCAAAACCCTATATAGATATTCCCAATTCACTATATCAAAAGCTTTCTTTGCATCTACCGCTATAACTGACAAGGGGTCCTGGAAGGTGGTAGCTAAATCAATGGCCCCATCAAGTTAAATGTCTGTTCATATAGAAATCTATCTCTGATGAATCCCCTCTGATCTGGATGGACCAAATCACTCATGACCCTACTCAACCTGCTCACCAATATCTTAGCAAAGAGCTTATAGGGGGTCATTCCAACCATGGCGGTCGGTGTTAAAGCGGCGGCCAACCCGCCAACAGGCAGGCGGTAAAAAAAATGGAATTCTGACCCTGGCGGAAACCGCCAACACAGCCCGCCACTTTAACACTCCGACCGCCACGGCGGGACAAACAAACAGCGTGGCGGTCACCGCCAACAGACAGGCGGCAGACAATGTACCGCCCACCCTATCACAACTCACCAATCCGCCACCTTTTCCGGGGCGGGAGACCCGCCGATAAAAACACGGCAAAAACAGACTACGAACGGGAAAACGCTCACCTCTACACACTCCACGAGGAATCTGGACAGCATGGAACCAAAACTACACATCCTACCAGCTATTGTCTACCTGCTCCTCTACCAGGAGCACGAACGCCGGCACAGAAGACAACGGTGAGTACTGCACCTACGACACAGGGGAGGGGGAAGGAGAAAAGATTACGGGCACACACATACGCAACACCCCCCCCCCACAACTACCTACACATCAATGCAGAGCAACAACTCAGAGTGACACCCCCCAACCCCCCCGGAAGAATGCAAAGACAAAATAAATATGATCATGAAATTCAAATATATTGTAAGGCTAAGTAAAAAATAATTTGAACATCTTATAACTATATACACATATGTAAATTGTCCTGTCAAAATTGGCTTTCAGTCATTGTACGTGGGCCAATGGTCCTCAACACATGGGCAAAGCCCACACAGGAGACCCAAATCCATTGCAGAGAACACTGCAGGGGCATCAGATAGCAAAACTACAGGCCCCTCAGGGGGAAGGAATGGGGGGGCACCTCAGCCACATGAGTCCACGAGGCCAGATCCACGAGGGGCCTCCATGGCCACTGTTCCATCCTGGGGAGTGCAAAGCCACAGTCTCTCAAGTCTCTACAGTGGGTGGGCTGCCCACTGTGCCATCCTGGGGAGTGCAAAGCCACAGTCTCTCAAGTCTCTACAGTGGGTGGCTTGCCCACTGTGCCATCCTGGGAAGTGCAATGCCACAGTCTCTCAAGTCTCTACAGTGGGTGGGTTGCCCACTGTGCCATCCTGGGGAGTGCAAAGCCACAGTCTTTCAAGTGGATTACAGACTCCACTGGTACTGGAGGAGTCATGGTGCCCAGAGTGTATCGTGCAGCCCTGCCCACACAGATCCGGGCCTGCCCCTTCTGCCAATGGGCCAGCGGTGCTTGAGAGGAAGGGCCCAGCGGAGCGGTGCTTGAGATGAAGGGCCCAGCGGAGCGGTGCTTGAGAGGAAGGGCCCAGCAGAGCGGTGCTTGAGAGGAAGGGCCCAGCGGAGCGGTGCAGAGACGGCGGTGCCCAGCAGAGCGGTGCTTGAGATGAAGGGCCCAGCGGAGCGGTGCTTGAGAGGAAGGGCCCAGCGGAGCGGTGCGGAGACGGCGGGGCCCAGCGGAGCGGTGCGGAGACGGAGGGGCCCAGCGGAGCGGTGCTTGAGATGAAGGGCCCAGCGGAGCGGTGCTTGAGAGGAAGGGCCCAGCGGAGCGGTGCTTGAGAGGAAGGGCCAGTGGACCGGTGCAGAGACGGCGGGGCCCAGCGGAGCGGTGCTTGAGATGAAGGGCCCAGCGGAGCGGTGCAGAGACGGCGGTGCCCAGCGGAGCGGTGCTTGAGATGAAGGGCCCAGCGGAGCGGTGCTTGAGATGAAGGGCCCAGCGGAGCGGTGCTTGAGAGGAAGGGCCCAGTGGAGCGGTGCTTGAGAGGAAGGGCCCAGCGGAGCGGTGCAGAGACGGCGGGGCCCAGCGGAGCGGTGCTTGAGATGAAGGGCCCAGCGGTGCAGAGACGGCGGTGCCCAGCGGAGCGGGGCTTGAGAGGAAGGGCCCAGCGGAGCGGTGCAGAGACGGCGGTGCCCAGCGGAGCGGTGCTTGAGATGAAGGGCCCAGCGGAGCGGTGCTTGAGATGAAGGGCCCAGCGGAGCGGTGCTTGAGATGAAGGGCCCAGCGGAGCGGTGCTTGAGATGAAGGGCCCAGTGGAGCGGTGCTTGAGATGAAGGGCCCAGCGGAACGGTGCTTGAGAGGAAGGGCCCAGCGGAGTGGTGCTTGAGATGAAGGGCCCAGCGGAGCGGTGCAGAGACGGCGGTGCCCAGCGGAGCGGTGCTTGAGAGGAAGGGCCCAGCGGAGCGGTGCAGAGACGGCGGTGCCCAGCGGAGCGGTGCTTGAGATGAAGGGCCCAGCGGAGCGGTGCTTGAGATGAAGGGCCCAGCGGAGCGGTGCTTGAGAGGAAGGGCCCAGCGGAGCGGTGCAGAGACGGCGGTGCCCAGCGGAGCGGTGCTTGACATGAAGGGCCCAGCGGAGCGGTGCTTGAGATGAAGGGCCCAGCGGAGCGGTGATTGAGATGAAGGGCCCAGCGGAGCGGTGCTTGAGAGGAAGGGCCCAGCAGAGCGGTGCTTGAAAGGAAGGGCCCAGCGGAGCGGTGCAGAGACGGCGGGGCCCTGTTCAGCGGTGCTTGTTTTGAAGGGCCCTGTTCAGCGGTGCTTGTCTTGAGGGGCCCTGTTCAGCGGTTCTTGTCTTGAAGGGCCCTGTTCAGCGGTGCTTGTCTTGAAGGGCCCTGTTCAGCGGTGCTTGTCTTGAAGGGCCCTGTTCAGCGGTTCTTGTCTTGAAGGGCCCTGTTCAGCGGTGCTTGTCTTGAAGGGCCCTGGTTAGCGGTTCTTGTCTTGAAGGGCCCTGTTCAGCGGTGCTTGTCTTGAAGGGCCCTTTTCAGCGGTTCTTGTCTTGAAGGACCCTGTTCAGCGGTGCTTGTCTTGAAGGGCCCTGTTCAGCGGTTCTTGTCTTGAAGGGCCCTGTTCAGCGGTTCTTGTCTTGAAGGGCCCTGTTCAGCGGTGCTTGTCTTGAAGGGCCCTGTTCAGCGGTTCTTGTCTTAAGGGGCCCTGTTTAGCGGTGCTTGTCTTGAAGGGCCCTGTTCAGCGGTTCCCGAGACGGCGGTGCCCTGTTCAGCGGTGCTTGACATGTGTCTCCAGGGCACCTGATCCGGCCAATATATGGTGTTCACTCGCCATCCGACTTCTTGCTTGAGGGGCCCTCCTGTGCTGGTGTCCCGTGCCCGTGGGTGTCCTCCTTCACACCGGGAATGGGGCTGGTTGGGCCCTCCTGGGCAGCTCGCCTGCTGCCGGACTTGTCGGCCGTGCTGCCCTTGCCATCCTTCCATGAGTCTCTGTGGCCCTTGCCTCCCTTAGTAGATGTGCTAGGTGGCACCCCACTTCCGGACGGTGCCAGGGTAGTGCCTGTGGAGGCTGCCGTCTCTGTCCTCTCGCGCCGGGCCTTCCGTTTTTTGGATTTCTTCCCAGGGGGTGGGCTGGCTGTCCCTTTACTGCTGGCCGATGTACCTGCCCTTGAAGGTGGTGGACTCCAATATCCTTGGACTATGGTCCTTGTAGGTCCAGAGGTTGTGGTGGCTGAGGTGCTGATTGGACTCTTACGAGATGGAGGGGGTGGGTCAGGTGATGGAAAGAGGTTGATTTTGGAGAGGAAAAACTTTTTAGGAGCTATGGGAAGGGTAGGGGCAGTGGGTATGGGAGTGGAGGAAGAGGATGTGGTTGTAGGAGAGTGAAGTGTTCTGTCTTTGGGTGCAGGTGCTTGTGCTGGAGGCTGTTGTGAGGTGGATGGCTGTTGGGTGGGTGGCTGCCTGCGTTTGTGTGGTTTGGAAGAGGGGGTGACAGACACAGTGGGAGAGGACACAGGGGACGTGTAAATGGCAGTGGGGGTGGTGACTGCACGTGTGCGGAGTGTTCTGGTGGGTGTGCTGGTGATGGACGTAGTGGCTGATGATGTTGTGCATGCATGTGTGAGTGGAGACGTCACAGGGAGGGAGGAGGGAGACGAGGAGGAGGGGGACACAGAGGAGGCAGTGGCTGTTGGTATGTCTGTATGTGGCTGTTGCTTGTGTGAATGCTTGTGTGATGTGTGGTGCTTATGTCTGGATGAGCTGACCTTGGGTGTTGAGGTGTGTGCAGGCTGGTCTGTAGGTGTGTCTGGGATAGGCAGAGGGACAGGGGATTGGGACTGGGTGGAGGGAGTTGGAGGAGGGAGGCAGGAGACAGGGACAATGGCTGCCGTCAGTGCTGAGGCCAGAGCGTTGAACGATCGCTGATGGGCAGCCTGACCCGAATGAATGCCCTCCAGGTATGCATTGCTCCGGTGCACCTCCCTTTCTACCCCCTGGATGGCATTCAAAAGGGTAGACTGCCCAACAATGAGCGTCCGGAGGAGGTCAATGACCTCCTCACTGAGGGCAGCAGGAGTAACTGGGGCAGGGCCTGAGGTGCCTGGGGCGAAGGAGATGCCCGCCTTAGTGTGCGAGCGGGCACGGGCGAACGCTGAGGGGCTGCTTGGAGGGTGGAGCTGGTGCGCTGGGTGGCGGCTGTACCTGTTGTTGCGGTGGGCACGGATGTTGCCGCCACCACAAGGGAGCTCCCTTCCGAGGACGTGTCTGTGTCGCTGATGTCTCCACAGGTCCCCGTTGTGGAGCCCCCCTCGCCCTCCGTCTCACTGGTGAAATCAGAGTCCGTTGCATGGCCCTCCGGGGCCATGTGAGATGCAGCTCCCTCGTGCTCCGATGCCACTTCTCCTCCGCCTGATGATGCTAAGGCACACATGAACAGGAAGAGCAGCAAAAAAGGGGGGGGGAACATAAAGACATGTTGAGTGCATGCATTGGCAACACAGTTGGCGGAGAGGACAGACACAGAAGCCCCCTGCACTACGCCGCGCACTTGGGGTACACTACTCAATCAGTGAGACTTGCCCTACAAGCCAATGGACGACAACTGCACACATAGGTGACACAGGGCCATGGATAGCTGTACTTGGCACCCTACAGTGGTGGGGGGCGGGGGCACAGGGCCATGCCTTACGGGCCGGACTAGCCTACAGAAATCGCCCTGGCCTAGGGATACCCACAGCCCTCCTCCCCCAACAAGACACCTCCACTGCGCGCTAAGATAGCAGAATGTGCTGGTACTCACCCCCTTGTGTCTGCTGTGATGTCCTCACGCGCCCCTCCAAATCTGGGTAGGCCACCGCCAGGAACCGAGACATCAGGGGGGTTAATTGACGAGTGTCACCCCTCCTACGTTGGGAGGCCATCCCCAGCAGAGCCTCCGTGGTCTTTCTGCTCCCACGGCGGATGTCCTCCCACCTCTTGCGGCAGTGGGTGCCCCGTCTGTTGTGGACCCCCAGGGTCCGGACGTCCTTAGCGATGGCACGCCAAATGTCGATTTTCTGATGGGCGCTGACCTATGTGACATGTACAGGGAGAGGAAATAAAATATCATCATTTTCTGCATGCTCGATGTGAGTGCCTCCCCTCCCCACCCTTGCCATATGGCACATGCTCTCATCTGTCGTTTGATGCATGCCTCATTCGCTCCCCAACTTACCTGTTGGTCTGGAGGACTGTAGAGTAGCGCATACAATTCTTCAGAAGTGAAGGCAGGGGCCCTTTCCCCAGTCACAGCAGCCATTGTCTCTTCCAGACCGAGGTCACAGCAGCACTTGCAGTATAGGTCCTCTCCTGTGGATGATCAGGTCTCGAGTGATTAAGCAGATAGAAAATGGCGGTCACGCCCGCGGCGGTGCGTACCGCGGTGGTGCGTACCGCGACCGCCGGCGCACATCGTCATTGGCTCCTGAAACCCATAGGGTTCAATGTTAACCAATGCGGCTTTGCACCGCGGTCTTCGACCGCCTACCGCCACGGTGTGCCACGCCAGCGCATTGACCTCACATCCCACTGTCACACTTCACAGGTCAGGAAGCCGCCATTTCAAGGGCCCACATGGCTTAAATTCTACTGCGTCACACAGGCCTAGGCCTTGCATCGCCACTCATACAAGCCATTCAATGCATAGAGAATCGTGTACTGTGCAAGCTGTGGGAACGTACCTGTGGGTAGATTGACTCTGTGCTCCATGTTGTCCTTCCTAGGCACCGTCCGCTGGGACTTGCGAGGAGATGGAGGAATGTTCCCGTGTACAGACCGCTGGTGGACCTGTCGACAATGGAAGAAAGACATGTCATACTGACATACAGACTTGACAGAGCCACTATACAGGAACTGTGTGCCCAGCTGGAGCCAGACCTGATGTCACCCATCCGCCAACCCACAGGGATTCCCCCTCTAGTGCAGGTTCTGTCAGTACTCCATTTTTTGGCAAGTGGGTCATTTCAATCAACAGTGGCCATTTCATCAGGGATGTCTCAGCCTATGTTTTCAAAGATGTTGTCCAGAGTGTTGTCTGCCCTGATGAAATACATGCGGAGCTACATTGTTTTCCCTGAGGTTGGGGGATTTGGCTACAGTGAAGGGTGATTTCTATGCCCTTGGACATATTCCCAACATCATTGGTGCCATTGATGGGACCCATGTGGCTTTGGTTCCCCCCAGAGAAAGTGAACAGGTGTACAGGAACAGAAAAAGTTATCATTCAATGAATGTCCAGGTGGTCTGTTTGGCTGACCAGTACATCTCCCATGTAACTGCCAAGTTCCCTGGGTCAGTGCATGACGCGTACATCATGTGAAATAGCAGCATCCCTTATGTGATGGAACAGCTACAGAGGCACCGTGTGTGGCTAATTGGTGACTCTGGTTACCCCAACCTGTCATGGCTACTGACCCCAGTGAGGAATCCCCGGACCAGGGCAGAGGAACGGTACAATGAGGCCCATTGGCGTACTAGGAGGGTGATCGAGCGGACCTTCGGCCTCCTGAAGGCCAGGTTTAGGTGCCTGCATATGACAGGTGGGTCCCTAATGTACTCACCAAAGAAGGTGTGCCATTTCATCGTGGTCTGCTGTATGCTTCACAACCTGGCTTTGCGACGCCAGGTACCTTTCCTGCAGGAGGATGGTCCAGATGGTGGTGTTGTGGCAGCTGTGGAGCCTGTGGAGAGTGAAGAGGAGGAAGACGACGGGGACGACACAGACAACAGGGACACAGTGATACAACAGTATTTTCAATAACACACAGGTAAGAATCAACACCGGCATTTTACAATTACTTTCAGTCTCCTGCCTCTCTACTGTCTGAGTTTCCCCCCAGTGTATGTTAACTGAGTTGTGACTTTCACTTCCAATTTCAGAGATGTGTGCCCCACTGCGTGACCTCTGCTTTGTTTGCCCATGGACTACAGCTGTGTGACAGTGGTATGTTGTCATCACAATGTAACTGAACATTTTGGCACCGTTATGTCTAATACATTAGTTCAAAATACAAGCAGACTCCAGATTATTTTTGTTCAATAAGTGAATTTATTAAAGTGCTGAATTTAGGGACATGGTTGAAAATCGGTGATGGGTGATGGTGGAGGAATGTCCATGGCAGAGTCCAGATTTTCAGTCTCACAGGTGCATTGTCCATTTGCCTGTGGAAGGATGGAGCAGGGGCAGTTTAAGGTTGGACAGGGTGACAATGTGGGACAGTTGGATGACATCAGGGGGTATCCTTTGCTGGCGGGGGTCTTGGCATCCTACTCTGTCTTCTTCCGAGATCTCAGGCCCCGCTTGCGGGGTGGTTCTTCTTCTGCAGGGGGTGGGGTTCTGGTGGCCTGTTGTTGTGTGGGGGCCTCCTGTCCACTAGCGCCGGTGGAGGTGGTAGCCTGTTCATGGTCCATGCTAGTGACAGGGGCCCTTTGTGGTGCCACATGGTCGCGCAATGTGGTGACAATCTGGTTGAGAGCCCCGACGATGGTCCCCATTGCGGAACTAATGCTTCGGAGTTCTTCCCTGAACCCCATGTACTGTTGCTCCTGCAGTACCTGGATCTCCTGGGACCTGGCCAGGACCGTCGCCATCGTCTCCTGGGAGTGGTGGTATGCTCCCATGATGGAGGAGAGGGCCTCGTGGAGAGTGGGTTCCCTGGGCCTGTCCCCCCCGTCGCACAGCAGCCCTCCCAGTTCCCCTGTTTCCCTGGGCCTCTGTCCCCTGGACCGTGTGCCCACTACCACTGCCCCCAGGTCCCTGTTGTTGTTGGGGTGGTGGGTTAACCTGGGTGCCCTGTAGTGGTGGACACACCGCTGATTGACGTGTCCTGGAGATAGAGGCATGGGCCCGCTGGGTGGGAGCTGTGCTGGTGTTCCCAGAGGGGGTTAGGTCTGCTGTGGCCTGTGGCTGTGTGAGGGGAACCGACTGTCCTGAGGTCCCCGATGGGCCGGGCTGGTCATCTGGGTCCAGGGAGACAGAGCTGCTGTCATCACTGGTGGCCTCTTCTGGGGGTGGGATGGACATTTCTGGACCCTCCTGGGCTTTGTGGTGGCGTTTGAGTCCTGCAGGGGTATAGGAGTATGGTTATTGCTTCTGTGTGTGCCATATCGTGCAATGGGTGGGTGCCCGTGTACCCCAGTGCTGTAATTCCCTTGTGGGGGCTGTTGTGACAGTGGCTTGTGGGGGAGATGGGTATGTGCAGTGGGCATGCTTTGGTGATGGGTGTCCATGCTTTGTGGACGCATGCAGGGCTAGGTGTTGGGATGGGTGGGTTGTGATGGTGAGCCATTTGCAAGGAGTTGGGGTGATGGGGGTGGGGGTATGATTTGGCATGCAGGTGGGGTGGGGGGAATGAAGTGGTGAAGGGTTGACTTACCAGAGTCCATTCCTCCAGCTACTCCTGCGAGGCCCTCAGGATGCAGGATGTTCAAGACTTGCTTCTCCCATGCTGTGAATTCTGGGGGAGTAGGTGGGGGTCCGCCGCCAGTCTTCTGCACCGCGATGTTGTGCCTTGATACCATGGAACGCACCTTCCCCCATAGGTCGTTCCACTGCTTCCTGATGTCGTCCCGATTTCGTGGATGCTGTCCCACAGCGTTGACCCTGTCCACTATTCTTTGCCATAGCTCCATCTTCCTGGCAATGGTGGTGTGCTGCACCTGTGTCCCGAAGAGCTGGGGCTCTACCCGAACTATTTCCTCCACCATGACCCGGAGTTCAGCATCTGAAAACCGGGGGTGTCTTTGGGGTGCCATGGGGTGGTGTGGATGAGGTGTGGGGTGGCGTATGTGTTGTAGAGTGTGGTGAGTGTGGTGGTGTGTGGTGTTTTGTGCGTGGATATTGTGTGGGTGATGGTGTGGTTTGCCTCTGTGTGATGGTGTTCTCTATTCTGTGCTGTGCGTGGATTTTTTGGTCGTAAGGGTTTGTGGGTGATGTGGGTGTGTGTTTTATATTGTATTGGGTGTGTGGGAGTGTTGTGTGTATGTGTCTCAGGTGTGTGTATTTTAATTTGTCCAATGTGGTAGTGTTTTGTAAAGGTGTGTGTATTTTGACTGCAGCGGTGTGTACCGCCAACAGAATACCGCGGTTGAAAGACCGCTGCGGGGATTTGTGGGTCGTAATGGCATGGGTGTATTTCTGTTGCCGTGACGGTGGAGGTTTGGTCATCGCCAGTTTTACGCTGGCCGTTGGTGTGGCGGACTTTTGTGGATGTCGGGTTTTTGGCGGTTTGCCAGTTGCGGGTCAGAATGACCGTGGCGGTTTACCGCGCCCGCGGCGGTGTTATGGCGGTCTTCTGACTGGCGGAAAGCACCTTTTACCGCCGAGGTCAGAATGCCCCCCATAGTCCCTATTTAACAAGGAAATAGGTCTATAGGAGTCACACTTTGAAGGAGACTTACCAGGCTTAGTGGCCCCATACCAAGAAGCCAGCATAGCAGCTCGACCCTCAAAAATCTCTGAAAATAGTTGCAAAAAAAAGGTATCATAGAGTCCCCCAACACTTTATAAAACTCTACTGGAATTCCATCTGGGCCTGGGGCCTTACCACTTTTACTCTCTTTTAGCACTGCTCTTATCTCCCACTCCATGATAGGTCTGGACAAATCGTTCTGTTTACTCTACGACAAAAGGGAGGGCATATCACTTTCCGGCCATTCCCCAATCACCTCCTCACTTACCTCCCTCTCCTCGGTATAGAGTTCTGAAAAAAACATATAAAACACCTCTCCCATAGCCACTGAAGATTTAATACTAACCACTGTTTGGGTATCTACCAATTCCTTAATCATATTACGCCCCTGATCCTTTTTACACTTCCAAGCTAGTAATTTCCCCATGTTTTCTCCATATTCAAAGTGAATTTGCTCTCTTGCCTCCCATCGCTTAGTAATCCTAGTTTGTAAAAAGGATTCCAACTGCAATTTTAACTGAGAAATCTTCAATTTTCAAATATGTCACATCTCACCCCTATCGGAGTAAGTATTATATAGGGCTATTTGTTGTTCTAAAACTTTCACTTCTTCTCTATATTTCTTATTCCTGTAGCTCACAAGACTTATGATTTTTCCCCTTACCACTGCCTTAAAAGTGTCCCATATTACTGCTCCTGATGCTGACCCTTGATTCACCATAAAAAAATCCTCAAGCTCCTTCCGAAGAGTACAAATAACCTCATCCTCCATTAAAAGTGTCCGATCAAAAGTCCATCTAACCCCACCTGCCTCAAGAGGACAACTCAAACTTAACGTCACTGCAGCATGGTCTGATAAATGGGCGGGTGAGTAAACTATAGTCTCTACCAAGTGACATATAGTGTGGTCCACTGGGAAATAATCAGTCTGTGATGCATGACCGTACTTTTGATTATGAAATGAAAATTCCTGCTTTTGCCCTGCTCTCTGTCTCCACAAGTCACACAAACTAAAGTCCTTCATCATTAATTTTAGATATTGCTGAGACTTTGGAGTACCCACTGACCTAGATTTTGCTGACCTATCAAGCCTAATATCTAGGATCACATTAAAGTCACCCATCATAATAACTGGATCTTAGAAGCTCAAAAGATGGGAAAAAAACGTTCTGAGAGGTTCTGGTTCATCGCAGTTGGGACCATAGCATCCTACCAATGTAAATGCCCTACCCCGAACTGCAGTCTAAGTATAATCCATCTCCCTAACGTATCCGTTAACACCTTAGAAAGGGTAGCGTTCAACTGACGCTTAACCAGAATCGCCACTCCCTTTGTGTTAAAATTGTGCTTGGTAGTAACAAAATCCCCTAACCATCTCTGTGTTCTGAACAAAGCTACGCTTTCCTCTTTAGTCAAGTGTGTTTCCTGTAGAACCATAATATGGGTTGGAGAGTCCCTAAGAAATTGCAGAACTCTCCTCGCCCTAGCTCGCACATGCAGCCCATTGACATTCCATGACATTAGTTTCACTAATTCCTTCCTACCTCCCTGGGCCCCCTGGCTCTTATCCAGGTGAAAATGAATCTGAGGTGTATGAGGTTAATTTTATTTTTTTCCCCACATGCCTACCCCTTAGTGGATCCCAAAAACCCACTACCGTGCCCTTACCCACCCTCCCTGGAAGAACCCCCACCACCATTGATAGGCACTTAGGCCCCATTTTAGAAATGCATTGAGCTCCCCAGCTTCCTTAAACCGTCTTCCCCTTCCTTATAGCTGGATCCCTGATGTTAAACATTTTATTATCAAACATCACGGGCAGGTTGGCTGGAAATTTTAACCGGGCTACCGCACCTAGATTTTTGAATTCCTCCAAACGTTTTCCTAGCTCCCATTGCCTATTCACTGTTAGCCTAGAGAGGTCAGACCTGATTTCAAATTTTATACCACCAGTCTCCAAGGATCCGAGATCTAATGCCTTTCCGAGAATTTTTTCTTTCAGCGAATAGGTTTGAAAATTCGCCAAAATCCTCTGCGGTTTCTTGATGTTAGGATTCCTCCTGAAAGGATCACGATGCACTCTCTGAATATCGTTGAAAATCTGATCCTCTGTCTCATCCAAAGGGATAACCTTTTTAAGAAGAGAAACCTTATACTGCTTCAAATCCGTGTATCCACTCTTACTTTGTTGCATTGATTGTTGTAGCTGGTGGGGTGAGATTGTGAGCAATCTCTATTATCTGAGTACTTTTATTTCATTGATGTCCACGGAGCAGTTCCTGAGAGGGTGTTGAAAGGGAATGTTGTTTTTTTTTTAAATACCACATCTGCTTGAGTACATATTTGAGATATTGGAAGAAACAGAGATCATTGTGAAGTTAGAACGTTCTTGAGAACATTATGTTGTTGAGCAGGCAGCTGGGTTATTCATCTTGTGAATGTTTTACGAGGGTTTTGCACTGTGGAGTTCAAAAAAGAAGTTGATTATTAGCCACATAATTGGCATGAACTTTGTTAAACTTCAGACAGTGAATTTGTACTGAGGGATTCTGTAGTATTTTAGAATAAGCAAAGAATGCTTACACATGAGTATTCTATGCAACATAGAATACTAGAATGTTGGTTTAAAAGAGTTGCAGAACTGTTGAGGGACAGACAAAATACTGGCGTGTGGTGAGCAGCTCATAATATCTTCACCTCAATAAATGCTTTGTTGAACATCATGACATTTGCCCACCTTACATACTACAAAATTTGAGGTGACAAGTGTAGGAAAGTGGATTATTAAGCAGTATACTGTATAATATGTGTTAGTAAACGTATTTATGTGGGCAGCACTATTAGGTCTTTTAAGGAAAGAATTCAAGAGCACATCAGGGCTATCAGACATAACAATACAGATTATCTATTTGCAACCCATTATAATTCCATACATGGGCAGAGAGAAGTTCTGGGCATTACTGTTCA